>NC_056737.1:8820055-9022555 GCF_019279795.1 Protopterus annectens
TCTATTCAGAAAATCAACGAGGGTTAACTTATTACTCCACAGTAAAAGTCTACATCCTACAAAAACCAAGTATAATGTAGTGAAGTCCCAAGGCTATAGATTAGCTCGAATTACCACAGAGATGGAACCATTTTTGAGAAACCTGAACAACTTAGAGAATTATTTTCTAGTGAGAGGCTATGAAAGTCAGATGTTAAACATCCTGGAACCCATTATAGAACTGAAAAGGACTGAAGCACCTTCACTCAACCTCCCCAGTAGAAAAATGTTAAGTAATCCCACAGAGAATAACAAATGCAAAAATAGCTGCATCCTGACATACACTTTGGATTATCACAGTATCAAAAATATTATTGAAGAAAACTGGGACATTGTCACAGGAAACCCTTTTCTGATTAACATCTTAGGTGAAGCTCCATCATTTGTTTATAGGAAGGCCAGGAACATTAGAAGTTTTGTTGAATTTAAACCTAGACCATGTGAGAAAGCACTAAAATATGTGAAACTAATTGTACATTTTGTATATTTATACAGCAAGGTGATAGTTTTTATTGCCCTTATTTAAAGAAGATCATTAAAACCAGTGCAGGGGGTGACTGTAACACTGTTGTTTTGTTGTTTCTTTCGGCTTTTCCCGGTTAGGGGTCGCCACAGCGGAAACTCCGGTCCGCTAATGACTGACAGTAGATTTTTACGTGCCAAGTTGCCAGCTCTGACGCACAACCTTCAACGAAGGTACACCCATTCACGCATGTCTCCACACAGAAGACGCTCTAGCTGAGAATCAAACAGGACAACATCGTACTGTGAGGCGACAACGCTAATTTACAGGGCACAGTGCAATGAATGTGATGCATTCTATGTGGGTAAGACTAAATAAACTCAAGCATAGGATTTCATGTCATCTGTCAGAAATCCGCTCTGGATGTAAAAATAATGCACTAGCCAAACACCTTTCTCTTCATAAAAGACAAACAGGTTTTAAGTTCCACATCCTGGATAGCATAGACATGGGTGATCTTGAAAGCTGAACTCTTTTAGGAAGCCTGGACTAAACTACTACTGTTCAATTAAAAGTGCACTGGAACTTAAAAAATTGCTACATTGTTTACATGACTAATTGTACTTTATTTTATTTTATTCTACAAATTGGTTTTAAATACCATTTTAAATCAGTTGAAATGTAAGTGTATATTTTGTTTCCATCATCATACATGCATTTTTTCTTATTTTTATTTTTTTCTGGTTCTTTTTTCCACTTTATTCAAAATGGTGTGTAATAACAATACTAACTAATTATACAATTATATAGGTTTTTAGAGTTCTTGTACACAGACCTGAAGAAGTCTAGAAGGACGAAAGCGATCTTTGTTAACAATAGGTTATGAAAATAGAAATTGATTTTTACATGCAAAATGTATATTTATATATATTTTTTGATTACCAAATGAACTAAGGTTGATATATTTCCAGCCATGTAGTATATTGTCTTGGATAAAATCGCAGACTTAATAATCTACTTAATAATTTGGTTAAATAAGAGGTACCACATCATTGTAAATTTTATTTAAAGTACATAAGGGTTATATATTATAATGACAGCTACTAAGTAGGGCAGGACCAGCTCGAATGTCATACTGATGGTGGAAGGGATGTGAATTTAACATGTGTGCCAATAACACTTTGTTTTACAGCACAATAAACCACTCCCATGCCTGATAAAAAGTATATATTTAGAAAGCTTGTGTGGAAATTACTACTCTATTTCTGTTTTACTTGGATCGCTTGTCTGTGTACTTAATAAAGGATTTTCGACTGGAAACAGTCCGTCTGCCTTGCTTGGATTACTTCTGAATACTTAGTAGGGCTGTACGATTATATATTTTCTATTATTACTTTTTGTTTTGTTTTGATTTAAGACGAGTTTACATTCGCTACTTCTACTACTATTGTAGATCTGATTAACATACAGTGATTAACTAGAAATATATGGACTGAAAATCTTCCACAGAGAAGTTTCTTACACTGTTCTGTGTACAGATATCCACACACATACCTCAATATATAGAAAACCAGCAGCTAATAAAGAAATCTTTCTTTCATATAAACAAATAATAAAAAGTAATTAACGATAGCCAAGGAAATACAGCGATAATAAAAATACAGTAAAAACACCACCACTACATGTTAGGACTCCGGATGTTTCAAAGATATTTTGTTAATGATTACAGTTGAATTACTAATGTGATAGTTATCTAAGCCATCTTAGCAGACATTTAATATTTAGGGACTCATTCAGACCAGGGAAAGATTCAGCATTAAGAAGCAGCTGCCACTTAAGTTTCTGCACCTCCAACAGTGTGTCATAATCACCAAAGAAAATTTTAGACTTGTTCTAAAACAAACGTACACATTTTGAAGTTGTTGCAATGCAAACTGTACTTCGCTAAGGCATTTTTAGTGTCCTTGTTCCTTATGGCAGCACAGTGCTCGTTAATACAACTAGAAAGTTTTCTGCAAGTCTTACCTACATAAAACTTTATTTGAATATTACACTGTTTAAAAGAATTAAAAAATCTTGTAAGAATGTGTTAGCAAGAAACACAAGCCCCCTAGGAAAACATGCCTGGAGCTAAATTAACACTTGTATGTTTGTCAAGATGAAAGTAAAAATCTGAATGTTCAAAGGACATCCCTGGGATTTAGTAGTTTTGTGTGAAAATGTAGGTCTTTCTCCTATAAAGGATGAAGCTTCCCTGTTATTTCTGATATTACTTGTAGAAACTGGGATATTATTTCTGATAGTCGGTAAATCACGGCTAATGGGGAGTGGGAAGCTCCGAGTCTGATGTGTGTTAGTGATAGGAGAAGACGAAGTGTGGGTTTGGTCCAAAGACAAGGGTGGATTGGTCCCCTGGTGGGCTTGGTCCGAAACCTCCACTCGATTGGCTCTGTCCAGAACCTCGTGGGTTGTAGCTTGCGTGCTTGCCAAATGAGTAACAATATTAGCTGGATACAAGCTGGAACTATTTCTGAAATTCCACTTCTGAAGTAGATTGAAATCCGTATCGCAGTATAGGTTTATATTTAGAGTCCCTAGACAGACTAACTTCTTTACTAATGTTATCGACTAGGTGTTTTGGATAATTTCTGGCAACAAATAGTGACCCGAGGAAGCAACACTCTTCTAGAAAGGTACTGTTGTCAGTAATGATCCGGGACAGTCTAATGAATTGTCCCTTGACAATATTCTGTTTCATGAAAAATGTATTCTGACTCCTAAAGTCTAATTAATTATTACGGAATCTCCTCTTCCTAAAAATATTTGAATGCCAGCAGAGTGCAACAGTGTCAAGCGTAATTTTTTTATCAAGGAATTGCACTTTTGAACCACAGCCTGACAAGGTGAAAGAGAGAAAAGGGATGCTCCTAGAAATAGTGTCTATGAAGTCTAATAAATCTTCATGTGTACTCTGCCGAACAAAAAGTATAGCATCTGTATAACGATATAATTTAGTTTTAATGAAACCAGGTAAATGCACAAGGGTGTTGCATTACCAAGCACTCGGAACCAAATTTGCATGAGCTGGTGCCACCTTGGAGCCCATCGCAACTCCTTTAATGTGATGATAAATATTTCCATTGAAATGAAAAAAATTCCCTTCCAAAACTATAGTTAATTACAGATAGTGTCTATTCTACAGTCTGTGACCTTGGAATACTCCTCCAAAAACGACCATAAGAGCCTGATTCCTTCCCTGTATGAGATATTCATGTAGAGTGCTTGTATATCAAGTGTACCCAGCTTGCTGTCCAACTGAGATGGTTTATTTCGAAAAAGATCATTAAGAAAATCCCAAGAATCCTTTAGATAAGAAGCTGTACTTTAAACCACAGGGTTAAGCAGGGAATCTAAATACTCTTGAGACTTTTTTCAGTTTTTGTTTTCCTGTTGGAAATAACAAGTCTGAATGTAGGGGCAAGCCACACACTCACCACAGTGAAAGCAACCTGCCGGCTGGGAGAATTAAGAGTTTGACAGTGCAAAAAATGGAGGTTCTCTCCCTTCCAAACCAAGCAGCGAGTTCTGTTTTTTATAACAAAAGGTGGGCTGGGAACCCAGAATATTAGATAGCTCCATATTACTGGTGATAATGTTGCAGTTGTGCAGTATTGGTTTAATACCGTGCATGTCTCTGCAAATGGAGAGAGGGAAGCTCAGTGTGTGGTTTATACAAGTGGAATTGTCAGTGTGGACCTGTAGACCTGACTTGAGTATCGGGGGAATTTGGTAGCTCTACCCAGGCAAACCTCTTTGCTAATACCAGTCAGCAAGTCTAGAGGATAGTTTCTATCATTAAAAGGCCCTTTCAAAAAATTACATTCATCCAAGAAGATGAAGTCCTCGCTGATTTAAGTGAGAAAGCCTGATGAACTGTTCTCTAACCACATTAACTTTCATGTGGATGCTGGCTAGTGTAGTCCAGATAGTTATTACGGTAGGTCTTTTTGCGAAATGTGTTAGAGCTGAAAGCTCTTTTAAGAGAGGGAGTTTCTTAAGCAATTAGAGGCTTTGGCTTGGGCGTGCATGCCACATGACTTATGGGTTTCTGTTTTAAATAAGGCATTTTACACTTTGTGTATTTTATCTGAAGAAGTTTGCATCTAAAGGCAAACTAAAAGCGCTTAATAAAATTGTCTTAGTTCACTTGATTCGGCTATTGCCTTTCCTGTTTGTTGTTTTTAGCTTAGTTTGTATGGCCATTAACGTTTATTTAAAGCTGAAAGACTTGGTACTCGGATCAAGCCGAATATCTACATCTAGAAACTAAACTCTGTGGCCAATACCAGAAACTGTGAGGGGTAAGAAACTGATGCTGCCAGATAAATCAGTCAGAAAAGAGTCAAGCTAAGACATGCCGCTCCAAACAAAAAAATAAATCCTCAGTATAGCGGTGGTAAAAAGGTACGTGCTGAAAACCTGGAAAAAGGGAGAGAGTATACATCTGCCAAGCACTTAAGACCAAATTAGCATACGCTGATGCCATTTTAGCCTCCATAGCTACCCCTCTGATATATATATATATATATATATATATATATATATATATATATATATCCTGGAACCTTCTCCCCAGTGAACTTTCTTTCAGTTTCCTCTACATCACTTTTCAAAAACAGACAAACGTTTCCTGAGAACACACTGGTTATGCCCCTGTACTAAACCTGACTAATCATCTTTCTCTTCAAACTAGGCACTGCCTACCCTTTACTTCTCAATAACAAGTTCTACTTTCCTTATTAACCACAATACCATTTCCTATACCTAACCTTTTTTCATCCTCTGTGCTTACTTATAGCGTGACAACTCTTTATTAACATAATTATACAATAAGCTGCCTTTTTTGTTATGTTCTGTAATCTACCTGTAATTTGCATTGTACCTGCTTTTTGCACTGTGAAGTATTCTGCCCTCTTTGATAATTTCTGTGTTAACCTGTAATGTTCATTGTAAATATAAATGTTTTTATTTCTTTTTTTTTTATCCTCGGAGCTTATCTCCCCAGGTTATAGTATGTATTCTACCTGCATTTTGTATTGTATCTGGCATTTTGCACTGTGAGGTATTCAGACCTCTTTGATAATTCTGTGTTAACCTGTAACGTTCATTGTAAATATAAATATTTTTGTTATTTTTTGTTTTGCACGGAGCTCATCTCCCCGGGCCTCTACTGAAAATGGACATGTGTCCGGTTAGACTAGCCCAGTCAACAAATGTAAAATAAATATATATATATATGTGTGTGTGTGTGTGTGTGTGTGTGTGTGTGTGTGCATATATAGACAGATGGATATAATACATATAATGTATATAAAATACATGTATAGACATATATAGAGATATAGACAAAGATACGTCACAAAAAAAGGGGGAGAAGCAGTACTCAACACTCAATTAGAGTAACCAAAACCAAGCAGTAATGGGTACTGTGAAAGACAACAGGCAACACCTCATCACGATCTGGTTTAAGATCCAGGAGTTTTATTAAAAAACACACAACGAAACAAGGTAATGAAAATGACTACCCCAAATTCAAAAAGGCACAATAAATGAACGCATTAACTGAATTCACCACATTTTTGTCCAGACTAAAGGACTTCATCAGATATCCAGGATTTAAAAGTTAGTGTTTATATATACCCTTCCTTCCTTAATTAAGTGAATTTATTAAAACAATTAAATAATCAAAAAGTTATTTTAAAAGGAAACAAATTGTTAAAAATAATTCATGTTAAGAAAGAGGAAAGTGCAGAAAAGTATAATTAAAACCTAAAAACTGTTGTACCCTATAGATGCAAGGAAATCATCCCATTATATAAAAATGTATATAATAAAAAAAATGCAATCCGTAAGAAATCTGTAAATATAGAATATATAAAAATAAACATTGTGTAAATATATTGATATATTTAAATACACGGGAATATAAAACTGTATGAAAAACTGTGTGAAATAAATATTTTTTTCTAAAATCATGAAAGCTGGTATTATAAAAAATAACTAGTGCAAAAGACTAGCTATAACTTCACTGCTCAAAGCTTCATCACTGGCACAGTGGGCACCTGTTCATTCAAAGCAGGGTAATTATTGTCCTCCAATATAAGTTGCCAGTATAAAATTCTTTACATTATATCCTGGTCTCCCAGGGTCCTCCTCTAAGGTCTTTTGAAATTTCTTCCAATACAAAGAAAGTAAAGAATGCATGAGAGCAAGCGGTGATATGCTCAAAAAGTGCATTGGTTTCATCCTTCCTAGAAATAGCGTAAGAATATTCATATATCTCCTTCCTTAATTTACACTCAGTTTTCCCCACATAAAATGCCTCACAGTGTCTGCATTAGGCGAGGTAGGTAACCCCAGAACTACTGTCACAGTTACAAAATGATTTTGCTTGAATAAATTTGCCCCTCGCCTTAACATACACCATTGTGGTATTGGATATATATGAACATTGGACACAAGCTCCACATTTAAAAGTGTCAGCCTTTTTATTGGTGGGCATCCTATTACCCCTGTTAGATTTTTCTAAAATTTCCTTAAGGTTAGTTCCTATCCTAAATGCATATCTAATGGGGTTCCTGAAAATCACCTCAAGATCAGAAAATTCAGCAAAGTTAACCCAATTCTTAGGAATCACTCAATTAAATTCACATCACTGTTTAAGGGTTCCCTTATACTTATGAATAAAATATATTTCTTTCCCATCTTCCAGGAGAGGTAAATTGTTATAACATATTGGCTTCAAGATGATATCCTCCCGACCTAGAAGGAGGCTAAATTTATCCTTTCTACCTTCCCTGACTTCTTTCATCACCTCCTCGATCAACCCTGATGGGTATTTCCTATCCAGGAACAATCCCTTTTAAAAAGTACATTCCTTGTCAAAATCCTGTTCACCATAGGTCATGATGGATGCCCTAATGAAGTGCCCTTTAACTATAACTATATTTCTTTTTTGTCTGTAAGGGTGGGCACTAATATAAAACAGATAAGAATTAGGAAAAGTTTCTTTACGGAAAATGGTAGATCTAAAGGTCTGTCGTTCCTCATCCTTATAAATACAAACATCCATATAATTTAAAACCTCCTTAGATGGCTTGTAAGTAAAACGTAAAAAAATCAGTGGTGGAGTTTATATACTCACACTCCACCAATTTCCACTCTGTCTCCATCCAAAATATACAGATATCATACAGGTACCTTCTGTAGTATGTTCCATTTGCCACATATTGTGAATTAAAAATGAATTTCTGCTCCCACATATGTAAACTATGCAGATAAAAACAAAACCGAAGCCCCAGACAAAGGATACAGCTCACAGCTATAGAACGAAATATCCAAGTAGAAAAGCTGAGCCAAACCACCACGACTTTAGCAAACACAACTTTATTACAAAAAGTACTAGAAATAAGTAAGCGCTTTCACGATCACACTGACCACTTCATCAGACTGCTGTTACTAACTTTTCCATCTTATTTAAACACATACTCATCCAATAAGCAGCTCAACTTAATTGAAATACAATTAACCAATCAGTAACATGACTAACTTCTTTAAAACCTTGAGAATATTCACACTCGCTATGTAACCGAAACCTTATTACATAAAAATCTAAAATAACAAATGTTTTGTTTAAAAAATACAAAAAAGAATATGATGCTTTCTTCTACTACATTTAATGTCTAAGTGCCCTTGCTTTGAGGAAGGATTTTAATGAGACAGCTTTGTTGATCTCTGGTGGTTTATCAGCATTCAGCCTCATAATTCCCCTTTGCTCTGCTGCTTCAGTCCTATTTCTTATGTCCCTTCCTCTACCCCTTCTTCAAGAATCTCTAGTACAAGAAATTTAAATGTGTGTTGTGCCCCTTCTGTTTCCACGTTTGGTCAAGGCACTCGTTTCCTTCTTATTTATATCCGTGACATGTTCTAGTGTGTCATCCTTTAACATTCTGTTAGTCTTCCCTATGTAAAAAAACTTTGCAGAAACTAAAATATACTATATTTTTGGTTCTGCAGTCCACATAACATTTTGCTTGAATCTCAAAATGCAGTTGTGGATGTACAGAGATGGTGCAGGGATGTATATATTTGTAGGCTGTACATTTCCTGCATATAGAAGTACCTTGTCTCTGTGAAATGTTCATTCCAGTTCCTTGTGTTTTATAGCATAATTGACGTTTGTGTGACTTTTTTTGTTCTTAAAAGAAAAGCTGGATATAGAGGTGTATTCATTGTCTAAAGATTCATTGATGTATAATGGCACTCTCCATATCATGTTGTCACACTTTTATTCAGATGAGCAAAGCAAGAAAAAGTGGTGCCGATTGTCTGACTTCTCAGCCTTGCAAATGATTGCACAGTGCACTGTCACACATCTTAACTAGCATAAAGTGATGGCAAACAAATAGTTATGTGTGGGGAAAACTCTCTATGTACCCCAAGTCACAAATGTAGATTTTTAAGAAGCTGCAGTTGTGAGTCTGTGTGGATCTCTGTTTTCCACAAAACCCCAAACTGAGCTGAGCCCCCCCACACACACACACACTCTAAAGGGTATTTTTATATGGACACCCTGTTTAACTTTTATAAGGTTGGAAAGGGGGAATATGTGACAGAATTGGGGGGAGAGGGCAAGCAAATGAAAGACAAAAGGAGGAAGTTAAGTGGATTATGCTGGAGCAGGTGGGAGAGGATGGGCATTTTTTTTGAGGAGATGGATCCTTTTTCCATTTTTATTTTTATAAGGGAAGTTTGGAAAGGAAGAAGGGCAGTGTTTGTAGGAAAGATGGTTGGGTAAGAGTTAAGGAATTTGTTGTGGATAAACTGTGAACGTAAACAAAATGGATAGGAAAAACATGGTGGGCTGTCATTGGGAAGGAAGGCCAAGACATGGAAACAGCAATCAGACAAAGGGAGAATGAGGAAATCTGGGAGGTATTCTCCATCCCAGTCCAGAGGACCTCAAATATTACCCCGATCTTGTTGGAAAGTGTCCTAAAACAATGTTGCATATCTTGGATGTACTTATGCACTGAATTAATTCAAACAAGTTTTGCTTGAGGGTCTCTTGCATTACTGCTTCTTGTGTGATAGGAAAGAATAACTGCATTAAGTTCTGTAATGAAATATAAATGGTCTGCAATGAAGCATTGCAACAGCAATTCCTGACACTTTACTGATTTTAGTGATAGGTTTCCTCTGGGTGCTCCGGTTTCCTCCCACATCCCAAAGACATGCTGTAGGTGGATTGGACACTCTAAACTGGCCCTAGGTGTGTGTGTGTGTGTGTGTGTGTGTGTGTGTGTGTGTGTGTGTGTGTGTGTGTGTGTGTGTGTGTGTGTGTGTGTGTGTGTGTGTGTGTGCCTTCTGTGGAAGGTTGGGCGCCGGGCTGGCAACTCGACACTGTAAAACTCCACTGCCAATCATGAGTGGACAGGTGTTCTGCTGTGGCGACCCCTAACCGGGAAAAGCCGAAAGAAGAAGAAGTGACAGGTGTACTTTCAATACCAACGTATCCATTATTGACTTAGCACATTTCCTTTTACTTCAGTGACTCACTGTGAGAGTTGTATAAACCTCAGTAACACTGTGTGCTGACAACTTGCTGATGCTATGACTGCAACAGCCTAGCAAGGTGAAGTCTGATACTTTACTATGCACTGCTACCTTATTTTAATATTGTGTGGGAATAATTTATTTTTCTTAACTATTTGTCATACTTGCGAGGTTGTGATAACAGCTGGGCCACTCGTCTAGTGCTGGACTGTATTGTAATTGATTTCCTCAGGAGCTGGAGAAAAATGACAAAAAAAGGAAAGAGTGGCTTACTCCTCCTAAAAGTGCGTGCTTTTCCATCTTTAAAGCAATTTGACATTTTATTATCTTTAATAATAAAGCTTAAGGTATGGCAACATACCTACACATGCGCACACACACATGCACACACTCACACACACTTCATCCTCCACTTTTTGCAGTAATCCAGTGCCTTGTTCTGAGGAAATGCAGCATGTTACTCTGTATAAGGAAAGGGTTATTTTAAAATATATGGTTGTAGAGTTGAGAAGTTATCCACCCTGGGAAACCATGTTCGTGTTGCCCTTGCTACATGAAGGGAATGCTGTTCATCTTTAAATTGTTGCAGCCAGTACTGAATATCAAAAGATCTATTGGTAAAAGGTTTGCTACCATGACAGTTTCATGAAGGCCAGAATCATGTAGGTGTTGCTTTGGCTACAAACAACTTTCAGGTGTTCACTGTAAGCTGCAAGGAATTATTGCCCTTAGTGTTTAGCTGTTAATGTATGTTATTCATTGCCAGTAATTCTATAGTGTTGTAATGCCTTCATATTATTTCTTTATACTATACATTATAGCCCAAAGTATTGTAGTGTACATGTTTAATGCACAGCTAATTACCATTTGTACTTGAGTAACATTTTGCACAGCACCCCCCCCCCACACACACACATGCTGGGTGTGGTGCCTTGGCATGTAGCTATTTTTCAGGTTGAGGATATCTCTGGAAAACTTGTATGTACCTTATCAGTAGCAGTTTACATAGTGGTAGAATATAATAGCAGTACTTTTAAAATACTTCTTGTGTTAACACCTCGAATATTAATACTTGATGAAAATTTTATGAGCATATTAACACACCTTAAGTAATACCATCTGTACAATAAAAAGTCATATTAAACTGTAGTATATAACAAATATAGCACATGAACATTTCCTAAGAAAGTATTTCAGCTGTAAATGTGATATTGCAGCAGTGCCAGCTGTTTGTCTTACAACACCTGTGAACCTTGAACCATTTTACTGCCTTACCTAATCTATGTCAAATTACTCCTACACTACATATCAAATGTGCATGTACAGTTACACTACAGTTGGCTGGGTACTTCTTTGGTCAACAAAGTGTAGTGCAGGGCAGTTTGTGCAAATAGCAAGTTGAATGAATGATTGCTGTTTTGGCTGTATGTGTGTTTTGCAGAAAAAAGTAAGTGGCTGAATAGGTGGTGGTGGTGAGAGTGTCTGTGGGTTATTGTTATAGAAGTTGTTAGTTAAGGGGGGGTGGGCTTAATAGTGTATGTGTGCAGTGAGTGTCGGAGCTCTCTGTTGTGTAGTGGTAGTGTTTACACCTTCCCTTGAAGAAACAAACAAAAAAACTTTCTGTATGTTTAGTGGTGGGGTTAGGGTTAACTTGCATTACTAAGGTGGGGGTGGGGCTGTACTAGAACACATGATCATATTCTGCTGAATGCATGCGGTGGTAAACATCCTTCATGCAGTAATATGGTCATACTGAAGGCAGCCCAGACTTGTCCACGCCAAACACTCGCTCAAGGATTATTCTTGTCTGGGGCAAGGTAGTGTTGCACTCCTCAGCAGCTGCCATAGAGTATGGTAGCATTAGCCAGGGGTTGACTAGATAGTTTGTATCAACTGCAAAAATGAAGCAAGGAGGAAGGAGAGCCAGAAAAAATGGGGGAGGGTTGGTTACTCAGTATTAGAATGCCAACTCTATAGGTACAGAAATGATGGTTTTAAACAGTCTGTTGGTTTGCATTTGCTGATTAGGTGACCGTGAGGATTCCTTACTGTGCAGTAAGAGGTGTTACAGTTGGCTTGTATGTCAAATATGGGAATTGTGAGCATTGTTGTGATGCTAGGCAGACATGTTGGTGATGCACCCTCATGCATCACATACTACTTGACAGCTGATAGAATGGTAGCTCTTCCTGCTTCCCTCATGGTCTAGATTGTACTTCTGTTGCTATTAGGGCCCAGTCTGCTGCACTAAGTACCTTAAAGGCTTTCCATTCCTTAGAAGGCACACATGGTTATGGATTGGGCGTGAGGCGGCATAGGGACCTAGATACAGTGATCCACATGAGCCAAAAATATACCAAGGAACTGCTGAAGTATCAATGAGGTATGATAGATACCCAATGTCCCTAACTTGTCTCTGGAATGTCATTGTGGCAAATGTAATGAGGGTTGTATACACCTTGGCATCCATAGGAAGGATATGTATTTATCCCAGTCCCCATCTACAGGCCATACAATCTGAGTAACGCCTGTATTATGTCCCTATTTAAGACTTCCTGATGAGCAAAGTTCAGAGACTGGGGGAACAGTAGGTAGAGTTTGATTTGGGGTGGCTTGATGGTCAGGGGACAAAATATGAAAAAACACTTGGTGGGGGTGGTAGACAAAAACAGTCTGGGAATCTCCAGGGACATTTTTCTGTTTTATTTCATTAATGCCTCTGAAGTTTTTATTTTTCTTTCCAATAACTGCATGTTCATACTTGTGTACCTCACTGCCCTGATGTGGTTTTGTATTACTCTAACTTCATGTGAATCCTTTTCTGAGTATAGTTAAGTTTCTGAAACCACGATTAATGTGGTGATGTTTTTAAGACTAAACCTTTTGTATGTAATGAACTGCAGTTGAGTGAAAAAAAAAAAAAAAAAAGCTAGGTTCACTACAACTCTATTCAATCCACAAAATCCTGGCTGAAATGTTTTAACCTTAAAAAATGTACACTGTTTTAAAAGTATTTTGGCTCCTCCTGCGGTGATGATTCAGTTAATTAATGACTAATTCCAACCCCTACTTACTTTGATTCTAATCCTCAGAAATGAATAATTATATTCAAAAGAAAAATAATCCACAAACTGATATGGAAAATGATACACAGGAAACGCATATGTGTTTTTTTTTTGGTACTTTATATTGTAAAAAGATGGGGAATTGCATACCGATCAGCTGAATCCTATATTGTAATCTCCGAAAATATTGATATGAAGTCTTTAACAATGGCAGGCCCAGTATTAGAAACACAGTTTTATGTATAGACTTTCACAGATCAGCTGTTACTTCAAACAAGTAAAGGGAGAAAAGAAAATGCACATATACATGAAATATGGGAAATCTTCACATGTCTAGATGGGCCCTTTCTCTTTCCCCAGTATCTTGTCCAGTTAGTAACTGGCTGAGGTACCAGGATCTGTGGCTAAAGGCATCATTGCTGCCTTTTTATGGAAAATGAAAATGTGATATGGCTGTTTTTGAAGGACAACCCCCTTTCTAGTAAACAACAGGAAATCAGTACAAGTCTGGACTAGATTCAGTAGATTGATGAAAATAAGCAAGTTTTTATCTTATGGAACATCTGTTTGGGTGTAGGCAAAATATGTTTTCCCATGGGAGAGTTAAAATGCTGTATGGCTAGGAACTAAATACCTATTGTTTAACCAGGAGGGCCACTGAACACAAAGTCCCTTTTTAGCCGCAACCGGGGAACAGTGGTTAAGTAACTTTCTTAGGATCACAGAGTAGGCTCATGAGGGCTGTGGGAATAAATCCTGTACCACAGGAGTTACAGCTTTATCCTCTGTGTCAGCTGCCATTCAGGATTATTAAATCACCTGTTTTTAGAGTTAGTCAACAATAGAAACTAACAATTTTCAACTGCATTTGTATTACCACAAAGCTATGGCTGTGTAATAGTTCAAAGCCATAAAAATCAGAAGCAAGACGTGAAAAGCAAAACTGTTACTCCTATGAGTGCAAAAAAGAATATCCCTACTTGTACGCCTTTTTAATGAGAAATTAAGCAATTGTTAATCTTATGATTTTTCTCTATAGCCATTGCCTACTTAAAACTCTATCTGTGTACATACTAAAATGCACAGTTCCCTAATAAAGCTTCAACGATAAAGTTTTCACTTTATTTCAGCAGTACTTTTTTTCTTTTATAGCAACAAGTACTACTGTATTTGAAGTTAACTGCACGGTCAGATTGATGGGCTGGTACTTTTTGTTCTTTCATATATAAAGCTAGAACACATTTTAGTTCTTTTTTTCATGTGATAACTATTTAGTGATGTCCTGAAAACTCTCATACCATGGAACTGCACCATTCAGAAGGCATGGTTAGTGTTACTGCTGGTCTTTTAGCATGGGCTTCCCTACGAGGGATCAGTCAGTTGATCAAGTTCTAATTGCTCTCACACTAGCTTAGAAAATGAGTGATCCCCACTGGACACTTGAATTCCCACAGCATGGTTTTAATATTACAGGTAAAGTCCACTAAAAACTAAAGCAACAGATCAGTGCACCAAGACTGCAGTCTGTTTAAAAACCCAGTTTTAGTTCCCCTTGCTGACCGTGACAACAAGAGGGACAAAACAAAAAAAAAAAAAAAACCTTAAACAAGTAATTGCAGCAGTAGCAATTACAACAACCTGTCTTTTTCATTTCTGCTTGCTAACCGAAGGTTTTGGAAAGCTGTGGTTAGCAAGTGGGGAAGTTTAAATAAACCAATACAATGCAAGTAATTGCAATAACAGTTAAAAACATCTGACGTGTTTGGAGAGTTTTACTACTTGTATGTAAATAGCAGCAGTAGGTTGTCTTCATTTGATCACAATAAGACATCTAAGCTGTCCACAGTCAGTAAAGTGTTGGGTACATATTGTCTACACACATACACATACACACACACACACACACAGTGTTGTATTTGAATGTAAAATACTTCCTCCGATGACCATTACTTATACTAGAGCAACTGATCAACTTCGTAACAATAGCTGGTAGAACTATTTTACATCAAAAATATAAAAAAAATATATACTAGTAACAAGCACAATAGTTTAACAGCCCATTATCAAAGCGCAATAATGCTTTCCTGGGTGAGCATTTAAAGAGAAATAACGCTGTCAAGGGATGTTATTTCCTTGTAAGGTCCATCCTGTCATGCACCATTCTTTGTATTCAAGTCATATAATTTGAGAAGTATACATCGCAAGATCCCTTTGTGTTCTCTTAAATATTTCTCCTTTTCCCCACTGCTATGTGATGTGTGTGTGTGTGTGTGTGTGTGTGTGTGTGTGTGTGTGTGTGTGTGTGTGTGTGTGTGTGTGTGTGTGTGTGTGTATGGTCTGTTATAGGTAATCTATCCATGGAAATGTTGATAGTACACTGACACCCTACATTACATGCTCAAAGGCTTATCTTGGAATGTGCAATAAGGAAGAACGTTTTTTGCAGGGGTAGGCTAGCCCCTCTGCACCCTTCCACACACACCCTGCTAATTATATATGACAACTTTGCGATCACACAATCCCTGAAAAGAGGGCATATTTCCTTTTCCCAGGGACTGTCTGTCTGGCTGATGTATACAGGTGGTCGACAGATGTGCCAAAGTGGATCAACAATACAGGGGTCAACAAAAGAAAAATTCACTCCATGCTGGGCAATCCATATATATATATATGTATATGAAATGAAGGTGCTGAGGGGCTTGCCTCTATTTCAATGTATTCAGATGGTTGACAGGTAATTTGCTGGCCACTTGTCACTAAAGAGTTGGGTTAACTTGCATTGCTTTTTTATCCTTATTCGTCTACATTCCCAAAAGGGCAATATTCCATTACCAGGGAATTTGCCTAAACATGAATTACCCAGCTATGCATGTGGAACAACTGCATATTGGAAAATCTACCACTTGTGTTGCATATTGGCATAGCATCAAGTGGCACAGTGCTAGCCAGACCAAAACTCCGAAACACAATATCTGCACCAGCAACAAACGAAGTTTTCAATATTTTTATTTAAAAATGAGCGCTTTCGGTAGAGAGCATTCTCCCCACCTTCATCAGATAATAATTATCTGATGAAGGTGGGGAGAATGCTCTCTACCGAAAGTGCTCATTTTTAAATAAAACTATTGAAAACTTCGTTTGTTGCTGGTGCAGATATTGTGTTTCGGAGTTTTGGTCTGGCTAGCACTGTGCCACTTGGTGTTTTTTCAACAGTTTGCCTTTGGTGTTTGATTTCGTGATATTGGCATAGCACAAATTCTAACAGAACTGCATACAAGACCTGACCACCAGTCCAAGGGCACAGGGACATGGGGAGGCACTCATGCAGTATCGCACACTAATGATTCATTTACATGTACATGTACTCGCATCCCAGTGCTGTCCCACATAGTGACACACAGGCATACATTCATAATTCCATTCACACACAATAAATCATGTCTTTGTTGCCTTTTTGTTTAGGGTGAAGAAGCTCCCTTCACAGGTTCCCACACTGAGAGGTATGGGTATATAGTGCAGGAATGCCATGCGCACTTGTGCCTTTGGATTCCTTCCCTGCCTAGCACTTGTATAATTTTAGGAGTGTATGACTCCCTTACTACACAAATCACTAACTGGGTAGGGTGCTGGGACAGTCTGCTACATAGACCCTTCCAGTGGGATGCCATATTGGTGTGCTCTGAAACTCTCTAGCTAAATATTTAAGCATGTGGCACTTTGCCTTTTTGCCTAAAGTGCACATTGAAGATTCTAGGCAATGAGGGGTCTGTGAATCGAAATAGCCTTTAATGTATGCAAAGCAGCTTGTGCTCATCTTGCATACTTTACAAGTAGACTGAGTACCAATCATTGTGGACTCAAATGAGCTGTGATTGAGCAGCTGTTTTTAGTGGTGTTCATATTGATTATAGAAAAAGAACTGGTATGCCCTAATTCTTGACTATTTCTTCAGAGTGCTTATGCTGACTGTATTGTAATTTAGCTATTGGAATTGATTTAATATACACAGACAGGATACATTTTCAGCTTAAGTGACCTTGGGCACTGGATGCAACAAAACATCATTACAGCTACAAAAAAATGAAATCTTACATTTTCTTTTTAAATTATTAACATATCAAGACCAGTTTAAACCATTGTAGTGATATGCAGCAGAAATCTAGTTAAGTCGTGTTGTTATACATTGTGCTACTTTATTCCTGTATGAAAACTTTCTGACTGTGATTTAAAAAAACAGACATTCACATCTGGAACACCGAACATTAAAATTGGTGTTGGTAACTTTTTTCCTCTGAAGCATGTTGATCCAAGCGTCTTACATCTCATGTACATTGCTGCTTGTTTGTTTGCCTTAAATCTAAATGTGTTTTTTTTTTTTTTTATTATGACATGTATATATTTCTTTTAATTCCAAATTTGGGGGTTGGCATAATGGTTAAGGTGTTTACCTCATAGGCAAGAGGTACAGGGTTTGAGTCTTGCTAAGAGAAACTTTCTAAGCTTAACATAGTTCACAAGGGCAGCTAACCTAGTACTAACCCATGAACTGCTGAGTTGTAGGTGTTTTGCATGTAGTGCAGTTTTGAATTACCTCTTTCTCTGCCACCCTGGAAAAAGACTGTGGGTTCAGTGGAGCTTAATTTCATTTTATTAAAAGTAAAATTATTCCAAATTACAAATAGCCCCATAAGTGAGAAATCAAGTTGGTGTGTATCAATGAATGATAGGAATTTGTCTATATAAAGAAACAGTTGGCATAATCACTGTGAAGTAGTTTGGTGCAGTATAAACTGTCCTGTCTTCCCAAGATCCTAAACAAGGATAGAATTACTTTGGACAGCTGTGATGCTGCTAGACCTGTAGAAAGCTCTTCAAAAGAGTAATAAAGAAGGCCTACAGGACCACTGGGGGTGGGGTGGGGGCAACATGGCACATTGTGTACTTGCTGATATATAATCCCTACTTCAGGATGGTGAGAGTGAGGTTTTGCTAGAACTATTCTATCTGGTACCATGATAGGCCTTGGTGGTGCAGCAGTTAGCGTTGTCACCTCACAGCAAGAAGCTCTCAGGTTCAATTTTCAGATGGAGCGCCTTCTGTGCGGAGTCTGCATGTCCTTCCCATGGTCGAGTGACATTTAAAGACATGCAGGTAGGTGCATACATGAATGTGTGTGCCTGCTTTGAAGGTTGGGCACTGGGGCTGGCATCTCAACACCATAAAAATCCACTGCCAATCATAAGCGGACCGGTGATCTGCTGTGGTGACCCCTAACTAGGAAAAGCTGAAAGACCTTGCTTCTATCTGGTACCACACAAGACTATGCAACATTCAAAAGTGAAGCCTTAGATTATCACAGTGTTATAGTGTGCAGAACATTTTTATGTGGAGTGGTAGGGGAGTTCATGCTGTAGATTTTCAAATGGATGAGACTGCCCATGCTATGGAATAGACGTCCCATACATGTCAAGCAGAGCACTTCACTGTCCCTCTTCAAGAGAAATCTTGTTGAGTGGATGGGAAATAGAAAATTCACCCCAGGGATCACTCCAGTGGCTTTACTTGACAGAGGCACTGGGAACTAAGGTCGGGTGGCACGATGCCAGGGTAATCCTATGGGCTAGGCTTGTAAAGGCCCCAGGGCCATTAGCCTAAGAACCTGTGAGTGGCCAGAGAAACAAAGCAACATTCCAGGAATGCATAGAGTACAGCTAAAATACTTCTGGGAATGAAAACTGCAGCAGCATGAGCGTGTTGTGGCTCGGCAGCTTATCCAGTATACAGAGAAAGGGGCAAACTAGATACATGGTACAATCTTTTGTACACTTGAACTGTTTGGGGTCATGCAATTAGGATATTGGTAGGTTTACTGCCCAGATTAATCTCATTTAATTGGAGGCACAATGCTCTAGAGATTCTATGAGCTCTCTAGATAAGCACAGGTTTATATAATGCAACTGTTGTGCCCAAATATAGGTTTAAACACCCACACAAACACTGTTTTGATACAGTCATTAGACATAAACATAGTGTATGACCTTTCATTTCTTTACAATTGGATATGTAACTGTATAAAGGAGCACCATCTAATTCCAATTCATTGGAGTAATTACATTTTCCAATAGCTGTGTCCAGCTCCACAAAGGATGGCACAAGTGGTATTTGATTAGCATCAAGCTACTTGAAACCCCTGTGTTCAGCAGATTTTTGTTTTTAGGAGCAAAGTACTGTTTTTAAAAAGAGTAGTTTCCTGTCATATTTGCCTTAGTGCATTTCTGAAGTGAAAGTACACACAGCTGTTAAGAAACCTTGGTCTCTATTGTCAAATTTTGGAACTGCCATATTATCTTGTCATTTTAGTTAACACTTTTTCAATATGTTTTCATCCTTTTTTCTCCAGCCATCAATTTGATAAGCTTCGCCACCTTCTCACTGAAGTGTTTGGAAAACCTGTATTTACAGTTGCCTTTTATAACCCCTGCCCCCTAACTTCAGATGCCTTCCTTGTTACTATTTATATTTAAATTGGTCTTATGTGCTTCACTCAGTGCATATATGTCTTCCCTAAATGTCCTCCACATTTGTTCATGTACATTTTTAATATTCATTTTTGGGCCGTTATCTTGATGCATGTTCCTTAACCTTTTTGTGTTGTTTTAAGGTCTCCAGGTGTACCCCCATCCCATTCTGTATAGAGGGGTAGCATTTCCTTTAAATTCACTCTTGCTGTGTATCAGAGGATTCCGTTATCCTATACTCTATTTGTTCAGCATGTTTAATTCTAAGTGTTAGCTGTACTTCGTAGGTCCTTCATCCTTTGTGACACAATTACACTTCCTTTCCTCACCTTACACTTGAACCTTGATTGTCATCTATTATGCACTTAACACAGTTTGCTCCAAAATTTGGAGCAACATCCTGGAGATTGCTACAACAGGTTCTACCTTCTAAGTCTGTAAGGTCATTTTACCCTTCTTCCAGTGTCTAAAGGTGTTATTTAAAGCTGGGGCCTAACATAAGTCTGTGATGTACCTTAATTGTGAGTTTCTTGTTTTTTTGTGAGCTGACCTTTCTTATCAGTCCCCTGTATCACTCTTTCAACGGATGTCTAATCCATCTTGCCACATACCTTCCCCAAGTAATGATCTTGATTCCCTGCTAACCATTTGAGTGACTGACTTTTTGCAGTCTAGTTGTACCCCATGAACCCAGTGGCAGAGTCTCAAAAGACATTTTACTTACTTAGTGAACCCATGATGATGTCAGTCCAAAGAGTTTTACAGTTGTCTACATTTACATGTTAAAAAATGCACTATTGTTTAAGAAGTCCCTTTACATTTTGAAATGTAACACTTTGTTTCCACAGGGATTGAACTTGGAATGTAATTGCCGTTTTTTTATTCATTAATTGATGTCAATATGTTTTAATTGAATGTAATTAGTTTAATTGGTTGTATATATAGGCAGGTTTTATACAAGTGTTTTTACTCCTTGAAGGCAGTTTGCCGAGACGTCAGCATTATTAAAGTAGTTTGGATACTGGCGGCTGTTTGTGGTTTTATTGCTCAGTGGTTGTAGTGGTGTGCTAAGATGGTAGTAGCATTGTACATTTACATAAGAAAAATAAAAAAATGATCACTGCCACGAGTGTAAATGAAACACTGTTTAATACATCCACGAGACTAAACGCTTTCACCTTTCATCACATAGGCATCTTCAGAGTCATTGTGAACAAACAATTTCCCCTGGTTTAAAATAAGTGTAAAGATCACATGTAACCAATCAAAATTCTCCCGTAATACGTATTGAATCAACATTTAAAAAGACATGACATATATAATATGTATTGTATACACCACAGTTTCCCAGCTGAAAAACCTAGCATACTTTTCAAACTTACTACACAAACACTTGTCCATAACTTTAAAAATTTCTGTACATTTTGTTGTGTTATTGTTTGTGGCCTGTTGGCTTGGAAAAGTGATATTTTATTGCACATTTACATGTTTGCTTGCTGAGTGCTAATGGGTGGTCTGTGTGTATATCTGTATCAGTGGACCAGGTAAGCAGCAGAAACTGGCATGAGGGCTAACATTTTGTGATAGTACAAGATGATGTACATGCAGAAAGTTTTTAGATTAGATTAGTACTAGGCTAACTGCCCTTTTGGGCCATTTGAAGCCTAGCCAGGTACCCCATGTGAGAATCAAACGCTGCACCTTGTGTCTTTAAGATAAGCACCTTAACCATTATGTCATCCTCCCACCCTTCAGCTTCTTTAATATAACAGTGAGTATAAATAAGAACATTTTGAGCTATTTGGCAAATGCTGTTAAGCTTAAGGGCTGTTAAGTGAGTGCACTTGTTAGACAGGAATGTCCAGCTGCAGAATGAACTATGACCTTATTGGTTTTTGTGTTATTTCCTTCTTTCATTAGAATCTGACTCCTGCATGCCCTAAGACAGTTTGGGCTGTAGTTGGCCTGATGCTCTTATGCAAGACCAGCTCTTGAGGAGTTGCATCATCTTTGAAACCTGATCAAACTCTGAGGCGGTGCTCATTTTAGCCAAGAAATGGCCCTTGCCTTCTGAGTGGCTAAATGGTATTCCAGATGATGAGTTGCTGCCATTCAGAGCTAATGCCTACCTACCAATAATTCATTTGAGGGCTGTAACACGATTGCAAAACACATGGTTTCTGAACTTTGTTTACTGCTGCTAAGAAGTATGATTTACTTTTTACTTCTTTTTCAGATATATCTGGCAAAGCCACCTGTATTACACAAAATGCTTTGTACTTGTTTTTACTTGCTCATATTCAGACTCTCATGAGTCTGTCTAGATGTCAGCAGTTTAAGAAATTAAACTGTTGATGCATCATTTCAGAGAGAGAGAGACTATTTAGGTAATTGAACCACTGACATATTTTGGGATCAAACCCTTTGCTGCGTTGTTGTAAAAACTTTATTTAGGTGTCTCCAGTATTGCAGCTGCTTCTCCCGTTTCTTTCTTTTTGCTGAGTTGAACACATGCAAGCAATGTAGATCTGTATCTGGCATGTCATTTTGATTAGCAGTGTCACATGCTTTACAACTAAACTTGTTTTTCTGCCAGTTGCTGTTTAAAATTTCGCAATGCTGACTAATGTAAAAGTATAACTGAAGTTTGTGATGACTGGAAATCCAGAATTTATGTTGGACAATATCTTAATGACATCTTTGACACCAATCCCTCATGTTAATAATATTGCTGCTTCAGTCATAACAAGTTCCTGCATTTTAAGACTGGCTGAGCAGTGTTTTGTAAATGCTCAGTAACTGCATGTTTGTTTACTTGTGCCATTAGCACTGCTTGCTTTCAGAAGTTTAAGTAAGGTGGAAGTATACATTGGTTATTCATTTCTCGCATTAACACCTACACAGACAAAATTAAAACATAGAGTGAAAGAAAAAGCCTGGAGGGGGGAACTGTGATGCTTTCAGTGATCATAGATGTAGGTTGTGTAAAGTATTAACACATTCTTAATTTATTAATTAACTAGTAATGTCCTCATTAAACGTTTTAGCATGAAAATTACAGGATATGTCAATTGTCTTCTAAATTATTGTATTATGTGAAACTGATAGCTGTATATCAACATTTCTCACTCTTGCTTGTAAGAGCTTACTATATACCCTTTGCATAATTCTTTGCAGTCTCTTCACCAAGCCATGCTTCTGGGTTGGCCCAGAAAAAAAAACTTCTTGATCAGTAAAATAACACATGGGGGGGGGGGGGGGGGGCACATTTCCTCAAGGATGGCTTTCTTTCTGGCAAGTGTCTGACCTCTAAAATAAGGGATGTCTTCATTTTAAATTTTTCAGAACTTGTAGTTCTCCACTGCTTCCAGAGATGCTCTGCTTTAGTACATCTCTTTTTGTATGCTCAGTCATCTTGAGATGTATGTAGTCTTTGTCCCTCCATCCCTTTTCCTGAACTAAGTGTTTGTGTTGCCTTGTACTGGTAACAAAGTTGGAGTGAACTTGTATATATAATTTTTATTTGCTTACCCTCCCAATCTCATGAATCGTTGCACTGTCATGACACACACGTCTGACCCAAAACATTGTTTTATATTGCAGGCATGAAACCAGTGCAGAATAGCTACAAAAAAAGGCATGAAACCAGTGCAGAATAGCTACAAAAAAGGTGGAATTTTAGTAGTGGTAGTCTTCTAATGTGTCAAAATGATGCCCTATGATGACAGTATAGATAACTGTTCACAACTGCCAAGATTACATTCAGCCTTATGAATGATGTATCATTTGCAATGTCTGGTGCTCTGAAAAGTCATAAACTGTTTATACTTCTGGATTATTAGTTATTGCTGTCCCGAGTAATGTGGAAATATAGGCAAGCATTTGCCTTCATTTCCTAGTTAATGCTTTTCAGTTTTTTCCAAATTGTAATCCAGTTTTCAAAGACCAGTTGGTCATGTGGGGGACTGACTGTCTCATGAGTTAGCATAGCTAATATCTTCACTTTTTTTTTCTTTAGGTAGTAGTATGCTTATCCGTGGTCTTTTCAGAAGACACATTAGAGACTCCAAGTTTAATACTACTTTGATAGGAGTTCTACCGCTAGTCACTCTTTTAATCTCTGGCATGGAAGGATGTCTGCCAGTGTACTGTGATATGCTGAGTTTCACAGGTACTGCAGCTATCAAAGGTATACCACTCTGTAGACACATGCGCACACACACACACACACACACACACACACACACACACACACACACACACACACACACACACTGGACCCATCTAGACAGAGCACACATCAGTATTGCTAGGGTTTTAAGCAAATACACTGGCATCACTTTTGCTTAACCTTACAGGGATTTTTAAGTCTCCTTCAGAGTGAGGAAGTCAGGGCTGAACTAGGATCAACCCAGTGTATTGCTCTGAATTTCCAACTTCAGGAAGAGATGGCTAAATCCCAAATAATTTCCTTGGAAAGTTAAACTAAAGTAGTTGTGATGGGACAGTACTGATGTGTTAGTATGTTCTGCCTAGCTGGGTGTACTGTGTGTATATCTCTACACATTGTTTTATTTGCAACACTCCAAGAAATACCCAGCCAAGCTAGAGTCTTCACTGTGTAGTACCTTAAACCTCTTGTAGTGGAGGCCCATGGGATATATGCAGATTACCCATTAAGGACACACTAGTGTTTCAGCTACATGACTGAATGCTCATGATTCACTTTTTTTTTTTTTTTTTTTGCTTGTGCATTCAGACCAATAAAGCCAAACCCCTCCTATATTGGAAAGAGTAAATACTTTCTGGGCCGGATTCACAAAGGATTGCACAGTCTAAGAGTAGTGTAAGACGTCAGACAGGCAATATGTCTGCCGAGCGATTCAGCAATAGCCGGCAGGGGCGTGCATGAGAACTCCTAAAACTACTCTTGCACGGACAGTGTTATGGTATGCAAATTACCTAATTTTGCTGAAATGTATGCAAATGAGGTAAATTTGCGATCCAGGAACCACTAACCTGCCCGTGGAAGAGCAGTGTTATTTGCAGAAATGTACTTCATTGGTAACGGAATACCGTTCTGCAAACAGCTAAACGGAGCTATGACAGCTCCAAATAAAGGAAGCATCCAGTTGAGGAAGCATGCCAATGGCCAAATATAAGGCCATTGGCATTTTTATAGGTTGAAAATTAATAAAAATTTTTCCCCGATCTCCGATGTTTAAGCATAGTGCAGCGCCGCGCAAACGTGCGGCACTTTAAAAAACAGAAAATAATTAAACAATAGCCAAAACTAGGCATTTTTAATAAAAAGCTTATTCTGCCATGCAGGTGAATGGCAGGCTGAACACAACATGGCTACTGAGTAGTGGTTGCTAAGGGGGAAGCTCAGTTTGAGAGATGTAACCAAGCATTAGTAGGCAATCCTATGCAAATGAGGATAAGGATAGTGAATCCCAATTTTCCCTGGCATGTGAGCCATGTCCCTAGAGTGTAAGTGTAGGAGTAGGAGAGTAGTAGAGTAGAAGATAGGTGACATCATGAGGGGGTATGTTTAGAAAGACTGTAAGCTTATCAGAGCAGAGTGGCTTGTGTTTGCCATGAGTTGCTCAGGATTGCAAAAGGTGTGTCTACAGTTGTCCTAGCTGAAACCCAGAAACCAAAGGTGTATGCCGTGGATATATCTGAAATTTCTTGCAAACGTGCTTACACCGTGTGCGCGGCTATAAGCCTGTGTGCGTGCGTGTGCACCCGTCTAAGCCTGTGTAAACCTGTGTGCGCGCGTGCGCACCAGTCTAAGCCTGTTTAAGTCTGTGTGCACAGCGCTGCCACTTGTGGAAACAGAAAGGGAAAATGAAGGAAAAGAAGTAGTACGAAGTTAACCAAGGAGAACTAGCAGAGCTGCCAGGTGAAATAAATCAGAATCAGCCAATTACACAGGCAGTACGCTAGCCCAGCCCAGCACTTAAAACTCTGCAAACAACATTTCCCCATGTTCTTCTCAAGAACACTGCAACACTGTAGTATACAAAGAGTGAAAACTTAAAAAGCTTAACTCAGACAAAAAAATGTTAGGGGCTGCCACTGCTATCATAAGCCAACATGTGCAAGATGCTGAGGGTGGTGCCATTGCGAATGCATGAGAGGAGACCCAGGGTAACCTACCAGGGGCTACATGAGCTGGAGATAGTGGAGCGCTATAGAGTGGACAGAGACCTCCTGCAGCAAATTGTTGAGCTGTGCAGGCCATGCCTCACACACAGAACCAACAGAGGGGAACCCATCTCAGTGGAAACCAAGGTATGTGTTGGCCTAAGAATATTAGCAACAGGTACCTTCCAGAGACCAACTGGTGATATGATGGGGATTTCACAGGCATCAGCATCCAGGGTACTGCACCAGTTCCTGAATGCCATGTCAGCACATGTCGGTGATTATGTATATTTCCCCAATTCCTGAGAGGCACTGGCCAGCAATATGTGTCTTTTCCAGCAAATAGCAGAATACCCTGAGGTAGTGGGTGCAATAGACTGCACGCACATACACATCAAAGCACCACCTGGTGAGCGGGGTAGGGCCTACATCAACCACAAGGGCTTACCTTCCATCAACTGCCAGGGCGTGTGAGATGCCCAGGGCATAATACTGAATGTGTGTGCTGGCTGCCCTGGAAGCTACCACGATTCCCATATCTGGCATCTGACGCAACTGTACCAGAAATTTGCCAATGGGGACATCCCTGACAGTCACCTAGTGGGGATGCTGGATACACACTAGAGTCGTGGCTGATGACACCCATCAGAAATGCACACACACCTAAACAAGAACTCCATAATGAGACACACGCACAAACACGAAATGTAATCAAGCGTGTGTTTGGGATGTTCAAGTCATGGTTCCGGTGCCTGGACACATCCAGTGGAGCCTTGCAGTACTCACCAACTACATGTACCGAAATTGTCATGGTATGTGCCATGCTACACAATATGATCCTGCGAAAACAGCTGCAGAAGAAACAGCATGGGGCAGGGTCAAACAGCCCCCCACCATTGCGAAGGCCATCACAGGCAGAGCGTGACTCGGAGAAGGAACAACCTGAGCTTGCCCCAGTAGGCAGAAGGAGGCATGTCCAGTATGTCTTGGCCTTGGCAAAGAGGCAACGCATAGCACATACACTGGCTCAGTAGGGACCCTAGAAATTATACCTCTCTCTGACTCGCACATACAATAAAAGAGGTGCCTAACTTGAGACTACCTGTTTTCAAACATGTATAGGGAGTGTACTATGTGCATCCGACAGAGGCAGCCCTGCAGTACCACCTGAGGCATGATTGCCATGTTTTAAGCAATATAAAGCAGTGCTAAGCAGATATTATCACTATTTAGTACATGTAAACAAAATTGCCCGCGCTATCGGGCAATGTTGGGCAAGGCCAGGCAAAGTTGAGCAAAGTCAGGTAAACATGCTCATATTTGCTTTACTGTTCCTTAAGCAGTCTGGTCTGCCCAGCATGAAAATAAAAAGCAGTGACAGGGCTCGAACCCAGGATACTGTGCACTATAGTCACAGTACTGAACTACTAAGCCATGACAGCATTTCACTGGCACAGACACCGCAGGACAATTGTACACTAATGCAAACACAAAGAAATGCTGTATCACGCCCCTAAAGAGGCATATGGGTAACCTCCCCACAGGCCTATGCAGACAGAGAACAGCAGGCCAGGCGGTGTGATGTGGGTTGGGTAAGCTATGAAGTCGCAAACTAATATATGTGACACTGGACGCTAAGATCTGTAGTACAGTAGTATGCCTCAAGCCAGTACGATAGGCAACAGTACAGACTGAAATGGTGTACCTCACATAGCAGTGCAGGCCTAGCAAATGTATATAAGTGTCAGGTGAACCCCTCATCCTATGTACACCCACAGTAACAATCAGGTGTGCCCCCGGGTAGAAATGTACAAAGAATAGCTGTCCCCCTGTATGTAGAAATGTTGATAAGTCTATGCAAAGTGTCTCATGGAAGCCCTGCAGGCACAGCATGATCCCTGTTGATTTATGACACAAAGGTGAGCCCTGCAGTAAAAATACAACTTGATTTTCCATACACATATAGTATATATGTCTATACCGGGCGTGCTCACACACTTCAACAAATGTAGTAGATTTCAGTCAGCAACATTCTGAAAGGTCATACTGGGCATGCTCACACACACAAATAAACAAAGCAAATGTCAGGCAACAACATACTGAAAGGTCATACTGGGCGTGCTCACACACTTAGGCTATGTCTGAGTACAGCAGTGGGCCACACATATCTGGCAGATGCATGTTTTACCCCAGGAACCTGTCACTATTCACCAATCCTGCCTTGTGTACACAGTTATATGAAAACAGACACATATAATATTTTGGAACCCTGTCATAATCAAACTATGTACCACAAGTACTTAGGTTGTTCACAGAAAGTGAAAAAGCAAAGAAGATCAATAAACCTGCAATCAGTATCATCAGTAAACAATGTGCACTTCAAACATTATCCAATCCATGTTCTGGCAAAATAATCTGTGAAGGAGTCCATAGAGAACCATGATGCTTCCTTCTGCTATGTCATAAATAGCAATGTACACTCATATATGTCCTGAGTCAGTGCAAACTGTAAATGACTGACATTGCCAACATCCTGTCAGACAGGCTCATACATACATATCCCCCTCTCACTGACAAAAGGCCCCATCATCATACCTGGAGACTGTGAAAGCACAGATATCACATATAGAATGGGTAAACAGCTCCTTCCAAACCTGAAAAACATGGCGTCTATGGGATTACATTGTTTCCCTATCTGTGTCATAAGTGAACTCCAGAACAAACAGACCCTGCACCTAAACAGTCTGTTGAGCCTTACCCTCTGTACAGGATATGAAACTGTTGAATGGGTTACAGCAACGTTTAGCACACTCCACAAGTGTTCGTGCACAACAGACCATGGGAACTATTGTCTTATAAGCCTATTAAGCCTTATCTGCAAAGCCATGGTGTCCATCATGATGAACCTCATAAACAGAGGTATTGGGAGCCTACAAACACCCAACCCTAACCATATTGGTTTGTTCAGGGGCAGATCATGGTTCCCAAACCTGCTACACTGTTTTCAAAGCAGTCACCCAGGACATACAGCAATGAAATGAGCTACACATGTCCCACATAGACCTTGTAAAGCCCGTTGCAAACATCCCAGACACATGTCATACCCACAATATCAACAACCAGTGCATAAATATGTATGTCATCTGATGGATTGCCAAATGGGGCACAGATAGATCCCACAAGGTAAGAAATGTGGTCACCTGTTCAAGCTGGTAATTACTGCTGTCTCCCATGGCTCAGTCATGAGACCCCACCTGTTTGGGGTATGCTCTTCAGATATACAGTCAAACACACAAGGGCTATGTTTAGCAAAGGATGTGGCTGACTGCACAAATGTTGTCACACCTGATGTTTGGGACAACAGAGACATCCTTATAAAGGTTCACAGTCAGACAGAAGGGGTTGTCAGGATTATGGCCCCGAGCTACAGTCATACAAATACCACATAGGTGCCAACACCATAAATATGGAGTTGATATGGACACATGTGGATAGTCATCTCCACTTCCAGAAACACATTCACAAAGTGGTTAGAAATTCATGCTATGTGTTCCCACAAACTGCCAAAGTCTTTGCATGTAGGTCAAAGGAGGTTCCCTGTGCCCATCAATCATCAGACCAGTATGAGAGTACCACATCAGAGTTGCAATGCATCTGACTAGGCAACTTCAGCAGCTGGAAAGAGCACTGAAGTACCTCAACAAGAGGAATACTTGCCTCAGACAGTAGCCCCATGCAACATGACTGAATTTAACTCAATCTGTACTCTGTTGCATACTGTCTACCCATGAGATCTCTGCCCAACAGACAGGTCCATGTCCAATGCTGAACTGATGTACATGCGCTATCTGTAGTAAACCCAAGCTCACTGTACCACATGCTCTAGGGATATCATCATCACAACATTAAACAGAACATGTTGGAGGGATACAGTACTACCTCACAGACGTCTCTTGCTTTGGAACAGGCTCCCAACCAACAGTAGGCCGAGTCCCTCACTGACACTCTTCCAGAGGAGCCTTGATGAGTGTATGTGAAACTGAAGTGTCACACCAGGCAGCACTTCATCAGCTCTACTACACAGAGGCCTAGGGAGATAACACCATGGGTGGAGATAGCTGCACACTCTGGCCATACTAATATATGCCTTCAGGCAGATAGCCTATTACGTACCTATGTACCTATATATATATATGTAGGGGGAACACAGTATAATAAGGCAAAGATGGATGTGCACAGATGTGTGTAAGAGGGTGACCATCAACACCCCTTCTGCTATGTACCTCACAAGACATGTACAACAATTGGAAAGCCTGCAGAAATACCTCACAAGGAGCAATGGTGGCCTGACATACATGCCATACACAGACCGTCTGTAAATGCTCCAGCTGTACTGTCTTGCATATTGCCTACTCAGAGGTGATCTCTGCATAACATACAAAGCTATGTCAAACACAGAGCTTCTGGACATGCCCCACGTAAAACACTCACAATCCCTCTGATCCTCAGACCCAAAACCCAGAATGAAATACAAAAGGAAGGGGTGTATCCATTTACCTTATGGATACACACACCTCCAGGTCAGTGGCACACCATGAGGCCTTGGAGACCATGCAAGTGCAAGTCACATTGGGCAAAGCTGCTTATCACATTGTAGGCTGCTACAGATCACCTACCATTTCTCAGGAGCCTCACTCAGTATTCCTGAGAACAGTGGAAAATATAAAGGTCCTACCAAACAGCATTATATGAGGGGATTAGAACTACCCAAACATTGACCGAGATAATTACCAGTGTACAATGTCCGTTGCCCAATGCTTCCTAGAGTGTAAACACTCAAATGCCCTGGAACAGCTGGCCACCATGGCTACTAGTGACGACAACGTACTGGACTGGAGCATCACCAACATGAGGTACCAGTGTTCCGCAACAGAGATAAACCCCTTGCTGTAATACAGATCATAAAGTAATCACAGTGGACATCCACCCCCCCCCCAGTCAGGTAAACCACTGTGAAGACACTGCAAAAGCAAAATGCACACTTCTCAGGGCCAAAGTGTAAAGTTCCAAAGCCCCCTTGCTATAGGATAATGCTATACAATCCGCAGCATCATTTACAAGTGCATTCTATGAGCATCTACACGGATGCATGGATCGAGACATCCCAAATAAAACCAAGACGCACACCTCTGAAAGGAAGACACCAAGCCAGTGGATGTTGCCCATAAATAAGCTATACAACAGAAGGAGGAAACTAACACATGATAGGGTAAACCTCACAAAAGGAAAGGCATCACTGATCAGTATTAGCAAGACACAATGATTACTCATAAAATAATGCAAGGCCTGTTTCTAAAGAGAAAATGCCAAGGAATGTAAGAAACACCACCACAAATACTTCGTTAGCTATACCAAACATGTAGGTGGCAATTCACAAATATGCTGTCAGCTACTGCAAAGTGGCAAAACATACACTGGACCAACTGACATTGGCCACATCCTGGTGGACAAGTGCAGTGCAACCCCCCATCACCCCCAAAAGGGTCTGTGTCCATCCCAGAAGAATGCACAGCCCCAGATGTCCTGGACATGCAGGTAGAAACAGCACTCTCCAAAGCTACGAACACAGCATCAATGGGTCTGGATGGTGTGTCAGGCTGCATCTTACACCAGCCCCAAAATGAACTACACCCTCACCTACATTCACTGTCCAGACTCAACCGTACCACAGGCTATGTACCCAAAGAATAGCATACAGCAACAGCCATACAACTCCACAAAGGTGTTGCCACAACAGAACCTGGAAACTATTGTCCTATAGGCCTACACAGCCTGGTCTGCAAATCTATGGAGCAGATTATCATGGAACCCATAAACAGACACATTGGGAAACAACAGACACTGGACTCTACCCAACTTGGCTTAGTTAAAGGCAGATCCTGCCCCCTAAACCTAGTTCATGTCCTTGAAACAGTTACCAAGGACATAGATGGAGGTAAATGTAGGCCACACCGCCCACCTGGACCTCACTAAGGCCTTTGACACCATTCCCCACTCTGGCATCACGGACAAGCTTACCAGCCTGAACATTAACACCTATGTCACAGGATGGGTGGCCAACTGTCTCACAGATTGAACACACATGTTCAGAGTTGCATGTGCCATGTCCGACTGTAAGCCACTCACAAATGGCATCCCACAGGTCCTGGGACCCAACCTATTCAGTAGATACTGCTCAGAGGTACAGGCAAGCATGGGAGGAGTATGGCTGAACGAGTTTGCAGATGACTGCCAACTGTGGTCCATAATCGACTCTACGGCTGACACACACACATCCTCCAGAAGGGTCTTACAGAGACAGATACCTGGTGTCAAACAATGCCCTCAAGCAGAATGCCAAACAATGCATAGACATCTCTTTGGATAAAACAAAATGCAGAAAAATTACCACATAGGTGGTAATCCAGTATTTATGGAGAATGTAATTATGGACCTGTGGACCCAGGTAGATAGTACACTCTTCTTTGATGATCACATTGCCAAAGTGTTTAGAAATACCATCTATGTAGCCCACCTAATGTACACACTTTGTGTAGTCTGATGATGTCACCATCTTACAAATATACCTGTGGAAAGAAGAACACCCAGTAATGTGTATAGCGCGTCATGTAAATGCGTACTGCTGTAGTATCATAATGTAGTTAGGTAGGGGTTTGAATCCTGCAACTGACAACTGTATGAGAGTGTGTGTGTGCTTGTGTGTGTGTGTCTCCCCTTGGAAAGGAGCAACCTTTCTGGAGACTACTACAACACATTCAAAGTGGTAATCTCACCTTTGTCAGGTCATGATGTCACCATCCTACAAATATACCTGTGGAAAAAAGAACTCCCAGTAATGTGTACAGCACGTCATGTAAATGCGTACTGCTGCAGTACCATAACATAGTTAGGTAGGGGTTTGAATCCTGCAATTGACAACTATATGAGAGTGTGTGTGTGTCTCCCCTTGGAAAGGAGCAACCTTTTTGGAGACTACAACAACACATTCAAAGTGGTATTCTCACCTTTGTCAGGTCGGATGATGTCACCATCCTACAAATATACCTGTGGAAATAAGTGTGTCATGTAAATGCGTACTGCTGTAGTATCATAATGTAGTTAGGTAGGGGTTGGAATCCCGCACTTGGGGACTGTGTGCTTCACGTGTGTGACACTGTTGGTCAATGTGTTGTGGGTTTTGCTTTTACTACCATATGACATATCACAGTGACATGAGTATGTGCATTACACATGTTAGGTAGCTGTGTGGCAATTACATATACATGCACGTGACCTTGATTATTTCATAGTGAGGACCCTGCTTTCTCCATTTTCGCATCTGTTATCTTTGCCAGGGTGTGCTGCTGCTTTACAGACCTGAGGTCACATATGTATGCTTGTGACAAGCCCAGCCACTGCAGTGATACCTGGCCTAGGTCATCCGTGTCACACACACTCATTACAGTTTCTATTGAATAGCGTGAGTGAGGGTTTATGCCTGAGGTATATTTGAAACCTGTTCAAATGCAGCAAAGTCTGTCAATGATGGCTATTCATTATAGGTGTACACCAACCTTTGTGGATATGCATGCGGACCCCTTATTGCTTATGTGATCCACCGAGGGATTTCCAAATACCTTTAGAAATGTGATTATCAAAGGACAGACAACGTAACACTTGGCTTATGTATACATCGGTACATGCTCAACATGTTGGGGGCTAATACCCATGTGGTACTGTGGGGATACTATGTTTTGTGAAGGTGGATGACTGTGCTTTAGCTGGCTTATAGCTTTACAGCATGGGTTTGACAATGGGTATCTGTCTGTATGATACCCTTGAGGAGGATGTGTATGTCATCTGGAGAATGCATTATAGGCCACAGTATGCATTTCCAAACGTGGACGGACATATCCCTACTGTGTATGCTTGTCCCTAAGAGAGCTATATGCCAAACAGGGGTGGTCCCAGGAATGGGTGCAGGTGAATAACACTGGTTACTGGCATAGTATAGTACCCGAAGGATCCAAATGTTACTGTGTGTCCTACATCTGTGTGTCAGTTGTCAAGACATCATCTAACGAATGTTTATGGTCAGGCAGTTGAGGTGATGTATACTACCAGAATGCAAACCAATGACAGATAGCAACAGTATCCCCACAGCACAGTGTCAAACCATGTCATACACACATGCATACTTAGGTTCCAAAATGTGTGTAGTACAATGCATACTGGCCACCAATAGAAACTATGGAGTGTTAACACTGTGTAATACAGGGCATGTCACCCTGCTTATGTGTCCACTATGCACGTACATCAGACAGTGCACCTCCACCATGTTCACCAATGTACATCTGCGAATCTGTGCTGCACACATCCCACACGTACTGTCCACTCTCTAACACATGCTGCCAATACTACACACATCAGCCAAGTGGCACGTGGGCGGACAATACACTATTGGAATTAACACTGGTGTAAACAATACTACATTGACAATTATAGCTTTAATGCATCACGCCTGCTCAGCTACACCTTCAAGGATATCATTACAGTTTACTGCTGACAACATGCTAACATTGCTATACTGCTATAATGTCACCCTGTGCATCAGCACCATGTTAGCCTGTTCCTGCATCAATGTTACAGATGACATGGGGTGGCACAGGTTTCATCATATGCACAGGGTGTGTTGTTGGTTTGCCAGAGGCCTACATTGTGCCATACAATTGACATGTATGTGTGTGTGTGTGTGTGTGTGTGTGTGTGTGTGTGTGTGTGTGTGTGTGTGTGTGTGTGTGTCTGAGGGCCAAGAGCACTGGTATGGGCCAATGGTAATGTGTGCGGGTATGTGTTAGCCCTAGGTGTCTGGTTTATGTGTGTGTGTGTGTGTCGGCATGCACACAGTTCCACCATGTGGTTGCCATATACGGGGATTTGTGGGACAGCCACAGACTGTACCTGCCAGGGTTTACAGATCACCGTCTCTGGCCACGGATACGGTACCTGTGCCTGGCAGGGGTGCTACTGACAGTATCAGGTACTAAGCCAGACTGGGTACTATCCTCAGAGGTAGACATGTACACTGGACCCAGGTCCCTGCTGGGACTGGCCAGAGCCACGTGCATGTGGTCTTCTAGGACATTCTATGGACAGCCCACCCCAACATTGCTGGGGCTGGTACTGGCAGTACGGGAGCGGCTGTGACTTGAGGGGATGCCCGCGGCGACTGCCAGCTGCTGGCACACGTCCACGTCTACGACTCAACCGCCCCGCACTGTCCTGACACATGGACATGACATTGCGGAGGACATCTAATGTCTCACCCCAACGTCTATCAATGACCTCAGTGTAATTACGGATGGCACCTGCTAGGTCACGGGTACTGTCATTTAAAGCGGTGTTGTGTGCCCTCTGTGCCCTTAGTCCCTGTCTGGTGTACCGTTCCATAAGTGCCTGTTCCTCCATGACAGCCTGGAACATGCATGAGGTTGTAAGACCTGTGGCACGTCTGCCAGGGGCATGATGACCAGCAGTACTCCGACGAGAACCCCTGGACATCCGCCTATGTGGTACCGTTCCAGACATCTGGCTATGGCTGCTGTGTCCAGATGCATGTGCCATAGATACCACACTGTCCTGGCCATTGCTGACTGTACACTGTCCCTCAGCTAAGGGCACTGGTGATGATGGATGTATAGGCAGTATGACTGTGTGCATGGATAGTGTGGATACTTGTGTATTGTCGATTTGTGGCCCAACGACAGACCCTGGCAAACATGCCTGTGCCTCAAGACACCTATCCTCATTATCACTATTTGTGTCAGTGACATCAGGTTTCCTGCTGCACTGAACCAGCCCAACCTCAGCACCTGTGAGAGGAAGACAGGAAACATACTTTACGACCTGTACATGATGTCAGAACACATGCAAACATGAACACATGCACACATGAACACATGCACACAAATACACTCCTCACTAAAGCAGACACACACACACACACACACACACACACACACACACACACACACACACACAGACACCACCAGTAATCCAGAACATACTCAATAGCGGTTGATGGTGAGGTACAGTATCACAAGCCAAACAGTTATATCACACGTGTCAGCATGCAGGACGTGTGTTGCTCAACAGCATGCAGTGCGAGTGTAGACAGTCCTTGCTAATAACAGTATACATGGCTTTAATGCATGTGTGTTTTCTTGTTCAGTGATTGGCCTCACCCTGGAACACAATGTGTACATGGACACAACATTGCTGTGCAAGTATTAAAAGCTCTTTAATGTCCTGTGCACCATCACGAACAGGTATACATACCATGGCTGGATGTGTATCTGTGTGTCACACAGATATCCATTTCTGATTAGAGCATCTGTGTCTTTAGCAGATAATTTTAGACACAGGTTTAGCTCATGCATGCTATGTATATACACAGGATCAGTGGTGCATGTATACCTGATGCTCAACATAGCCATTGTACAGTAGTTATGGAGAGTGTAGAACATATTGTGGACATGCCAGTGCCAGCCATGACATGGCATGCTACAATACAACTGCAACATTAAACATCACATATACCCAATGCGTGTCATGTGACCTATACACTCAATAGCATTACAAGACATATATGTGTCACTTTGTGCAAATGGTGATTGCCATGCATATTGTGTATAGGTGCGTATGCTTGCACACACACAACATTGAGGTGTATAGCAATGAATGCTATGTGTAGTACTGTGTTTACTGTAACTGGATGGGGTGTAGTACCATGACCCGTCATCATGCAGCATCATGTGGTCACTCAAGGCTACTAATGTGTGCCAGACTGGCACCTATCATGCTGTACCTGAACTGCAGTACCATGGCTACATTCACCATTTAACAGCCAGTTGTTACATGGGTTTGTAAGGTGCCCAATAGGGAGCATTGCCTAACATGAATGTGTTGTGCGTTGAAGAGTGTCGCACTGCCCCATGATAGACCTCTACCCCTCAGGTATATTATGTGTGATGTGTGGATGACATTTGGGATACTGGAGTGTGACCTTACAGCGGGTGCCTTAATATGCCATGTGTAGCATATTAACATGTACTGAGTATGAAAAGGTTGTGTATGTTGTGTGCATGTGTATCGACTCTGCCTATCCAATGTCCACTACAGTGTAGCCACAATTGTTTGGGATGCTCTATGTATTGCATGTGTTTGAGGCAGATACTCACGTTACTGAGATGTGCATATGTGCATAGTCTCACAGCATGCATTATGCGTAGGTGTGTTACATGTGTACATGGCCTACACCTCACCTATGACATGCACATTTTATTTGCAATATTAAATGTAGAACACACTCACCAGCATGGGTCTGCTGCCTTGCTGTCACACCAGAGGGACCTACAAGGATATGAGACAGTTTGTCAGTGGCAACAACTGTGGCATTGCTACTGTGGGTTTGCAATCTTACAGTAGTACAACAGTTGACAGTCACAGGCCTACAGATTATGTTCCAAATTATCAGTATTGCACAACACCAGGCTCCACATATTCTAACTACATAGTACACATCTCACATATGCATGATCTACCAATAGAGGTAACAGTAGTCTACAGATATGCCATGTTACCTGCACGCTCCGTGTGAACTTGCTGGGTGGCTCCGGCCTCCATGATGATACATGTCTGCTGTTGTTGTTGGCCAGGAGCCACCAGGCTCAGGAGCAGCTCCTCCACTCTGGTTAGGGGGGGATGGATGGTAACCCCACCACCTGTGGCAAGCTGTTGTCTACAGACATCAAACGCATGCTGCCAGACATGTCTAAGTAAATCACTGCAGTGATGCCTACCTGCTCATATGTCCGGTTATGCATGCCTATGTCATTTACCCTACAGACAACATATTGCCACAGTGCAGTCCATTCATGCTGGTCCTGGCTGGTTCTTGAGAAAAGCAGTCTGTAGTGCTGAACCAGACTGGTTGTTATGATGTCATCCTTAGCAGGACTATAGCTTGGGTTGCGATGGTGGGTCATGAACCCTGGAAGACAATGAAACAATATGTGTGAGCAAGTCATGTGGCACACTTAACATTCTACAGTACAGATATCACTGAACTGCCATATATAGCAACCTATTGGCTGTCAGAGGATACACACTTTCAATACCACATATCAGTGCTCAACCCACAACTGCCTGACAGTGCCTGCCACGTTCTATATATTAAACCATGTTCTGCACAGCAACAAAGAGAAACCACTATGTAAGACTATACAACAGTACATGGCACACTGTATGCGACACAATGCACCACCTAGCCACAGGAGGTATATATCAAGCTAATGCATAAAGAAATATGTCATCCATTGCAATGATTGTAAAGTCCAGTTACAGTATTACCAGTATACCACACTAGTTGTTGATGGCAAACCCCTGCCTACAATATGTGCACATTTGTGAATATACATGGCATACTGCTGTACTATACTATACATGCTGCTAAATATGCACTTATATCCTGTAACACACATATGACCGAGGGCATGTTACAGGCATACCCACACACACATCAGACATACATACAAGACACAAAGGTATGGCAACCCAGATGAGCTTTACGTGTGTACCATACAGTACTGTGTGTCAGTACTTACAAAACCTTATGCCTGAGGTATGTAATCTGTGAGGACTACAGGGAACACACAAAACAGTGGTTCCAAGCAATGTGGACATATACCATACTGTGCTGTTTAGGCCTACAGCTTCAGGTAGTACTACAGTTCATACAGGATTTGGATTCGCCAGCAGTACCAATCAATAAGCATACATGTACTGCTTTAGCCTCCAATGGCACACCCCAGTTAATGCCAAGGGACTAGGTCAGACCGTATGCCATACTACCTTTTCTGCCTAGCAATAGAATTCACATCTTTTGCTGAGATCAGAGCTAGGACACAAAATACCATGACAGAAACAGTTTCCCACTAAGCTATCCCACATATACACAACTTTTACACATTCACCATAACATTCAGTCAACCTCACATAGCAATTATTGCAACAAGTACATGTGGTTGTGTATCGGTTCATAGGTAGGTAATAGGCTATTGGCCCTAGGGCCTATAGAAGCCTAGCCAGATGGTACCCTGGCCTTTGCCACCCAAGTAATTTAATTTCATGTGCCCCTGTCAAGCAGAGCCACAGAGGTGATTCCCGGGGTGTATTTCCTATCTTCCATCCAATCATCAAGATTATTCATGATGAGTGCTAATGAGGAGCTTTGTTTGCTATTGATAGGTAGTTTGTTCCAGAGTATGGGATGTCTCTGAGATAGGAATCTATCTCTCCAGCATATTCTGTTTATTGAGGCGACAAGGTTTATGTCCCTAGAGCATGTAGCTCGTAGGGATTGTGATCTGTTTACGTGGAGCATGTCCAACAGCTCTGGGTTTGACATAGCTTTGTATGTTAGGCAGAGGTCACCTCTGGGTAGGCAATATGCGACACAGTCTAGCTGTGGTTTTGTGAGATGGTCTGCATACGGCATCTGTTTGAGGCCGGTAATACTCTTTGTGAGGTATGTCTGTGGCCTTTCCAGTTGCTGTAGATGTCTTGTAAGGTACATACCAAAAGGGGCATTGTACTCTATAATGGGTTTTATGAGTGATGAGTAGAGGGGAACACTGACCTCTTTTTCCCTGGATGATACACCTTTTGTGATGAGGTGTGCCACGTAGACAGATTACATGACAAGTGTGACACTGTGATTATCAAAGGGGAGACTACTGTCCACCTGTGTCCCATGGTCTCTTATCACACTTTCGGAGTTAAGTAGACTACCACCTATGTGGTAGTTCATGGGTACAGAGTTTTTACCAAAAGGGATGCCAATGCATTTTCGACATTGAGCTTGAGGCCATGGCTTTATCACCAGGCATCTGTCGCAGTAAATATGACTCTGTCTCTCTCTCTCTCTACATATATATATATATATATATATATATATATATATATACACACACACACACACACACACACACACACACACACACACACACATACACACACATGCATATAAACATCCATTGGTGTACATATAGATATACATATAGGCACATATACAGTCCACCTTTCATGGTGGGAATATCAATTATGCGAAGGATGTGAGGTATACAGTTATGTAATAATATTGCACAGTCTTGCATGAAATGCATTGAAGGTATTCTCAGCCCATGTAGCTTTAGCAGGCCTCACTGGCTGCAACACTGCAAACCTAACAAATCACACCCACAGCTTTTAACCACCACATGTCATATGCCAGCACTGTATGCTGTCTTGTTTGCCACACACTCCAACCTACATACAAATATGCACATAACAACCTTCACCAACATATATATGTCCACCCTTCACAAACAGTTGCAGTATGTCCCTTGCTCTATGCACATGTACATATGTTAATATATCTGACACAGATATATCTCTTTGTATGTGTGTGCCATACACACACAAGTTCCACACTGTTGTAAGTCCCTGGACCTCACGTCTGACCTGTTGGGCCTTGCTGCAACATGAACAGGTGTCACATGTGAGCACACAGTAATATTAGAGGGTGTATATATAGCTGCAAATGCTAGATTAGCATACTAGCCTGGTACAGCAGTTGCCAATGCTAAGCTACACGTTAATATGACTATCATGCATGTGTTACTCTGTCACATCCATGTTTATATAGCTGTATGCGCTACTCACCCAAACAGCCATTGTCCACACTACTGTACAGAACACAGATAATATGGATCAGATGTTTGACATTTAATGCTGAGCTACATATGTCACAGTTATGTCCCACTGCACACAGCTACACACTGATTTGTCCATGGTAGTAGTTATGCAGGACATCTGTGCATAGATATGTACTGCTGCCACATATGGATGTTTCAAAGTATGTAGAGTACTCTTCAAAGACATCTACTACATGTTAGTAAATACATATCTGTTACATACCTTTCCTTTGTATGTGTTGGTAGTATTACATTCCGTGTGTCTTTGGCTTTTTTTTTCTGTTGATGTGGGTGTGTGTCTGTCTCTCTCTTTCGCTCTCTCTCAATATCTGCAATGGAATGATTGCGTGTGTGGGCAGCAAGTACAGCCTGCACATGTGCATGTGATGGCCTCTGCACCAATTGGTGGCCACCATTTGGTAATTGCATGCAGCCTGCTGTGTGGTAATTGCAGTACTCACTGTCATAGCAACCCAATGCTATAAACTGCTAAATCAGGTAGGCGTAGCCCTTTCAGCTTTCCAAAGTGGGGCCCATGCTTGTTTGCTGTGGACACCGTTGTTTAAGTCAGAAGGTTGGTATTGTTCTTATACCTGAAGCTAGGGGTGTAGCCAGTGATTTAAATGTTGTACTCAGACCTGAATGTTGCCACTTCCAGTACACAGTTGCCAGTGTAGAATTGTACTCACCCCTACAAATGCTAACACAAGATACATGGGAGTATGGAGTTTCTTTTCTACTTATACAATTAACTGCCATACAAAAGTAGTTATTGAGATGTATTCATTTGGCACATGAACTGTTTGTGAACTGCTATACTGCGAATATTAATGTACTCACTTCTGCACAGTTTGTGCTTTTTATTGTTGACATTAGCACAGGATGCTCAAGAAAACTGGACAATTCCAGTACTGAGTATGCCTACCTACATCCTTGGTAGACCCTGAACACACAGGTATATTGTACATTTGGGTGGGGATGCAGACATACAGAGAGCATTATGTATTATTGTGTGAATGTTATCTTGCTGGACTTAAAGGGTTGCTGTGTACCTGTTAGTTTAGCAAAGCAAGTCGTCTGTCTGCATAGCTCCCAACTGTGGACCTATCCAGATGGTAGCCAGACGTTAAGCTGTTATTCCCTGTCTGTGCAATGCACAGGTCTTTTCAGCACTGGTACAATGGCACTGTTACAGTCATTTGCTACCAGTACATGGCTACATCCTTTGGTATTTCAGTGTTGTACTCCTACATAAGGGTATGCTTGTGGAACTCCTTCCAAAGCTATTTGCACAGTGTGTAACAGCAGAAAAGCTGATATGCCTGTGTGTTTCTGCCTCGGCCAGGCCACTGAAACACTCAGGTACATATTTGAACAGAGTGAGGTAAAGGTAGGTAAAAGTGAGGTACACATTCAAAATATTAGAGACAGTAAGTGGAGACTTCGAGAGAACCAGTGCATATGGATTACTACACCTTTTCTGAAGTACAAGCAGTGCCTTAACTCCTACATATTGTCATTATTCATTAGGTGTAATACCCCACCTTTCTGCCTAACGTCAGTACTTTTCAGGGGATTCAGAGGGACACAGCTAACATATGTTTCAAAATCAGGGACATCCCTGAAATGTAGTCACATTTGGGATGTTTGTCCTCTGCCCTAATCAGATACGCCACTGTTTGTCCTGCTATGATACTGTGTGGGGGTTGTAAAGTGCTGCTGTAACATTATTTCCTGCTAGAATGGCTGGTTCTCTTATCACAGTCATGTAATGCAATTCCACAACAACTGCTGGTAAAGTTCCACAGAACAGGTTTTGTGTTATGGCAATCCTATTTTCCTTTACATTCGCTCATTCTGATGCATGATATATCTACTCCAGAAACAACCTGCTGTATATCTACTGTGGCTTAATGGTACTTCATGCAGTCTAGTGTGTCCAAAGTCCGGGGTTCGAGACTGACAGAGGTGTTTTATTTTGCTGCTGAGCAGAACAAGGGCCCTCACATGCAGGGTGACTAAGGCACTTTTAAGCAGTTGTAAGCAGGTTTGCGCGAAGCTTAGCAATGCTTAGCTAAGTGCACACAAGCGCACACTCGCACAAACCTGCTAACTACTGCTTAAAAGTGCTTATTCCCGCTAATCCTCGCGCTCATTTCTTTGAAAGAAAAGAAAATGGGGAGATAGGAAAGTGGTGAAAAAGGGGCACAAAGAGGGAAAGACAGTAGGGAAAACAGCTCGGGATGTGCAGGACGGGTGTAGGGAAGGTCAATAGCTGCCCATTTCTTTAACAGTAACAGCTGTGCATATGCAATAAATTTGGAGGGAAATATGAAACCTTCCACCCCTGAGAGAGGGGTGAGGATAACAAAGTATGTTGTACTGCCAATTAAATATCAGTTTATGTGTCCAGCGGACATGTGTGCAAAATGGGCAGCTATGTATGGGAGATATTTTTTTTTATGGGAGCAGATTGCCCTTTTTTTTATTTTTACAGGTGAGAGTGGAATGTGGGGTAGAGGATGTTGGTATATTTGGGGAGGTAGGTTGGGGAGGTAAACAGACAAGACAAACAAGACGCATACAGGGGCGGAATATAACACATGTGGTAGGTGAACACCATTGACGGGGAAGGATGTTTGGAAATCGCAAGCCCATGAGCCCACAGATGGCAACGGTGGAACTGCGATCCCCACCCAAGGGCAGTCACCACTGCACCTTCACAGCCCAGAGGGTGGCTGTGCTGGGGGCTGCATAGGAGGGGTAGGCTCACCCGTGAGTCATGCCACTTGTACCTCAAGCTGGCGTAGAGGATCAGCGACAGAACGCTCGATCTCCCTACGCACCACAGCCTGGACCATTCGGAGGGTGATAGGTGGCCCTCCTCTGCCCACACTTACACGGGGGGACAAGCCCCATACCCTGCCGCGCTTCCACCCGAAGGTGGTACAGGGCCAACGGAGGAGGAGGTCCCAGGCTGGGCACCGGACCTGCTGGTGCCAGGTGCCATCGCCAGTTGAGGTGGGACAGATGGGTCCGCTGGGACTGGCCTTCCCATACGTTCTATGTTTAGGAGGATTTAATGAAAATATGAGTTAGTAACAGTCAACAGCATTCCCAATTAGTTATAACAGCATGCAGAAGTATTCCCATTAACCCAACACACCAGAGTTCCAACAGCTGAACAGCAAGCATGACACATGCATATATAGAACAACAGTGGACATTACAACAGCATGAAGTTTTAACTGATGGCAACAGGCCACCAATATTGTGGTATTTGAACAGGGCACATGCATCAAAATAAATGCAGATATTTATAAACCAATAGGACATATGTCCCAACAAATGTTTTGAGATTAGACATACCCATTGAGGTGTTGAATTGCATTTTTTATGCACATACAGTAGGGTGGAAAACGATAGCTCCATTAACAACATATATATCCTTCTAGTTTACACTACATTCCTATTAACTGCAGTTATATGTCCCCTACATGTATTATTACACTACCCAATTGTCATTAAATTGGGTAATGGGTTTTGCTAGATTTTTATATACATTGGCTGTATCTGACATACAAACTGTCTGGGATGCAGATGTTACTGCTACATATTTTGTGAGTTGCTCAGACACACTACACTACTGCTGAGATGGTACACTGACTGCTCTACTTTCATATACTTATCTAGATATGTTTAGCTGAAATTATCAGTTATGTGTTAAAAGCTCCCTACATTTCTGCCAGCACAATGACATTTCTGGGGAACACAATACCAAGCTACTCATGTGCCAGATTAATCTGTACATGATGGGCATGAACCAACAGTTGAGGACTGTAAATATGCTTAAAAGCTATTGCCACTCCCTTCATCCACTATATATGGGCCTACCCAACTGTGTGTTAATAGCGCTTAATACAACAGTACTATTTCTATAATGCAAGAGTACAATGACATATCAAAGAAAATGACACAGACACACTCCTGGAATTATACTTTTATTAAAGACTTATAACACTTTTCTAGAGGCTCTCTCGTTTATTTTACATAACAGTACAAGCTGGATAGTTACTAACCTGCCTGGTGGCGCAGCCTATCTGCATAGGCTTGCTGATTCGCAGCACGGACACCTGCAGCATTGAAGTCAATGAAGTGATATTGAGACATACCTATCCATAGTATAGACTAGAATAGCAATTCTTACATACTTAATTCCATGGCTACTTACTCAGTAGTGTGGCATTTTCCATCTCACGGGCCACCTGGATCCATTGGTCCAGTTGACCCGGCTTGCATCTCTTCAGGTCTGCGTGGTGGTGTTTGACCTGTTCACCAGTCCGGGGGACACCTGTGGCACTGGTGAGTTCATGAGCTAGACGGTCCCAGGCTTCCGCTTTGTATTGGGTGCCCTGGTACTGGCCCTGCAGGGGTCTATCCTCATGATTATGGACAAGGAGCCAAACCATTACTTTTGACTCCTCAATGCCCCAACATTGCACTCGAAAACAAGAGCCCTCTCCAGTACCGGCCATTGCTGCCTGCAGATGGGAGCTACAACCAGTTATGGCAAGTATTCCCGTCTATGGAGCTTAAATATGCATCATTTCCCGCACTTATTTGTGATTAGCCAGTTTTGAAAAAACTCAGCTGAAGGCACACCTGCTTAGCAATGGGTAAACTTCCATTGATATGTATGTGTGTTGAAAGTGCATGCTTATGAAAAGCTGTCATGGCTTTGTGGTTCAGTACTGTGATTATGGTGCACAGTATCCCGGGTTCGAGGCCTGTCATTGCTTTATATTTTACTAGTAGCCAGACCGGCTAGGAGGTGTGGCTGTGTCTAGCCGACTTTGCTCAACTTTGCCCAACGTTGCTCTACGGTACTCTCAGTTGCCAGACGGTCGCTAGTTAGCGCGGTGTGCAGCTACACGCAAACATGTTCTGTTTGCACTAGTTTGCGCAATGCACAGCTCAGAGCAAAGCTATTGCGCTAGTTAAAGCAGTGCCAAGCTATGAGCAATTATACTTAAATATGCTTAATACTGGTAAACTTTGCTTAGCAGTGCTTCACATTGCTTAAGATACGTTACTTATGCATCCATCAGTATGCATAACCATTTCACCTTCTTATATATATATGTATGTATATATATATATATATATATATATATATATATATATATATATATATATATAATTTGTTCACTACTACATAGGCCATTTCAATGCTTTTTACTAAAATTTAAATGATACATGTCAGGAATTATTTTTATATACAGATTTCCAACAGAAAATAGAAAGGGGAGTGGTGGGACTCGAACCGGGAATGCCTCCTCTTTGTGCGAAGGCTCTACCACTATGCTATTGCTATTTTGCTTAATTTGCATATACGTTTGTTATTATCCTCTTCGATGTCTAAACTGCTAACTGTAGCTAAGCAATGGGCAAACCCGCGCAAATACGGGCAGCTATATCGGGAATAATAAAAAAAATAAATAAAAGTTTTACATTTTATAATTGTACAGGGGTTTAGAATGTGGGGGAAGGTAGTGTTGGGTATGTATACATTTGAGCGGACTCACTCATGTCAGTTGACATTTCCCGATAGATAGACTTGCAGGGGCGTGGATTTTTGGACTGCTCGGCAGTCCGACACGCCCCCTGCACTCGTGCACGCTCCATGTTAGCCTTAGAGTTGAGGCAGCGCACCCTCATTAATATGCATGGCGTGCTGCCGTCTTAGTCTTAGACTGGCATTTCTGTGAAAGACTAATTTAGTCTTACATGGAGGATTCGTGAATCCTGGGGTCTATGTTTACATTTGTTAAATGATATTACATTTAAACAAGTAACTGTCTCTGGCTTAGAAGTTGATTATGACACTGAATATACTTTATGTGAACTACATTTTTTCTAATGTTTAACCAACAGAAATCTGACAACTTGTATGCTGTCCCACCAGTGATAAATTTATCTGAGGCTCACCTAAAATGCATAAACAGTTACAGTCACCACCTTTAAGGTACACAGGATCCGAGGATGTATGGGTAACTGAACCCATAACTGGATATCTGGAGTATTTTCTGAAACCATTTCTTGTTTAAGTTCATAGTTCTGTTCTTGGTAGTATCTTTCTGTTTCAGTCGTCTGCAGAGGAAGCTGACTTGGAATAGATGCTGGTAACTCTTGATATTGAATAAATGTAACACTGAGTAATTATGACATTGAAGCAGTATGTCAACATCTGTATCAGTTCAGCGATTCCTCTTTTCAGGAAAAGTAGAAACTTTGGTGGTAGAATTAGTTTACTTGAATTGTGTGATTTTTTTTTTTCATAAGATGGTAGACATAGCTATGGGAACACCTATAGTTGATAGATACACTGTATATGGGAAATTAATGCTTTCAAATCATACATCGAACATATACTCCTTTAATAAAGGTTTGTGAATGATATTTTTATGACTTGGGTTGGTACAGCAAATGAGCTGTTACAACTTGATTTCATCTAATGAAGTACTATTTTTTTATTGTTTAAGTCAAATTACTCAAATGAGAAATTTGCCTTTATATGAGCATATAGACCACATTCATAAGTTTGCCTGCAGTTATGTACAGGAAAGTAGCACATGTAACGGTTTATCTACATACTAGTAGTTTGTTTGTCTTTTTGGCTTTTCCCAGTAAGGGGTCGCCACAGCGGAACTCCGGTCCGCTAATGATTGGCAGTAGATTTTTATGGTGCCGAGTTGCCAGCCCGACACCCAACCTTCAGCGAAGGCACGTCCATTCACGCATGTCTTTCGGAGGCCACTCGACCGCGGGGAGGACATCCAGACACCACACAGTAGGCACTCCCTGCACACTAGCTGAGAATCAAATGGGAGAACCTCTTGCTGTGATATGCACCTGAAATGCTCATTTAGAAGTGTACTCTGTACCCCCAGCAGCTCTGTAGCATAGAGGTGTGGAGCCATGACTGCATCCCAGATGATCCAGGCTTGATAAGTGGCTTGAGCAACAGAACAGCCAGACAGAGGAGGGTGGAAAGGAGTGGAAATTGTCAGCATGCCCATTCCCTGAGTGAGGGTGGTGGATCTGTTTGTGATCTAGCTGGTGATTGGAGGTGGGGTGGGGGGGATTAGTGCGGTAATCACACTTTACACGGCCGTTGAATTCATAATACTAGGGGCTTGTATCAGCAGCTCATTAATGCAACATGCAGTAATGCCTGCAATGCCAAGCAACCCTGGCCAGTTAGGGCATAACAAAAAGTCTCTGGTGTACAAGGATGGTATATGTGATGCTGCTGGATTGCTCCACTTTGTTTTTACTTACCCTTTCCAATCTACCAGCAGCAATCCCGAATCTGGGTGGGGACAGATTTGTACTGGGGACACTAAATTAGGAAATGTTGGAGCAAACCTGAACAGCTGAAGTTTGTTTGAATTTTATGATTTCTTTTCCATAAGATGTGTTAAATACTAGGGGCACATTAGGGAGACCCTGCTTTTCTAAGTGGTAGCAAATGCATGCGGGAAAATAACTGATCAACATGGTGCATATTTTCTCTATACCATATGATGCTGAGAAGTAGCAGATATTGCTAAAAATTAGTCTCTTCTTGCACCTTCCAAGATGGCTGTACACTGATTAATAGCTTAACTTCAGCTCTCCCATTGTGACAAAAGAAACAAACACAAGGGGCATGAACTCTTACCACCTTTTAATTGTTACTGGCTGGTAAATATACTACTTAGATGCCAGCAAAGAAGAAATTAAGACAGCCTGAATGAAAGTCAGCTAGAAAAGGTGAAGAGACCACTGACTGGGAAGAATCCTGCAGCAGTTCAACAAAAAAGTCTAGCTTTGGTACAAGGGATATATTTCCTTTCTAGATTACTGGAATCTGAGTCAAAAGTGCTCAGAGCTGATTAAAATAAATGAACACTGAAGGAATATATCAGCACAAGTACCAAAACGTTGGAAAAAATGGAAGAAGCTTTAAATAGAAATGTAGATGAGCTGGCTGCAAAAATTAGGGGTTGAAATGAAGAAAAGGCTGGCTAAGTACAAGACTACTTAAGAGATGTTCCAAAATGGTAGAATTAGAGGACAGAGCACATGGGAAACCTAGATTTTGTGTAGTTCCAAAAAAGCTAGAAGAAACAGACTGTATTTAATGAGGACACATATAAGCAACTGGACTGATATTCCAAAGCAGGAACTGTTAAAAGAGTACACTATGTGTATGCCCCAAACCTGGCAATGAGAAAGCAACCAAGATCTATACTGGCAAAGATACAGACCTTCCAGCAGAAGGAGTTGATCCTGTCAGAAATATGGCAAAAGGACCAAGTATTAAAAGTTGGATATGTTAGAGTGTTTGTAGAAAATGAATATTCACCGTACACCAGGCAGAAGAGAAAATAAATTATTCCAGTAATTGGAAAATGTCAAGAGGCAAGGTATATGAGATTCAAGCTAATGTATCCATATGTCTCTGAATATGTTTTTTTCCTGGAGGATCAATGTTATTTTGTTATTTTTTTTATTCCGAGTGGGCTAAGGAGAAAATGCAACAGTTTGTCCAACAAAAACTGAGCTATGAAACGGAAGGACTCTGCTTTTCATTCTTTTGATAATAAAGCACATGGAGAGTTTTTTGCTAGTGAACATTTTTTCCACTGTTCCAAAGGAAAATGCTCAAGGCAGAGAAAAGCACAGGGGCTAACCAGAAGAATTGGGAGTACTCTGGAACTGAACTGGAATCTGGAGTTGGGAGACAGAGAGGAACAGGAAGAAGACCAGCCTAGCTTTTAATCACTAATCACATTTGTGAAATACATCTGTATTAGAAAATGTGGAAAGAGTAGGCTTTTGTTGACTTTGTTAAACTTGTGGAGATCCGAAAAGCATTTGCCTCACTTCGTGTAATTAATGTTTTGTAAGGACATTGAGGGGAAGGGAAGAAGGAAAAAGGTAACCGCAAGTAAAATGATTTCTGTCCTTAGCAGTATTTCTGTGAAACTTTTCACTGTATAAATTGCATATTTTACACTAAAATATTTTTAACTCTTGTATGTGATAAACTAATGGGTACCCTTCTTCTTGTCTCTCGCTCTCCTTTTATTTCTTTTTCTATTAAGAAATGTAGGCATTACAGTGTAAACTGTGAAGAAAAGCTAGACAGAAGCATGTTTTAAGTTAACCAGCTGTAATCTTGGGTTGTTGATGTGGGGGATGTGGTGCAAAAGTGCTCGGATGATGATATATGCTGATGCGTTGGTTTTACTTTTGTGAATGTTTGTCTCTTTGAATTAAGACCCATGGCTTAATTAAATAACACAATTTAAGTGGAAACAAGTAAATATGAAAATACCACACATGAGAAAGTTTCCTGTAGAAATAAATGTTTCGGCTAATCTTTCAGGCTGCAGCAGAGGACTGTGTTTTTTTCCTCATGTTTCCATGGAGACATGCTGATAATAGGGCAGTAAATGCAAGGAGATTGCTCTCTTCAAGGCTAAAAGTTAATGTTTTCTGAAAATATGCAAGTTGTTTTCACTTTGTTTTTTATTGGGGGAGATAAAAATTAAAAAGAAAAGAAAAACTGACTTTAGTTGGTGATAAATAGGACAGGTTAATTTTTGGGTTGATTTAAGGCTTGTATTAGCAACTGTCTGTTTAGAACAAATGTTCCTGTTAGGAGAGTTAACTGTCATTGTTTGAAGATGTAGATATTTGTGGGTGTGATTCTATTTAGTTAACAAGTTTGGGGGATGTTCTGTGTTTATTAAAACAAGTCTTGTAAAATCTGACATGGGTTCCAGTGCGCTTGATGAGAAAAAATATAAAGGATTAACTTGCTAAACATTAGTGGGTGCATGTATCACAGACGCTGGAAATAGACATTTAAAGTTGTCATATGTAATGGGTGTGAATAATGGCTTCTTACCATAATGACATCACTTTCCACATTCTCTTGGGTTGCGAATAATCTCACAGGTGTAGACAAAAAGGAAAGAATATTTAATTATATTAAGAAATGCAGAGTGCAAATAGCAGTGCTACAGAAGATGCATTTGGAAAGAACTGAGCATGTAAATTTGATAAAGAGAGAATTTCAGGATGTATAATCGGTAGAGGAAAAGAGGAGTACTTAACGTAATTGCTAGAGGAGCTCCAATAGTGATAGAAGAGGAAAAAAAGATAATGGCACATTATGCTGGTGTGTATTTATATTCCATCTGAAACTGCTGTTGTGGAGCTTAAAAATATTTGGGAGAAATGATTGCTTTCAGCGGGGAATATTACTTACAGATGGGGACCGGAATTTGATTTGCAACAGTGAAGATATATCTAGGAGGCCTAGAAAGGAAAATGTAACAAAACAGGGTAGTTATCTGAAGAAATTTTTGAAAATGTTTGCTATGAAAGATGTGAATTCAGTAAAGCCCCCCCCCCCCCGAATACTATATATTCCTGGAAGTTTAGAAACTAGGAAAAAAGAAAGTGATAAAGATCAGGAAGGTTCTGTTTAACAGTACTTTAAAGAGAAGGGAGGCACCAACATCCTGGAAAAAAATGCTCCGGTGGCTCCTGGAAAAAAATGCTCTGGTGGCTTTAAAACCTAAAGATGGTGAAGACCTATCAGATACATTTATATATTGACCCGTTAATTTTGGGAATATGGATGCAGATTCTTAAGGAGAATAACAGAGACATGCAGAATACTGTATTCATAAAGTAGCAGTAAGTATACTAAGACCTTAGCCAACATGGGAATGGAAAATGGAGATTCTGCTGATAGGGATGACTTCAATTAGGGGTATACAGAATAGATGAGAGGGGGATGAAATTTACTGGAGTAAGCTGACAAAGGAACCAACGTATTGAAAATAAATAATTTAAGAGGGAAAGGAAATAGAATGGGAAGAGGCCGAGAAGACATTTAGATTGCAGGCTAGTGATTGCCTTCCTTAGCTGGGATTAATATCAGAGTATAGACAGAGAAGGGGTAGGAAATACTAATTGAATGCACTTGCTGAGTTTTTAATTGAATCTAAAATGTAAGGCGCTGTTAAAAAAAGGGTGGGGGATAATTTTAAGTAAGGCATATAAAATATTGCACAATAACTATAGGAGTCAGAGTAAATAAGCAATAAACAAATAGTGGGAGGGCATATGCATGGCTCCCAAACAGGCAAAAATATCTAAAAGATATAAGATTTTTGCCTAGCAGTATTTGCATAGATACTCTTTTAAATCTCCAAGTAGACCTCAAAGAATTTTTCTTCGGGTAGATGGCAAATGTTGAAGGTGTAATGTGGAAGAGGTTCCTGGGAGCATATGTTCTTGACTTTAATGAGCTGTCAGACTTTACAAATTCCCTTAAGAGTACTCTGCCAGGTATACTGGGTGAGCAAATGAGATGGAGTAAGGAAATGTATGTTTTGTGGGTACACAATCTGAATTGCCTGGACATAGTAAGGCTTTGTTAGGTTTAATTCTGGTGTCTGCCAAAAACCAAGCAATTACTGTAAAATGGAAATCAAAGTCTAAAACAACCGTACCTGAAGTAGTGAATATTGTAGCAGGATAAAAGAGCAGGAAGTGGGATCTTTAGAAAAGAGTAGGAGTAAATTGCATAGAAAAAAAGGACAGTATGGGGACAATAGATGTGGAAAAGTGCTTTGGAGGAGGATGAGCTTTAAGAGAAGACAGGAATTGAACAGTATATCTAATGTTGCTTTGATTATATTTTATGTAACAATATATGTAAATGATGAATTGTTAATACAATTTGATTACTGTTATATAAATGTAAGCTTCCTATGTTGCAAGTGATAATTCAGTAAAGGAATAAAAAAAAAAAGTCTCTTACCGGCTTTAATTAGGTTCATAGGTTCATAAGTAAGTACTAGGCTAGCTGCTCTTGCAAGCCATTTTAAGCCTAGCCAGTTTCCCTTTTTGTGCTTAAATAACCTGTCCCATTTGGTTATAGATTGGTCTTATCCAGCTCATGGCCGATAAAAAGAAGTTATGTAATCACCATAACGTTCCATGTTGGTAGTCCATCTTACCCTTCATCTCTACATATGGGCTTAAAATTTGATTTTGTGTTTTAAACAAGCTGCTGAACAACTATGCTATGAAGCTAGACCACTGATTTAACACCATTAAATGTTAAAAGAAAGGGCAAAGTCCCTGTTTTTTTCTTCCATGTCATAGGTTCATAGGTAGGTACTAGGCTATTGGCCCTAGAGCCTATATAAGCCTAGCCAAAAAGTTCCCTGGCTTTTGCCACCCAAGAAAGTTATTTTCCTGCGCCCGTCGAGCAGAGCCACAGAGGTGATCCCTGGGGTGAATTTCCTATTTCCCATCCAATTGTCTAGATTCATCTTAAAGAGGGCTAATGAGGGGCTTTGCTTGATGTGAATGGGCAGTCTGTTCCAGAGTATGAGAAGTGTCTGAGACAGGAATCTACCCCTCCAGTATGTTCTGTTTGTTGTCCCTGGAGCATGTGACATTGAGAGATTGGGGTTCTTTTAAGTGTAGCATGCCCAACAGAACTGGGTTTGATATGGCTTTGTAAGTTAGGCAAAGGTCGCCTCTGAGAAGGCGATAAGCGATGGAATTTTTTGAGGTGGTCTGCATATGGCATCTGTTTGAGGCCAGTAATCCTCTTAGTGAGGTATTTCTGTGGCCTTTCCAGTTGTTGCAGATGTCTTGCGAGGCACATGCCAAACAGGGCGTTATACTCGATGATGGGTCTGATGAGGGATGAGTAGAGAGAAACAATGACCTATTTTTTTCTGGAGGAGAACCCTTTAGTGATGAGGTGTGCCACGTAGAAGGATTTCCTGACTACTGTGACAATGTGATTGTCAAAGGAGAGACTAGTGTCTACCTGTGTCCCAAGGTCTCTTGGGTTCATAGCCTAGTACCAGCCTATGAACCTATCAGCCCTAGAGCCTATACAAGCCTAGCCATAACAATTCCCTGGCTATTTCTTCCCACAGTATTTACTTCCCTGGACCCCTGTCTAGCAGTGTGATGGACGTGATCCTTGGGGTAAATTTCCCATCTCCCATCCAGTCGTCAAGGTTCCTTTTGAAGAGAGCCAAGGAGGCGCTCTGCTTGACATGTATGGACAGTCTATTCCAGAGTATGGGGAGTCTCTGGGTCAGGAACCTATCCCTCCAGCGTGTTGTGTTCATTGTGATGACAAGGTTTAGGTCCCTGGAGCGTGTGGCTCTGATGGATTGGTATTTCTTTAAGTGTAGCATGTCCAACAGCTCTGGGTTTGACATGGCCTTGTATGTTAAGCGGGGATTGCCTCTAAGTAGACGATATGCGACAGAGTATAGCTGGAGTTTTTTTAGTCGGTCAGCATAGGGCATCTGCTTTAGGCCTGTGATTCTTTTAGTGAAGTGTTTCTGTAGCCTTCCCAGTTGTTGTAGATGTCTTGTGAGGTACATACCAAATGGGGTGTTGTACTCTATAATGAGTCTAATGGGGGATGAGTACAGTGGGACAATGACCTCCTTTTTTCTGGATGAAAAGCCCTTAGTGATGAGGTGTGTCACATAGAAGGATTTCCTGACTGTTGTGGCGGTGTGGTTATCGAAGGTGAGACCACTGTCCACCTATGTTCCTAAGTCTCTTATCACACTTTTGGTGTTTAGTGTACTGCTACCTATGTGGTAATTCATGGGTACATGGTTTTTCCCAAAGGGGATGACAATACACTTTTTGGCATTGAGCTTAAGGCCATGACTTTGACATCAAGCATCAGTCACAGTGAGGCCCCTTTGTAGAATGTTCACATCATTAGCCAAATCTGTTGTGGCTCTCAGTTTGCAGTCATCTGCGAACTTTGTTAGCGAAAGACCTGCTGGGTTAGCCTGGACTTTTGAGAAATAGATGCCAAACAGGAGGGGACCCAGGACTGAACCCTGTGGTACTCCGCTTGTCACTGGTTTGAAGTCTGATTTGGAGTCAGCTACTTTCACTGTGTGGGTTCTGTCAATGAGCCAGTTGGCCACCCATCTTGTGACATAGGGATTTATGCCCAGTCTAGTGAGTTTATCTATAATTAGAGAGTGGGGGATGGTGTTGAAAGGCTTGGCGAGGTCAAGATAGGCTGTGTGCACCACCTTACCCTCATCCATGGCTCTGCTGACTGCTTCAAAGAAGTCAGTCAGGTTTAGGGACATTCTCTACCTTTTACAAACCCAAATTGAGTGAGGCCCAGTGTTTGCAGGTTACCTATGTCTTTGTTTATAAGCTCCATGATGATACATTCCATGGCCCTGCAGACCAGGCTCATCAGGCTAATGGGGGTAGTTCCTGGAGTCCGTGGTGGCGGCCCCTTTGTGGAGTGGGATAACCGTTGCTGTGCATCATTCAATAGGCACAAAGCCTGAAGTGAGGCTATGACTGAACATGGTACTTAAGTATGGTGCCAGTTCGTCCTGTAGTTTGTGTAGAATGCAGCCTGGGATGTTGTCTGGTCCCATGGATGCTGTGTTTTTGGCTTTGGAGACTGTGGTCTTAACTTGTGCATCCGTGATTACAGGGGCTATGCATTCTTTCAGTACAGGGATGGGCCTTTTGGGGGGTGAGGGGGGTAAAGTCTGCACTGAACCTATCTGCCAGGATGTTGGCAATATCAGTTGGTTCTGTATATCTAGTGCCGTTGTTCTGTAGCTCGGAGCAGATCTGAGTGTTGCCATTGAGATTCTTGACATAGCTGTAGAATCCTTTGTGGTTGTCTTTAGAATCAGTGGCAATTTTATTTTCGTAGCTAGCTTTGGAGGATTTTATGAGAGAAATCAGCTTCTTACTGAGACTGACCAGGGAGTTCATGCAATCAGAGTTTTTTTGCAACAACTTCTTCCTTCTGTTGTATGGCAGGGGACCACCAGATTGGCTTCCTGTTTTTGGAGGATAGCGTCTTGGTTCTGTTGGGGATGGCACGATCCATGCACTTGTCTATGTGTTTATACAGTGCATGTGTATAGGATTCAACAGTCATACCTCTGTTATCCGTCAGCATGGGTGTAGTGAAGTTTGACACTTCTGTCCTAAGAAGCGTGAAGTTGGCTTTGGAGAAGTTTTTTTATACTGGTTTCCTTACTGGGGGGGGGGGGTATAGGCGGAAAATTGATGTCTAGGTGATTAGCTTATGGTCAGATCTGACCAGTGAGGAGTTGACCTTGGTGTGGAACATCGGTTACCCATGCTGGTGATGACCAGGTCCAGGATACTGCTGCCTCTGGTGGGGGTATGGACAAGCTGATCCAAGGCACTGGATTTTATGAATTCCAGAAAGTGTTGCGCAATGAGTTAGTACATGAGTAGTTTTCCCAGTGGATACCGGGGTATTTGAAATCACCCGTTATTAGAGTATTGGGCTGTACCTTAATATTATCCAGTATGTCAAGGAACATGGAGTGGGCATCCTGGGGCATGGTGAGTGATCTGCAGCAAGTACAACCTGGATTGCAGTCTTGCCTAGTGTTAGTTGCACTTGGATAATTTCTGATACATTATGTCGAGTAACTAGCTTGGAGGTGTGGATATCCTTAATCAATATGGACATGGACACTCCTCCTCCTTTAGTGTTTTGGTCAAGGTTAGGTAGCTGAAAGATGTGGTATGAATTGCAACCTGGTAATGCAGGGGTGGTCTCTGTAGCCTTGAACCACGTCTCTGTTACTGCACAGATGTCAATTTTCTCCATTTTAAGGAGTGCTTCGAGTGAGTGCATTTTGAGGTTTAGACTTCTAGCATTGAGTAGCATTGTCCTCAGGTTTTGCTTGCTTGTACCTGCTACAGTGGTGGATTGTCATTTGAACCTTGCCTAAAGAAAGCATTATAGGGGTGGCAAGAACCTTAGCCAGTATCCGGAATCCCAGGGGCGACAGATGCAGGTCCTCTCTGGCAAAGCATCGTGGTCTGTCGATCATGTCGTCCCAGGCAGACAGATACCGGATCCCCTTTGAATGACACCAGATGCTTAGCCAATTGTTGAAGTTAATTGTTTTGTCCTTGAACTGTGGTATCATTCTGGGCGATGGCAGGATGCTACTAAGGGCTAGGGTAATACTGGCTTTGGCTACATGATCCAAGAGCTCCTCCATGTCTCTTTCATTTAGTCCAGGGAGGTGCATCTCAGGTCATTCACACCAACATGGACAATGACAGAGTCATATTTGTACTTACTGTGGAGTGACCTGAGTGCGTGCGTTATGTGGTGGATCCTGGCACCCGACAGGTAGCTGACAGTAACTTTCTCCTTGTTTAGCCTGGTGAGTGGGATATCAACGTGCCTGACTACAGAGTCGCCTATGACAAGTGTGCAGAGTATGTTGTTTTGCCTTACGGGCTGATGTTGAGTGGCACACTGTTTTTGTGGTCTGTGTCATTTGGGTAGTGGGGGTAGTGGTTACTTGCATTTCTGCTTTGGAGGTCTCTGTTTTGGTAGATTTTTATTGAGAGCCTCAGCGAATGTAGGTGTGTGTTTTGTGTTACTATGTGTGGATTTAGGTGGTGTATGAACTGATGGACTATGTGTTGAGTATGGTGTGGTGCAGGTGTTTACTTTCTCCTCTTGACTGTCTAGTCCAGTCTTGGCTGGAGAGAGCTTGGCTTCCAGTTTGGTTATATAAGTGCATCTCTCACAGGTTGTAGTGTTGGGTGGTAGGAGGAGAGGGTTGTCGGTGTACATGAGGCAATTGCTACATTACCCCAAGATACCCAGATTCATCAGGTGGACAGGAGAAAACACCGGGAGCCAACCCTTAGACATGCTTAGATAGGTGCTTTTTAATTTAAGTACTAAAACATTTTTCCTCCTGACAAGTGAGGAAAGTTGAGTGCTGTAGTAATTTGTAGTTTATTTAGTGCTTGCAATGAGTTTTGAACAAGTGCTGAGCACAAGGATGCAGTTTTGAGTGCTATAACTAGAAAACTGGCTATTTCTAAGGGAAAATTTGAAGAGTAGACTTTCTGGCACTAGGAATAGTTTAACCCTAGTAGTAAAGTTAATAAAAACGGTTGGAATAATGCAGCTAGCAAAAATAAGCAATAAAAAGCAAAACAGAGGTACTTAATCCACTCAAAGTATCTTTTTCTCTCTCTGCTGCTGTAGGACTCTGAAGAACACCCAGACAGGCTCTTGCTGAGGTAATACAAGTGCATAAATTGCCTAAACACAGGTTTTTAAACAAAGATGAAAGGGACAGAAATAGCCCTATTACTGATGAATTTGAATTTAAACATCCTTTGACAGTCCGCTTTTATGCTGACTACTCTGCAGAAAATACCTTGTTAGTAAGTGAAACGCTGTCTTTATTAGGGAAAGTCAGTTTGAAGGTTAAAATGTGTAATGTGTAAGCACTATGTAGAAATTAGGCGTTTTGTTCAGGTTCCTAATACTTTATTGAAGTTCTGCAACTTTGAACACCATAAGGTCGAAACCTTATGTTCGAAGTTGCAGAACTTTGATAATGTAAAAAAAAAAAAAAAAAGAAACAAAACAAAATAAACTATTGCAAGCAGGGGGGCAAGCCCTCCTGCACCCCCCACACCCCCTGCTCTTTAAATATATCAACTCCAAGATCGCACTACAGTGCCGTAAAGGGAAATCTTCCCTTGCTGCACTGTATTGCCAGCTCAGAGTTGGTATATTTAAAGGGCGGGGTTGTGGGGGGTGCAGGGGGGCTTGCCCCCTGCTTGCAATAATTAGATACCTGTTTGGGTTTTTAATTTTTTTTTTATGTTTGAATTCCTGGAACTTCGAACATCTGAGTTCAATATTCTTAGCTTCGAAGTTTCAGGAATTCGACAATGTAATAGGAACCCGTTTTGTTCTAGCTAATGCTTTAGCAAAACGTATGCATGACACTGATAAGTGTTGAGGTTATGCTCAGAGTGGTTGAGAAATATGTTGGATATGCCAATTGTGAATTTGTTGTAGTGTATGGACTGAGTGCCTTTAATATCTCTGAGAGCCAATAAATATCCACAATTAAATACTGCAGTCACTATTAAACTATTGTTAAAAGCCAGAAGAAAGCTGTTAATTGAATAATAGTTCACTACACCTATTTAATACTTCATTGTTACAATGCAATGATCAGCTGGTCTTGTCATATGAGTATTGTTTAAAGTTAAATTTTTATATTGTAGCAAACTTTTAGCATCTGAAGCTGGTCCATTTTAACTTTGTGGTTGAATTTCTGTCTTGTGGTTCTGGAGTCGGATGTTGGCTGCCTTTGCCGTTTGAGAAAAGCACATGATGATTATGTAACTGAGCTGCTTAGAAGGAGGAAAATGGATTTCATTGGTTATAGTCTGATCCTTCCACAGCAAAGAAGGTTTTAGTTTTTATCTGTGGAGAGGAGAGGGTGATAGGACTCCTGACTTAGTTGGCAGTGTGTCTGATGGTTGTGCGGAAGCACTTGTATGTCACTTGTATGCAGGGTTGCCAGATTTCCAGCCCCCCCAGGTAGGGACAGAAAAAAAAAAGAAGTTTTTTTTTTTTTTGATTGTCTCGTATACCGGCATATGGGCCAATCAAAAATCGCTAAACACGGAGCTTCTCGTGTTTAATGCGGAACACAAGAAGCTCCATGTTTAGCAATTTTTGATTGGCCTGTATGCCAGGTATACGAGACAATCAAAAAAAAAAACAAAGAAAGCGGAGGCTGGCCGGGATTTAAACCGGCAGGGCAGGACTCGGGATCAGGCTGCTGATCTCGGGACAGTCCTGCCCAAATAGGGATGTCTGGCAACCCTGCTTGTATGTCACAGGCTACAACAGCAAGCTCTGAAGTGTTACTGTTCAGAAATGCATTTTTACTGGCTAATCCAAGCAGTTAGAGGAAGCGAGGAACAAAACCAAGCTGCATGTAGTGAGCTTAAAAAAAAAAAAAAAAAAAAAAGTGTGTGTGTTTTTAATCTGTGACTATAGCCAAGTGGTCCTGTCACTGAGGCTTAACTTCAAGAACCAACCAGACTTTGACTTTGCTTTTGTATTTTTTTGAGAACTGAGACCTTAAATAGATTTTGTGTAATGGCAAGTCCAGCCACAGATAGATATTCATTGTACTGTTAGCTACTTCAGACCACATATAGGGCATATCTTAGTTGTCTACATCTGAGCTGAAAATCCAGTGGTTCATTTAGTAGAAAATTCTGTTGACAAGGGAAGTGTGCTGCTGTAGAAGAATGTTTGAGCTTATGGGTTTAGTATGGACCCATCTAAAGCTTAGAAGTTTATTTGTATGGCATAAATTTGTACTAGTTCCATTTACTGTAACCTCTGCAAGTGGTTGCACCAAGCTGGTGTATAGAATGTCAAGTTGCTTTATAGGGCACCCCACTACAAGCTGTTGTGGTTTTCGTTATCCACACTGCTTTATTTTGAAGGGGTAAAAAGATTTAAGAAAGACCTACAACTGCCTAGGTTCTGTGTTCTAGTTAACCTCTCTATTGCTGATGATTTTTCCAGAAGGTTATGCTCCTAATATTGACTCTTGGATGCTTTAATTCCCCATCTGTAAAGGATAGTCTCTCCAAGATAGCCTGACATGTTCCTTGGAAATTTCATTAGAATCATACTGGTGTGTGTGTGTGTGTGTGTGTGTGTGTGTGTGTGTGTGTGTGTGTGTGTGTGTGTGTGTGTGTGTGTGTGTGTGTGTGTGTGCATATATATATATATATATATATATATATATATATATGAACAGAATATTTATAAATTTTATACTCCTAGTTTCCAAGATATTGGAGTAGGTATATCTTTGCACTTCAGTTTCTCTCACTAAACAGTTTTTATGCCACATAATTTCAGTAAGATTGAAAATTTCCATCATACGTAAGAAGTAAATACATTTGTTATAACCATACTGTTTGTGTGTGCAGGAGCTCAGAACCAAAATTGAGGAAAACAAACTGCAACTACCTATGCCTGCTGATGGTAGCCCTTCTTGGTGTTTACAAAAGAGCATGCATATTCGCGGGTCTATAAGCGAACGCTATATAATCGACCAACTAATACCGGAAAAAAAATGTCGAACAGATCAGTGATTTTTTTTCCCCAGGAAAAAAAAAATCGCTGATCCATTAAAAAAAAAAAAACACAAAATAAAGCGGGGAACTCTGCCCCCCACACCCCTCAACATGGGGGGGGTGTGCCACTCCCCACCTCCCCACTTAAATATACCAACTTCGAGATTACACCAAAGCAGAGGAAATGGCAAAGTCCCGAAAACGGACCAATGATTTTTTTTCCCTAGGAAAAAAATCGCTGTTCCATGCTTTTGGGGTTTTGCCATTTCGGGTAATTAGGTTCGATTAAGCAGCATTCGCAATTTAGTGCGTTGTCTGACTTAATAGAAACCCCATATTCCCCTGTGGTGGTGTACCAGTGTCAGGATGCCAGCAAAGTTGCAGTCAACTCTCATGGTTGCCGTACAGCAGTTCCTCTGGTTGGCTTTTGTCCCTGTACTGTGTAAGTATACATCCATAGTGTGGGAAAATTTAATAGTTTGACTCTTGCAGAGGAATGCTTGATGAATAATAAGTGATGTAGGAAAAAGATACAGAGAAAATGTTTTGAAAAGTTGTAGTTAATAAGACTGTTGTAACATTAATTTGATCCTTCTTTTAAAAAATGCTGTGGATCTATAATGTTTTTCCAATGTTAATTTTGTAGGCTCTTTATGGACATTTAAAGTACTGTCTTAATGTATGATGTAGAATGACAGATAATTGCAGTTTTCAGAAGTAACAGACTAATCTCTTCTAAAAGACTGTATGTCAGAATACATCATAGAGGTGTTTGAGGATCAAAATGCACTGAAGTGAACAGCTTAATTGTTGGGTGGTCTTGTCAATGACACCTACCAATATAGTAACAGATCTCTATACTGCTTTAACTTTTTGTAGCAAAACATTTATAAAGATATTTGACTCTCTAAAATTCTCAAGAAAATGTTAAGATCCACTAAAATACATGTGCATAATGGCAGAAGAAGACTGTAATCTTCTCTAGTCTATTTCAAGTGCTGTGGTGTTCTACCTTTCCTCCGTTCACGCCTTCTGACTTGCACATTTTCCACTTCTCCCAGTCCCTGTTGATTGCCTCTGTGAATTCTTTATGATACGGTGTGGTGGTCTGTAACCCTCTCTATGATAAAATAGTTTTGGAAATCCAGATAGTAGCTAGACCCTGTAGTCTGTTACCAGTGTCCCCCCTTCCTTTCTAATCAGAATGATCCCTTTGCATCTCCCTTGTATACCAGTACCACGTCTCCCATCTTCTGCTGTTTTTTTTTTTTTTTTTTTTTTTTTTTTTAATGAAAACATTGATCTGTCTTATAGCTTTGCTTTGGATTTCATTCAGCGGCTTCACAGTCATTTTCTTAAATGGCCTCTAGAGCTACATTCAGTAATTTGAGGCGTAGTCTGGTCAAGGACCTGTAGAGTATGGAAGCACTACCTCTTTGCTACTAGAATCTCCCCCCACCCAGGATTTATGCCAACATACCACTATTCACACTGCTGTTGGTGGTCCAGGTCTGTATGTGAGAAGCACCCCCCCCCTCCCCCCAAATTAATTTTGTCAGTTCTCCCAGTCGATAATTTCTGGTTGCTTAGCCATGTACAGTACATCATCTTCACTTTTTTTTTTCATTTTGCATGTCTATTTGGATTGTACGGGTGGATTTCCAATGATCAGAAAAGGTTACTTTTGAAGAAAATGTTTTTTAGTTCTGGTGTTGTGCTTCTATTATACCAAGCCAATACAGATTTATTCTGGATAGAGATTTCTGTTCAGGATAAGAAATGTAATTCTTTATTCGTCCCTTTGCAGAAAGAGAACTTAATGGAGCCTTGGAGACAGTTAAACTAACATATCTGTATTAGCCTGTATCTGATGCTTTGTACTCCAAATACTGTGGTACAATCCCCCTGAAAATGGCTAAGTACCTGAATATCCAAGTACTAATTTTTACAGTTAGACTGTTATGCCATCCCTAAGGACTTGCAAACCAACTAATTGTTGATGTTGCCCAGGAGTTTGTCCTCATTAGTACAGGAGTGCATGGTTTCACAGAAATTGTTACATTTGCAGAGATATTATTTTTGCATTTTAATTCTGAAGTGCTATCAACCCATTACAGATGCATTGCCTACCTGGAAAACTTGTACACCCCTGCCACTTACAAAAATGAATGTGATGGAAGTTCGTCTACAGGCCTGTTGTACTGACTATTTACAGGTTTGATGTTCTCTACCTCTGCTAGCAGTTCTAGCACTTACATGCTGTTTGTGTAGCCCTGTGACTACTCCACTGACCCACTTATTCCCCCTGACCTGTTTGGCATTATCACCCCCATCATTCACTGGAAGCCTCCTCCTCCTGAGAGAGAAACAGCATAATAAAAACAGAAAGTGGTGATGACGCTGCGGTACCCTGTCAGTGGGCCGTTATCCACAGCTGGTTCAGATTTTAAAAGTGGGAGAGGCATGCAGAGAGAGGAAGAGTAGAAAGGATACTTCTCAATAGCCATAATACTCAGCTGGACAGCTTGAACACTAAGTAGTGGGGCTGAGTCCTGGATACTTGGATTTAATTATACCATTTATTCATTATTTGGCTGATTTAGGTTTAATTGACTCCAGTTTAAAGAAGAGCTAATGTTCTTTCAGCTTGAGTACCTGAGCAGCTAGTTAGACATTTGCAGTCAGGGATTCATTCTCTGCCCTAAGGGATTGGTGTGATTTAAGTGCTTTTACTTCATGAGCACCTTCAAATACTACAACGGTTTACTATCAAAATCGTGAAAACCCTATTCACGAATGTTCACATCACAGAACCAAAACGTTGGAAAATGTCATGCCGACTGCTCTGAATGTTGAAGCATCCGGAAGACAGGAATCGACATTCAGCATTTTCTGTATCACTCAACCTCTGGGAAAAACACAGTTGACAAGTCATACACATTTATACTGTTTTGCAGGAGTGCAAGCCCCCCTGCACTCCCCACACCCCCTGATAATTATATATTCTAACTCCAAGATCATACTGCAGTGAGAAAAAGGGTACTTCTCCCAATCTCCCACTGTAGTGCGATCCAATTGAAACAGTGACGTGCAAAACCGTGAATGCAAGCTAACTGTCAACGTTTTGGGGGAGATGGGATTTCCACTCACAATTATGAACTTTTGCTTGTGAACAACGGTAAGGTGCCTTTCAGATATTTGATAGGAAACCTACTTCAACACCTCACTTTTTATGGGAAACACTAGTTTTGGTTCCGAGGTTACAGTGCAGTCTAATTTTAGTTTTGATTTTATTGTGTTTATCCTCTGCTGAGATAAAGGAAATGTGTAAATGGTTGTGAAGTGAATTCCAGGAAAGTTTGCAGGGAAATGTACGAATGGGGGGAAGAAACCTGTAGTAAGTGTGCTGTGAAACTGTAAGAAAATGTTAATTATGAAAACAAAGTTCCGATTGTCTGCATTTCTTTCTTGAAATGCAGCAAAAGGATTGGCTTCTGATCCATTCACATTCGGGATCACCCCCATCCACCCTGGACAGTGGTTTATAGCCTACTGCTTGGAGCCACATGCCTCCCCTTCTGGATATGTAACAATTTAAAACAACAGCAGTGCTTATTATCTGCATTTGTTTTTGCTGCCAGTTTACACCTTTGTGACCTTAACTTGACTGGGTCAGTAGCTACTGGCTTCTGACCCTCTGCATCTCTCATTACTTCATTCTCAAGGGGGGGAGCACTGTGTTTGAAACATATTGTGGATGTACCCCTTCACTGGACAGTTTTATCTCTTCTGGTGGGAAATGCCTATCAACTGTGACGTCTTTGAATGCCCTCCATGACTCGGGAGAGAAGTTGTGAACAAATGTGGGGATTTTTTATAATATTGCAGGATACAAGTTGTTCCCTAATCTCCAATGTGTTTGATTTGTGACAGTGAGCACTCCACCTTGGTAGTGACACAAAACACTTTCTGGATCAGTGTGTTTCTGATGGTTGACCATCTTAATGTATTAAGCTTCTCTGTCAAACTTCTACGTGGATTCTGTCACAGAAAATGATTTAAAATCCAAAACGGAAACTGATCTGTACTCTTTGGTAGGAGTTGGTCAATTACTTTCACACAGACTGCTGCACTCCCCCATGTGTGTACTTGTAACCACTTTGGGTGGGGATGTTGCAGATTGTGTGATTTGAAGTCAAAATTTGCCATAGTATATTTATGCTGAAATATTTTAACTTATTTTTACACTGTGCTCAAAAATGCAGATCATTAGTTTAACTGTGATCTTATGACTAGTGGTCAGTCAGTTGCTTTCACTAAAATTAATCTCCAGTTTGACTACGAACACCTATGCTAAGCCTTGGTGTGCTGGAGGAAATTCTACACAATGTAATGTTTCACACTGGTACACCCCATACACACATTTAACATGTATACCAATAACACTTTGTTTTACAGCATTATAAACCACTCCCTTGCTGATAAAAAGTGTATGTGCGTATACATATATATATATATATATATATATATATATATATATATATATATATATATATTTAGAAAGCTTGTGAGGAAACTATTACTCTGTTATTTTTGTTTTATTTGGATCGCTTGTCTGTGTACTTAATAAAAGATGTTCAACTGGAAACAGGCTGCCTACCCTGCTTGGATTACTTTTGAATACTTAGCAATTCTGTATAATATTTCAAATTATATATTTTTTTATTATTTTTTTTACTTGGGATGAGTTTTAAGTTTGCTACTTCTATTACCATTATCTGATCTGATTAATATACAGTGATTAACTAGATATATACGGATTGAAAATCTACCACACTGAGAAGTTTCTTACACTGTTTTGTTTTTGGTCCCACTATACTTGTTTAGTGGGTTGTTTGAGACTTCGGGGATACCATGGAGATTACTTGTGTTTTGGAATATAAGTAAGTCTTAAATGCCTTTGCAATACATCAGTAAATGTGGAGCAACACCTCAGCACCATTATACAAAGACATTATTTAAGAAAAGTAAGCAATTTCTTTCTTAAATATCATTGTATAATAGCAGTAACCAACTCGTAGATGTGGGTCTATGAAAATTTACCCACACCTACTCAGTTATTGCTTTATAGAATGGTAGGTAATATTTGTCTAAAGAGACTATCTCCAGTACTATCTCTGAACTACACACACTAAAACAGAATTCCTTTGTCCCTGTTGAAAAATAGCTCAGAAATAATCAACTAATCCTTAACCTGAAAACAAAATCATCTCCTTCTCTTCCTACCTCAGATACTCTGTCACCTTAAATACAGCTTTTCTCTTTCCTCCCTAGATGACACCACTATCCCCCCTGCTTCACACACAAAACTCCTTGGGGTAATAATTGATGACCGATTAAAATTTTACTTGCACATGCAACAGGCCATAAAAAAAAAACATCAAAAACTTGGGACTACTTTATAGGAACAAAAAATTCCTCACTACTGCCACTAAACGCACTCTTAACGCAGGTATTTCTCTTACCTAGTCTTCTGTACGCTTCCCCCATCCTTATCAATATCCAAACTATCTCGATGCAGAAACTGGAACAAACATACAATAAAACTGCAAGATTTATACTAAACCAACCACTTTCATCCCATCACTGCCTCTCGCTAAACAAACTTTAGTGGCTGGAATTTCCGCACCATCTCCTATAATTACAACTCCACACTACCTTTTCCATACTCAACAACCCCTCTGCCTGCCCTGCTCTCACCTCCCATGTTACTCTCTACTCCCCCCCCCCCCCGGCCTCTCTGGAGTATTGATCAATATCTTCTCTGTTTATAAACCCAAAAGGAATCTTGGCAAACTACTTTACAAACACACCGTCTCACTAAATTGGAACAAACTCCCTCTCCATATTAGATCCAACCATTCCTTTCCCTGTTTTAAAAAAGAGCTTAAATCCCACCTGCTAAACTTGAAATTATGACGTTGCCTTGACCACATGGAGTTTTAGTCTGTCCTGCTATATAACCTGTTGCATCTCCTAACTTTCTTTCTCTGCTAGTAACTTCTGCTTAAACTAACCTCTTAAACCCTCTGCTGTACTACTGTACCCCTACTATAGCCCCCTCCTTTATCTCCCCCTCCCATTCTCCACACTATTTATCTCCCCCCCACTTCCTATCAGTGTCTGTACATTTTCCTTCTTTTGAACGATTATCTTTTTGTTTTTACTCTTACATGTAGTAAATTTAGACCAGTGCTATCAATGCAACCTTTAATGTTCTTAATGTTTTTGTTTTTTCTCTTCATAATTAATTTCATATTTGCATTATTATTTTTAATAGTTTTTGTCCTGTATATTTATCTTTTTGCTTATGTTTGCTGGGGCTGTTTCCCCTTGGGTCTCCACTGAAAATGGGTTGCTTACTAACAATGCAATACAAATAGTAACTTTTTCTTTTTTGCAATTATCTTGTATTGTGATTGTTATTTAATATTTGTATATTGTCACTATATCTTTGTTTATGTTTGCTGGGGCTTTTCCCCTTGGGTCTCCACTGAAAATGGGTTTGTTTGCAAACTCAGTTGGGCTACCCCACTTAACAAATAAGAGCTTAATTTTGCCTAGCATTTAATTTTTTTATTTGATCAGCATTAAATCTGCTCAATCTCATTTTAATAGTGGATAACTTTGTGATAAACAGTGGTGATATTTATATGCTCAACAAATACAGTGGACTCACTTTTCCAGTGTTTTGTAGCCTACTTTTTAGTAGTAGTTTACAAACTCCAAAGGAGCAAATATTGAGATCTTGGTATCCCTCTAGGAGCTGGAGCATTTAACTAGAACTACTTGGGTAAAACAAACTTGTCCAACCACAAAGCTTACAAGATAGTTTGAACCTGTTTCCAGAAAGGAGGAATGGCCTTGCGTTCTAACACTATAGTCAGCTTTGACTGAAGATTTAAATTTCCAGCAACCGGTGTTTTCCTTGTATATGTTCTCAACTTTGAGGTATGTTTTAAAAAAAACTGTAAATCTCCATGAAAAAAAGCTTCCAAAATAATGAACACAGTTTTATACAAGAATGATAGTCTTATTCTTATAGTCCCAATAATTCTTGTTTACGTAGCATTTGTATCTTTCAGTAATCAATGATATATACAGTTTCCTATTATTAATATTGGCTTAAAGCTTTTTAAGAAAATTAATTACGACTGGATATTCTTTTCTAGAAGAATCTTGTATTAATTTTCTTTATTACTGTGTGCAGTCCTGTACTATAAGCCAGTTCATATCTAAGTCATATTGGGACATTAAATCTGTATTTAGTACTTTTCAAGAAATGATTCCAATAAAATAAGTCCTGGACTTTGTTACTCAACAATTTCTGTAAATCAAAACTTTCAATACAGTCAGATGTGAAGTCTGTAGCCTGTGAGGAGAAAAATACATGCTTTAGTTTATGGGATGTTTATAAAAAAAAATCCTATTACATTAATATTTTAAAGATTTAAGTGGAATTTACTGAATTATTAATAAAAAAAATATTTAACAACAAAGTGTTATTTGTGATTTGAGAATGAAATGAAGTAAAATTACTGCAATAACTTGGTTAAATTGATTTAATGCAGTTTCTTCCAGTTGGCCAAATAAGTGGAATTCAACAGCTTGTCGCCTCCTTTTTGCTTGTAAAAGGAGTGTGTGTCATAGCCAAGAATAAGTTTAATAGTAACTAGATTTAATCAGAATTGTCTTTTGTCCATAAGTTATGCTGGCAAATTATGAAAATTTTAACTGGGGATCTAGCAGTCTCTGCTGAAAGTAGTTGATACTCTGTCTTGAAAGATCTTATTTATGTTTGTCTTACTAGGATAAAAACCCTTTTTCAGCAGAGTTCCAAGGATAAAAGCTCCTCTGTGATTTACACTAAAAAAAATCACAAAGTTAAATAATTTGAATAAACACAATATAATTGGAAGAAGGAATAAGGAACATTAACTCTTTAGAGAAACATGATACTCAATGTATAATGAAGTCAAAGATTTTTGTACAGTGGCTATCCGTATCATTGCCAAAGCAAAACGTACTGCTTAAAAGAGCTTTAAATTGTGAGTCTAGAAGTTTACGTACATTTGTTTAAGAGAGGGTTGATGCAGTAAAGTATAAATCTGGGCAAGGGAGGCAAAAAGTCATGAGAAGAGCTAATAAAGAGAAAATGTTTGTTTAGGGTGTGTATATACTTAAGGATATAAACTTTAATGATTAGGATTTGGATAGATGTGGTGAATTAAAGTGCTAGGTTATTTGAGGAGAGAGAAATGTGAAATACAGGGTGGAGGACGGTATAACTGTAAGCTGAGACATTTATTGAGGGGTAGGGAAGAGAAGACTTAACAGGTTGAGAGAGAGTGAGAGAGAGAGAGGTGATTGCAAGAGGAGAGATGTGTGGAGTGTTGAAGGAAGAAGGAAGGGTCTTTGTCATGTGGTATAGAAGAGGGAGTACAGGTTTGTAGGAAAAAATATAGCCAGGGGATATGGTTTGCTTGTACAGTTTGATTATCCAGTAGGGGAGCAGGAGCAGAGCCAGATGTCGTCATTTAAGATGCTGTTTCTGTAGAGCCTTGAAATTAGTTTTCCAACTGTAAAGTTTTAGCTGGAATGGAGTGAGTTGCAGAGCTTGGTGAGATGGTGCAGTGAGACATCACCAGACGAGTTAGGTTTTGATACTGAGTTGAGAGAGGTTTGTTATCGAGAAATCTGTTAAAAGTCTTAAAGTCTGTTGTCTTATGTATAGCCTTGTGCATGTTAAACCTTTGTAGTTTTTTCTGCTTTGTAGATTCTTAAGGTAGAAATTGTTTTGTTTGGTTATCTGATGGAGGATATTCAGTACATGGCCCTTTAAGGAAGAACTACTACAGATCAAGCCATCTTTCTTTTACCAAATCAGATGTTCAAACCAGATTACCACTGCAAATACTGATCACCAGGTACAGTTGATTAAGTTCTCAATCCTTTTCATGGCAAATTAAACCAAGGGAGGTTGATGGTGAGTTTATATCTCATGCACCTAGTAATGCTGTGAGGTTTCTGCATGGTTTGTCTGAGTGGGTACATTTCCTTTTAGTTAAGGTTACTTCAGACTGGGATTTTAGGAGGGGGCTGACAGTCTATATTTCCAGTATCTGAAGTGAGCGCTGTGCGAGTCTGTGTGTCGAAGTGTGTGCTGTGCGAGTCTGTGTGTCAGAGTGTGCTGACAAGAAGTTGAGAGTAGACTGTCAAGAGCAGACCACAACAGAGCTCATTCCATTTTGTTTTCAATGTGAATCCTTAAATTTACAGTAAGTGTTTCAGAATGCATATGTTCTAAATCCTTTCCTCTTAATTCAAATACCAGTGGGCTGGTAATCCATTTTTGTGGTATTAGTAACAGCAGTGGCATCTTTACAACCATCATTGCATTGCCTCTTTGGCAACCTCCCAAGTTCCTGACAGACATCTAGGGTTTATTGCAAAACTACTTTACGTGTACCCAAAACCATTACAGATGTCCATTAGTAAACACTGTAAGGCACTCTTATGCTTGGTGTGGATGATGTTGTAGTCCTATGGAACTTAACATAGTTCGCCTGTCATCAGTTTTGATGTGCCTTTACCTTAGGAAGGGTAGGCATTAGCAATTACCCAACACAACACTGTAAAGTTTCACTGGAGCTTAAAATCCCAGCAGTGGCTGACCTCTGACTAGCTTATTTCTATCTCAGGAAACAGTTTTGTGACATTTCTAAAGCTTTCTTTTTATAAGGTTCTGTAGCCCCAAAACATTTTTCCAAGTGAAGGGGTGTGTGTCTGAAGAAATTGTGAGTGTTTGTTTTGTAACTGTTTGCCTGTGGCAATGGGTACTGTAATTTTATTATTGCAAGGGTTCACTGTAAGTTAATTCTTTATCGGATTTGTGAACTAATACGTACACAAGTAAAACATATTTTAATGTTCTAAATGTTGTGGGGATTCTGTAAATTAATGAAGATGAATACAAAAGTTGTTCTTAATCGTGTCCCCTTGAAAAAGGCAATTGAAATTTGTAAACACTTTCCATGATTAGGATGTTGATTCTTATGGGATTTTACATTCCTTGCTTCATAGTGAGAAGGGTAATTAAAAAAAAATCTGTTACCTACCCTAACAAATGCAGGTTGCCTTGATCAGCTGAATTGTGTGTGTGACATTTGGTAACCTAAGCAACTGCAATTAAAAGGTCTTTAAAAACCCAGTTTTTGTAGAAAATGAACCTTCCATTTTAAAAACGTGTAACAGTTAGAATTGTTCATTGAACTGACATATTACTCCTGGATCAGCTTGCTGCATATGCAATTTTTTTTAAATAAAGAAAAGCAAGTGGAACATTTCAGAGATGGTCATGGTAACTTGTTAATCACATGAATGAATGAACTGGTTTTCTGCATTTAATATTTTGACAAATATGTTTACACAGTACTTGGGCTAGCGCTTAATGGTACATAACATCCTGCATATTGTGGCATGGTCCATTCTCACAATTCTGTGCTATAAAATGTATTTGATAACTAAACCGAGAATTTTGCTAAGTTAATATGTAGTGTTACCCCTATGAGCAGTCTAGCAACAGAATATGAGCTGTTTCTTTTCTCAGTTATATGACGCTCATAAGTAACTAGTGGTATTGCTTTTGAGCTTTCCCTCACTGTACAGAAAAGCAGTAGGGAGTGGTTTAATGCTTTGCATATCTAAGGAGCTCCGTGGGTAATGCTGACTAGGTTGGAGGTGATTGACTTGGTTTCATATTTGATTGCTTCTGTTCAATTAAATACTGGTAGCAGTTGTCTGCCGACCTGAAGTAGTTATTTGGTGGGAGAGTGGGTGTAGTGGGTATGAGATGTTAACTGAAATGACCAGAAAATTCCCAAAGAACCTGGGTATCTTTGCTTTATTAGCATTTCTTGGTTTGGGGGAGGGAAGCATATTTTTGAAATTATGTCAGAGGTGTGCGGATGATGAAAACTCCTTGAAAAATTTTTTTTTTCACGACAGTATCACTGAGGAGTATGTGTTTTGGCACCTTTATAATAGTTTCATTTTGATACCCAGTAGCATAGCATGTACCTTTGTCTCCTTTCTTTTCATCCCTTGCTAGGTTCTGGTCTCTGCCATTCTTTGTCGATTGATACGAACTTTGGAAAGCTGCTTGATGATGATGATGATGATTTCTGCCTCATGCTTTGTCAGTGAATAGTAGTTTCTTTCCCACAGGAGTCAAAAAATTGTGTGAATTTGTGTGAGATGTACATAATGTGCCTGTTTTACTGGAGTCCAATTTAGTTTTAAGGAAAACGCACACAGAGACCAGATTTGGGAGGATGTAGCCACTCTTGCCTTCTGAATACTTTCTTAGCTTTGTTTTCAGTACATCTGAACTACTGGCTATTTGCTTACTGAAGATAATACAATGTTTGCAGATTGCCTGTGTTAAAGTAATGAGTGCTTTAAGTACAGAAATAGAAAATCCCAAATCTCCCTAAGGGTGAAGGTCCTTCCTCAGATCCCCCAGAGTGAGAGCCATCTGGAGGGGTGGTCAGCTGAGCACATACTGAGGAGTTTATTGCTCTTGTTGGCACCTTGGCAATAAGCACATTTTTGTATGATTGCCCAAACCTCTTCCCCCAGGTGGTAATGCAGGGGGGCTACATCACCATATAGACCTCCTATCAGTCTGTATATATTCTTTGTGTAATTCACATGGGTCATCATAACTGTTTTGTGCGTCCATGCCCACATCTGCATCAATGCCCATCCTTTCAATACGGTCACTGCGATCTGGCAGTGACCAGATGGGGGAGTGGTGGTGTGAGCCACCCCAGACCAACCCCTTGTCCCCTGAGGCTGGACACCCCCATCTTCCCAGCCGTGCCGTCAAGCACCCAAGCTATTATTAAAACTTTGTTCGCTTGGACCTTAGTCGGGGCTTGTTCACTTGGACCTTAGTCAAGGCTTTTTCACTTGGGCCTTAGTCAGGGCTTCATCCCTGTATGCCACCAGTGCAGCATAGGCCGATCCATTTATTGGTATGGTGGGAACCTTTTCAGCTACTGCCTGGGCCAGAGGCAAATGCAGTATATGCCCAGATGAGATGTATGTCTCTGTCCAGAATATTTTAGGGTGATCACTATAATCTTAGCCATCCTCTTAAAACTAACTTTACTCTGTTACTGTCTTTGTTGTTTGAAAGTATGGTTTCCAGAAAATGCTCTTGGCCCTCAGTCTGTAGTGTAGCAGCTTGTTCCTGCAGGCTGCTGCCTTTTTGGTGAAGTGCTCCCTAGAGTCCAAACTAAATGAAGTCTCTTCTAAATAACATTAATTGCAGTCCACTGCAAATTCACTGTTTCCTTTATACTTTTTTCTTTTTTATCTTGTTGGCACCTGTATTACCTGAAGGGTATCTGACACTTGATGTCATGTTCTTGTACTTAGTCTTCTCACTTATTTGGAGTAATGGCATAGTTTATCTCCTCTCACTTTTTGACTGTCTTGTGGTATGAATCCGTTTCTTACTGACTTTAACTGCCATTCTGTCATACTTCACCTGTTGGAGTGATGGAAGCAAATCAAATGTCTTTTTTTTTTACCTGCTTCAATCTGAACATGTGATGCCTCTTGTTCGTATAGTGGTATCACATCCATACTTCTCAACCTCTTGGCACAAGATATGAGGACAAAGCCAGAAACAATGGAGGGACAAAGACCCAAACTAGGGACATAGTTTAATTATTGCTCCTGTAAACTTAGAAAGTTGATACTAATGCAAAACCTGTTAATCTATGCTTTTTCTGAAGGACATTGTGTCTGAAACTCGTGTCTGCCATTGTTTAGGGACTTCAGTCCTCAATTATTTGCCCAGAAACCACAAATTTTGAGGAACAGTCCAAAAATGAGGCAAAAATCTGAACAGTTTGAGAAGTATGACCAGGACCATATTGTCCCATTGTCCCTTCAACCTCTAATGCCTCAAAGACCTTAGCCCATTTCTGTTTAATCCATCATTAACCCTGTAATCCTATCATGTAAATGCTGTTGAGGTCAGGCTTAATTTGATTCAGTTTTAATCCATTCATTTTTCAAATGGGCAAGTGAGCTAGTCTTTGGGTTTATGCCATGAATGTCCTGGACCACAAGACCAACTGTCAGTACTGATATATGAGAGGAATTGTGTGTACAAAGTGTGTGCATGTGCATGTGTGTAATAGCATATGTGTACATATACACACGTTGTTTGTGTGTGTATACTGAGGCCATCCAGCGCTAGATGATTGCTATTGAAGTAACACCCCAACCCCATGTGCATAAATGGGAAAAGGGGGTTGTCAATGGAGATAAATAGATTTTATGTTCTATAATATTTGTGGGTGTGTTTTATTTATATATATATATATATATATATATATATATATATATATATATATATATATATATACATACATACACACACACACATACATAAAATCTTATCTATGTATGTATACATAAAATCTGTTTTTCTGTATATAATCTATACTGTGAGTGTGCATGAGTGTGTCTGTGTATGTGTATACATGTGTATCTTAAATATATCTGCTTATAAGCTTTCATTAATGTAACACAGTCCGTAATTAACACACAAATACATACACAAAATATCAGATGCATCTTGGTAAAACTTGGAAATGAATGCTAAAGTGGGTCCTGCAGCGTGGCAAGTCCACATACTCAGTATTATAAGCTGCTGTTAGCTCTGGACTTCTGAATTGTAGCTTGATAAAATACTGGTTGACCACCCCAATGTAAACCTGGTATACATACATAAACACAGGCACATGTATATGCATATGCATATACATGGACAATTTTAGTATAGCCAGCATGTTTTGAGTGGCAAGAGGAAACTGGATTACCTAGAAAAAAAATGTAACACAGGAACAGTATGTAAAATTCTGCACACTGTTCAGAAGCTAGTATTGAACCCAGTCTGCAGAGATGTCTGGTAGGATAATGTGGTAGCCTAATAAGATATCTATCAGCATCATTTATGCCCTAATGTCAGTGCAGCTGATGTCCAGCTTTTCAGTTGGGAGAAATACCATTCTCACATTTCTAAACATAGATCAACTAGGCACATATTAACTCTATGTTGTACTTATTTTGCTCAGTATCAGAGTGAAAAAAAATGGTGGTTGGCCTCTCACTCTTCTGAGATGGGAGAGAAGACCTCTCATGTGATTCAAACACTCTTGTAATGTAGAGGTTTCCTGTTCAGTCCTTTGTTGCCAATATCCTACTTGCGGGGCGGGGGGATTACTATCTCTGTACCTCTAGAGCAGTGTTACCCAGCTTTTTGTATTGAAGAACATTTGATATCCACCACCCTGCACACAGACTGGAGAATTTAAAATAATTATTTTGCACTGTTTGGTATTTAAGTTTGAACAACTGTTGCCCATTTCAGATTTCTAAAGATACTATAGGTTTGTCTCCCCTTTCATTTTGCCATTCTACCCTATGTTAATAGCTTGTATAAAGGATTGCTTTTAAGCAACAATAGCCAATACCAAAGAACTTTGGTCAGATTAAATGACAAGCATGACAGGTACTGTAGCCTAAGCAAACAAGTACTAGTGTCTCGAACTGTTTTCTATATGTTAATCTTCTATACAGCACACAAAGATATTTGATTAGCACTGGCAGCAGCAGAGGTTGGTGTATGCTTAGTGGGGTATGCCTAGATGCCAGTATGTAGAGGCTTACTAGTTTTTGGTAACGGAACCGTATGATGTGATGAACTAGCCACCAAGAGAGTCTTGTAGTTCACCGCAGTCATATGTCAAAAACAGCTGCCCTTTCAAAGAAAAATCCTCAGTCTTTTCCTGTTTGGCTCTCAGATGGATCTTTAATTTCCAAACATCAGAGCTGAAACAGTGGCACTGCGTTTTACTATGGAGGTGTGTGTGAAATCTGTTTCAGACTCTTACGTACTTAGTTTGCTTTGTTAGGTGTGTAGGCCTTAGGAATTGTATAGTACTATAGCTGATCTATTTGGTCCCAGTCCAGGTCTGATACTGCAGCCAGTTTTGAACCCTGAGCTCAGCTGTTGATTCATAGCCAGCCGATTTGTTCATTTCTTTGTCTTGTTACATTTGAATAGAAAGGAAGCGGGGGAACAGTATTGTTGCTTGGATAAGATATATTGGCTACCAAACGCTATGATCAGAGTTGCTGAGAAGATGAGGAATATGGAAATCAAGGTCTAGAGCCAAAATCAGTATTTTTAAGAGCCGAAGCAAACTGGGAGAGTTCTTGTGCCAAAATCTGTGAAGGAAAATTAAGTGGAAAGTTCAGGTTTGTATGTGTTCAGTCACCTAGCAAAGGAAGGCATGAAGAAAGGAAGAGTCTTTAAACATTGTAATTAAGATGGAGGGGTTGAAAACAGCGGGTTAAGTGTACACCTCCCACTCCCAGTCACTGATGAAATGGTCTTTGTGTCATTTAGAGTGAGTAAAGATAAAGCTGACATGTATGGGGCTGTAGGATTAAAGTGACCTGAGAGAACTGTTTCTGTCTGAAGTGAGGGAATAACTGAGAAAATAGGCAGTTTATGGATTAGGATTGTGCAAAACATACAGGCAGCCATCAGCAAAACACTAGCTAGAACAAAAAGATGGAGGATATATTTATGTGGTTCATGAGAGCAAATGAAAGGTGGTTCCAAAAGATAGGAAAGGAAATGGTGTAGATTGGAGATTGGTAATGCCAGATATACATGAGTGATAAGAAGGGGCAATGCAAGGCGGTAGGGGGAATTACATGTAGTACTTTGTACTTAAAGGGGAAAACTTTTTTTTTTTGTCTTAAATGTTGAGTGAACAGTTTCATAAACTGTAAATGGAGATCAAGGAATATATTGACAATGTTTACAGGTCAGAAATGATAGCATTTCCCCCAGGATCCTGAAGAATTTGCCGAATATTCTTACTACATGATAGAATTTTTCTGCTTGTTGCTTTATAGTAATAAGGACCCTGAGGACTTTGTAAAGCTAAGGTCTTAACATACCAGTAAGGCACAGGAACTGAGTAAGGGAACAAAGACATTCAAGATTTGCTTCAGTAGCAGGGAAGTAGGGAGGATTATGAATAATATACTGAAGGAAATTATTTTTCCTGTAGTAAACTAGTCTAAAAGGTAACATTCTGCAATGTATCTCTTAACTGTCCAGATTTCCCCACCTATGTTTGGTCTGTTCCTCATGAACGCTTATAGTTTTCTGGTAAATCACTGATAATGGTATCATTTGACTTTCAGTCTTTATATCCTTAAGAAATTGCATGCTAACCCAAATCCTGTTATGCTAGCATTTTTAAGAGCAATATTTAAAATATGTCCTTATTTTTGAGACTTTGTCCCATGTTATTTTAGGCTTTGCCCAGATTTCTTACACTAAGAGAGGTTGGCAGTGTGTTCTGCACTGGTTTATGGCCGATGGGGTAAGTCTGTCAATTTTCTTCTGTTTCTATAATTGAGTTGCAGTGGAATTTGACAAAGAAGATGCTATGGGTATAGTATAGTATAAATGGCCATCATTAAGGCCTTTGACCTGCTCCTCTACAGGAGTAGACACTGAATACCAAGAAGAAATGAGAGGAGACTCAGTCAAAACAGAAGGTGTTGGTGGTCAGTTCTGAAACCAGTGCTATTCATTATCTCTCTTTTTTTTTCTATTCCCCACCACTCTTCCTAGTCCATATAATTTGCTTAGTGGCTGCACTGCTTATACTCATTTTTTTGCTCCCCTGTGGGTGACAGACATTCCTGAATGAAACCAGAATCCTCTGAACCATTTCTTCAACATCTTTTTTTGAGCTTTTATCAATCCATTCTAAATCCAGGAACTGGCAGATGGGTATTAGGAAGGTGGCAGTCTGCTGATCCCAGTACTGACTGCAGTAACTAACATCTTGGATGCCTTGCTGGTTCCACAGTTGGTGCTGTTCAGCGATCAGTATGCTGTACTACCACACATGCCTTTGTGGTGGTGGCATGCTGCTGATGCCACATGGGCCTGCTTGTCTCCTTTAATGGACTGACCAGTGTCACCAGTGCAGTGAGATGAAAAACCCTCTCTTTCTTCAGGATGAGTGAGCCAATGACAGCTGCTGACGTTCTGGATGCCTGACTCCCAACAGCACCAGTGCCACTAATCAAACACCGTTACAGGTTAACTGGGTAATGGTCAGGGGTTCGTCCCTCTGTTTTGCGACCAGGTGTTAAGTTTGTGTATCATTGCAAGGGGTACTGAGATCATCAACAGCCTAACATTTAGCAACCTGTTAAATGGTATGTGAAACACTGGTGAATGATAGGTAAGCCATACAGAAGGATCTGAGGAGGAGAGTAGCACACTGGACAGCAATGTAGCAACTTTATTTTAAATTCAGAAAAAGAGTATGGTACTTTACTACCTGAGGTCCAACAAGCTAAAGGTGAAAAAAAATACCAGCTGTGTTGAGTCCCCTCGAAAAGAACATAATGAGTAAAGGATTTCTGGTCGATTGCTTGTTGAAGTAAACCATCACAAACTGAAAAAAGTTATGAGGAAAGCCTAGACTAGAGTGTATCCTTTGGGAAAGTGGTAGAGAAAGTACTCTGTAGCCTTTGGAGGGAGAGGAGAAAGTAACTTAAATTTACAGTAACAATACATACACATACTGTTTTGCAGACAGACTGTGTTTACCTGCACTAAATTATGGTTATTTGCCTTTGAGAATATTGGAAAGAGCACAGGATACTCATACCCTCCCACACACACCAGCTGAACTTCTGAGAATATTAGTGGGTTGATTTATTCAACAGCATGTTTACTAAAATTAGAGAATGTTGAGACCATAGGATACTATTGTCCCACAGTCACACAAAAATTCCTTAAATGTTTCTTGTAAAATAACCGTGCTTGTCGAGATTGCAGATTTGCTTTAGGCAATGACAACTGTGCATGTGCTGTTTAACATAAGTTGTCTGATGCTTTTTTTCTTCAGTGCTCGAGTAACATAGTCGTCTCCTGCAGCTTTACAGATTTTTATATTTGAATTGTATGAACTGGACTTCGGTGTTTTTGTATGTGAATCGTCTGTCTTTGACAACTTTGGGTCAGCATGTTTTCCTCCCACTGTAGCAAGGTATACTTTCTGTACAGATACAACAGTTTGTCTAAGGAATATGAACGCAGATACTTATCTATAATTTGCTCCAGGAAAGATGTGTACTTTAAGCCTGGCTTGGCCAGTATGATGATGAGCCTTGTTTTACAAGACTTTTCCAAGTTGGCTTCTAAATCTAAAAAAATAATTATATTGTTGAGGAAGATTTGCATTAGAATTATTGAATTACCAAGCTGCCATGAAAGAAATGGTTTAACTTGAAATATGATCTTTTGGAGGCATTACATGTTTTTTTTCTGTATTTTTGGCAGCAGGAGTTTATCTTCTGTCTTTAAGGAGTTTTCTTTGTAAAGTACCTGTTGACAAGTTAGTACCAGTAAGTGTTCTAATAAAAAAATGGATCATCTGTGAGGGTTAGCCACAGATCAGATGCAATAGTTTCCTTCCTGTTATATTTTAGACAAGAGCTTTCAGTTTTATTTGGAATATTCCAGGATTATAGTTCTATTTTGTAATGGTGTGCTGCAGGAATATACTTTTAAGTATTTTTATTGTTCTAATGAAATATACCTGGACGACTTGTACATTTTTTTTAACTTCTGTGACTATTAAATCTCCCCCCCAAACACCTTTATTGAATTATCACTTGTGACATAGGCAAATAAGTAATCAAACTATATTAACATAAACATTATACTTCACATATCGATATATATCATATAACCTAAGCAATATTACATAAATTATTCAATTCCGGCTTTTTAACAAGAGACATCTTCATGAAACCATCGCTTACTACATATGCAATCATACATTTATATAAATGAAAGCAAACCACACTGACATAATCCTGGTCACAAGCATTTTACATCACAAAACCTTGTAAACAGTTTAAGACTTTGCTGAGTAGTAAAACAATGATTAGACATGACATTTTTGAAATTTATTTCACACCCACGTTACTTCCTATTTATTTTCCCTGCTTTACTTCAGGTAGTTAAATCTTTACTAACAAACGTGAAAGTTGGCCTAGAACATGTTGCTTTGATTTGACACTAGTGGGAGTTGTCAGTTTTAAATAAGTTTGTAGTGGTGGGACTATCATGGTGTAAAACGAGGTAGGAGATGCTGTACTTTTTTAATACTCTTTGCTTTTCTACCACAAACACAGATTAGTTTAGCAAAAAGTGGTCTTCATTCAGTAAGACAGAACATCAGATCTTTTCCATCTGAGGTACTGTGAGTAACAGATGCTTTGAATATAAGCAGTTCCATAGCTACAGCTATTAGGTTCATAGTTTTTATCCCTCCCCCTCCCTTACTGTCATTCTAATAACAATCCCAATGCCCCACATCCTACATTAGGGCTCCAAGCAATCCATTTTGACCCCAGTCCAATGCTCAAATTTACATTGAGGCCAATGAGTAACCTAAGTGTGTCCTGCGGGGTCTTATGTTCATCTTCTAATGGGTTGATTTTTATCTGCTTTATTTGTTGCCCTCCCCTGTGCCTGTCAACACAAGTCCAAAGGCAACTCCCCTTGGAAAGAATCATTGAGCGCCCACTCCCTACCATCTGGTTCATCTGGGCTGTAGTCAGGACTTTATCCCTCTGTGCCACTGTAGTGGCTCTGGATCATAGTCTGCTTCAGGTGTGCCAGTGGTCAGTAAAACTGCTTCAGGTGTGCCAGTGGTCAATAAAACTATCACTAGCTGTTCCTGTGTGTGACAAACTTAATAGTGTGGTGTATGCACTGCTATAGTGTGTAAAACTGTGCTTTGGTTTTGTCCTGTTTTGTCTTTTGATTGCATGTAAATTCAAAAGTATTGTTATAATTGCCAAAGTTTAAAAATGGCATTTTGTTGCATTAACAGTGCACTGTGGCATGTTTTTTGTTACATGAGATGCGGATGTTACACTAACAGTTTGCAAGCAATGGTATGTCTTTCAAATGCAGCTTTAGATGCAGGGAGTTTATAGGCAACCTGTCAAAATAACATAACTTATTCCTTTTGCTTGTATCTTGCTATCACTTCTCACTAATGGGTATTGGAGATTGAAATTATGTACCTCAGTGGGTTTATATTACTTTAAGTTTTTGGAAACTCAGACTTTGTGTGGTCGAGACCATATGATCGAGTTTTCGAAAAAAGGAAATAAAAAAAATGAATCTGTTTTTGCAAGGGGGCTGCACCCCCCCACAAATTATTTATGTATATTATGACGACCGTGCCCTGGCCCAGCAATCAAGGAGCCTCAATCCTCACAACTATCACTAGGGAGGTCGTCTCCTAGAAGAGAAAAGGATGACTAATACACACAGTAAAGTACAATTTCTCCTAAGTGCACACAGAGATCAGTCAGTCTGGGGCTGGCTGCTCCCTTGCTTACCAGGTCCCCAATAAGACTCCCTACTGGCACAGCTATAGGGTCCAGGTCTCAGTCTCACCGGGGAAGGTAGATCCTCCAGTACCCTCTCTGTCCAACCAGCGATTCGTGTCTCTGCCCAAGTAGCTGACACAACACACACACACTTTGAGATAAGTATTTATACAACTTCAAAGACACTCCTGGGAAAGGCTGACACAGATTCTCCATCTGTGCCCCTTTACCCAGACTATATGGTAGTAATTACTGCCACCACCCAGTTAATAATATCAGCTACTAAAAGGCCCTTAAAAGGGTGTCCAATTATTACTGTGTAATATTAATATCCAATGGTAATGTGACTATACAGTCTAAGGCTTATTGGAAGGGCTTAGACAGTAAACTCTATAAATATATAATGTACTCTAAAGCATACTTCATCTCTACACAAACCAGCCACAGGTAGAAGGTTTTAAAAATATTTAATAATAAATAATTAAAACACAAGACAGATCTACTACACCACAGAGATATCTAAGAGTTCACAGATCACACAGAAACTTAAAATAATACAGTAGGGCAGGTCGGGTTTCAAAGAAAAAATACCTAATTAATCTTTACTAGCTTTAACTATTCCTATAAGATATCACAGTGCTAAAAACTTACATGTGAGAATAAGCAGAGTGCTGATAAGTTGGATGTCCAGATCAAAATGCTCCCCAGGTCTCTTGTGAGAAATAGTATTTAAACATTACTAACAAAAATGTTTCTAAGGCCCTCCCAAAATTACATCATTTTTGACACTTAGGTTATCCCAGTATTCATATTGCAACATCTTAACACCTGGTCTGAATTCTCAGGCCACAAACTGCATTATTTAGTAATCTAACACCTCCTCAGAAACTTACAACGATACAAGACATTTCACAAGTATATGCCAACAGAAGCTAAAGCAATAAAAGCACCTTCCACATATAAATTATGGTCATAAACTTTAGCCTTAAAACAATGGGTATGAAATCTTCATCCAGCTGCCCTCGGGCTGAATTCTAACATGAAAGGATGCAACATGCTTCACTGGGCCAGTAGAGTGCAATGTTGTCACATATTTTGCAGTTCCACATTTCACAGTGTTTTCTTACATTTAAAAACACAAGCCTGTATTTTACATTTATTTATACAGTTGATAGAATTATATATTAAATTCTATTTGGCTAGGCTGGTAGCCTTCACCCATATCTCCCCAATCGTCACATCTCTTCCCCCCTGGGGAATTCAAGCAAGTTTTTCAAGTGCCTCTTGAGAAACATCGCTTGAGAGTGTCAGGTCTACCTGGGTGTACCTCACCCCATTCCCTGTCTTGAGAGCCCATCTGCATTGGTATTGGTACTCCCACTGTGGTGCTGCACTGACATATCATATGCTTGCAACCCCAGGCTCCATCTTAGCAACTTGGCATTTTGCTGACTGGCTCTGTTTAACCATGTTAGAGGGTTGTTATCTGTCATCACAGTGAATTTTCTTCCATACAGATAAGGCTGAAGTTTTTGTAGCACCCACACTATGGCTAGACATTCCTTTTCTACAGCTGCATAGCATTCCTCCCTGGATTGGAGCCTACGACTGAGATTAACAACTGGGTGCTCTTCTCCCTCTGAAAAAATCTGGCTAAGTACAGCCCCCACCCTATAGTTTGAAGCATCTACCTGCGCAACAAATTATTTGCTGTAGTCTGGACTGGCTAACACAGGGGGTCCTCCCAAAGCTTCCTTAAGCTTCTGAAATGCCTGCTCACATGCTGGGGTCCACATTACCTTATCTGGCCTGTTCTTCCTTGTCAGGTCTGTGAGGGGAGCAGCTATGGTACTATAATTGGGAACAAACTTTCTGTAGTACCTTGCTGTCCCTAAGAATGCCCTCGTCTGCTTTTTGGTAACAGGTGCAGGCCATGCCTGAATAGCTTCTACTTTGGCAGGTTCTGGCCTTATCTAACCATTCCCCACTCTATGTCCTAGGTAGGAGACCTCTGCCATACCCACCTGACATTTGCTTGGCTTAATGGTCTGCCCTCTGTAGTCTGCCCAGCACCTCCCTGGCATACTGAAGGTGCTCTGGCCAGGAATGGCTGTAGATAGCAACATCATCCATGTAAGCAAGGGCAAACCCTCCTTTTCCTGCTAACATATGATCTACCAACCTCTGAAAAGTTGCTGGGGCATTCTTCATCCCAAAGGGCATCTTTGTGAACTCATACAAGCCAAAAGGAGTCACAAAGGCTGACTTCTCTCTAGAACTGGTAGTCAAGGGCACCTGCCAGTAACCCTTGGTAAGATCAGTGGTTGTAAGATACTTAGCCCCACCCAGCTGCTCTAGGGCCTCATCTGTCCTAGGCATGGAGTAAGCATCCGACTCTGTGTCACTATTTAATTTCCTGTAATCCACACAGAACATGTTGCTGCCATCCATCTTTGGCACCAACACCACTGGTGAGGCCCAGGGACTGTTGGACTCTTGAATCACCCCTAGTTCCAACATCTCCTGTACCTCTTCCCTCAGAGTCTGTTTGACTCTCTCAGGCACCCTATAAGGGGCCTGCCTGATAGGCCTTTGGGGTCCTGTATCCACCTGGTGCTGCACCAGGTGGGTGCTCCCTGGTTTCCCGGTGAACATGCCCCCAAACTCCTGCAACACTGCTCGGATTTCTCGAACCTGGGTAGGAGATAGCTGCTGGGGCATTGCTACCCCTTCCACTGAGGTGTCAGCCCGAGCCTCACTGAGAAGATCAGTCCCCAGATCTCCCTCAGACTTCTCCTGCAATCCACTGCAAATGCTCAGCACAAGGGCCTCCCTATCATGGTAAGATTTCATCATGTTAACATGGTACAATGTGTGCCCCTGCCATCTGCTTAGCACTTCCACCATGTAGTTAACAGCACTTACCTTTCTTACCACCTTGTAGGGTCCCTCCCAAGCTGCTTGCAACTTGTTGTGTCTGACAGGAATGAGAACCATCACCTGCTGCCCTACAGCATACTCTCTAGCTCGAGCATTCCTGTCATACCACACCTTTTACTATTGTTGGGCTTCTGCCAGGTTCTCCTGGGCCAGGCCCATGAGTTCCCCGAGCCTTGTCCTGAGGTTCAGGACATATGCCACAACAGACTCCCTGTGAGACTCGCACTCACCTTCCCACTCATCTCAAATTAAATCTAGAGGTCCCTTCATCCTATGCCCATACAGCAACTCAAAGGGTGAAAAACTTGTGGATTTTGTGGATTCCTGGGGAACCTCTCTGTAAGCAAACAGATGGGGCAAATATTTGTCCCACTCCCTCTTAAACTGATCTGCAAATGCTCGTAGCATGGACTTGATTGTAGAGTTTAACCTGTCAACAAGACCATTAGTCTGGGGATGGTAGGGGGTGATCTTCGTGTGCTTCACCCCACAGAACTTCCACAGACAAGCCAGCATGTCTGACATAAAATTGGCACCTCTGTCAGACAGTATTTCCTTTGGGAAACCTACCCTGCTGAAAATCTCTAGCAAAGCATTTGCCACCTTCTCTGTCTCTATGGAGGACAAAGCCACTACCTCAGGGTATCATGTAGCATAATCTACGATCACTAGGATATACTTTTCCCTGTGGAACTTGGGGTACTCAGAGAACCCACTATATCCATAGCTACCCTCTGAAATGGCTCCTCAGTCACAGGCAAAGGTATCAAAGGAGCTTTCATCTTTTCTTCTGCCTTGCCTACGTTTTGGCACTGCTCAAAGGTCTTGCAGTACCCTGTTACATCTCTGAAAATTCCAGGCCAATAGAAGTTTTGCATAATACGCCTCTTTGTATGTTTTATGCCCATATAACCTGCAAAGGGAATGTCATGGGCTGTGGCTAGAAGCACCAGACGGTAAGCTCTAGGCACTACCAACTGCTGTACTCTCCCACCTTCAAGCCCTCCCTCAAGGGTCCACTCTCTGTACAGTAAGCCTTTGTTCCAGTATACAGATTCCCCCTTCCCTTGAGAATCAGATGCCTCCCTAGCTACCTGCCTCAGGCCTTGCAATGTAGGGTCTGAGAGCTGAGCCTGTCTGGAGTCTCGCCTTGTCACCCTTCCCAGCTCCCCTTTCACTGGAAGTCTGGCATCCTCTGACAGCGGTGCCTCACTGTCAGCCTGGGTACTACTACTCACCTCTGTCTTTGCAGTTACCCTGTCCAAGGGAACATCAGTACCCACAAGCAGCTGTGGCTCACATTCAGTCTCACTGCTACAGCGTAGCTCACTCCCTGAAGTAACCACCTCAGCAGTCCTGGCTGCAAGTATGCAGTCTGTCTGGGTCTCCCCCAGGTTACCAGACTCACACGCTTGTCTCCTAGCCTCAATGCATGTAACTGTATAAGTACATAGTACTGCCTCATCCAAATCCTTCCCTCTCAGGACATCTGCAGGATGGTAGTTTCATACCCCTGTTGTCTCAAGACAACCCACTATTTGCATTTTGTCTTTCCCACTTACTATCTCTTTCACCTTTTGTTCCGCACCTTGCCTCCATGGACACCTGTATGCCACATGGCCCCACTGGTTGCATTCAAAACATTTAACCCTAGCTCCTGGACATATACCTGGACTAGTGGCTTCCCCTGCTACTGGCGGATTCTGTTGGGGCACTCTGTGCTGCCCACCATGGGTTCCTTTAGTCCCATGAGTAGTACTGGGGGTCCCTTTCCTGTGCAGGGCTGCCCTGCTTGCTAGGTATAGGTCTCCCTTCTTCTCTAACTCCTCTGAAGTAGCACACTGTCTGTCAGCTAACCAGATCCTCATGTCCTCAGGCAAAGTGCTAAGGGCTTGTTCCCTTACCAAAAGGTCTACCAGCCCTTCAAAAGTGGTGACCTGACATCCACTCACCCAGCTATGAAAATAAGTGCTCAGCTGAACAACATAATCACATACATTTTCATCGGCCTAGCATCTATGCTCAAGAAACTTTTTCCTATACATTTCAGGTATTAGCTTAAAACATTCTAACAAATGCATTTTTACAGCAGTATAATCAAAACAGTCAGTGTTATGCATTTTTGCTAAAGAAGTTACAGCTTTACCATGGAGTAAGGGGGTCAGGAACCGTACCCAGAGCCTTTGGTCAACTTCATACTGTTTACATACCCGCGCAAACATATGAATGAAGCTATCAAAATTATCCCCCTCTTTAAACTGTGGAAGAAATTTACTGACCTTTTGTGCTTCTGGGGTCTGGTTACTCCCTTCCCCATTACCTCTATGACTCTGGCGAAGAGTCAGCATTTCCCTCTCATGCTCTTTCTGCCGTTCCTGTTCTTCAGCTTCTAGGCTCCTCATTCTCTCGGCTGCTTCCAGTTCCATATGCCTGGCCTCCAACTCAAGTCTCTTTAGCTCCAGCTGGATTTTTAAGTCCACTGCAGAAAGGTTGAGCTGTCCATTCTCCGAGGATATTGTATCTCCACTGTCAGTCTGATTGTCCTCCAGGCTGCTGTTTTCTGATGCAGCTGTAACCAAGGCTGCAATCAGGTCTGCTTTAGTCAGGTTTCCATTCAACAGTCCCCTAGCCCGGCACATCTCTGCCAGCTGGCTCCTTGTCAGCTTTCCATACTCTTCTGCTGACATGCTGCCTGCTCACACTGATTAACACTAAGCTAACAAAAGAAATAAACAATTGTGATCTGAACTCTTGGTATGCACTGCGTGGCTGTTTTAGAGTACAAAACACTTTTAGAGATCACTGTACATAAGCTACAGGAATTCACTCTACCCACACCACTACAAGCCAATTAGTATGTGAAGTAGATCCCACCACTGCCAAACACTTGTGACGACCGTGCCCTGGCCCAGCAATCAAGGAGCCTCAATCCTCACCACGAACACCAGGGAGGTTGTCTCCTAGAAGAGGAAAGGATGACTAATACACACAATGAAGTACAATTTCCCTTAAGTGCACACAGAGATCACAGTCAGTCTGGGGCTGGCTGCTCCCTTGCTCACCAGGTCTCCAATAAGACTCCCCACTGGCACAGCTACTTGGGAAGGGACAAGAAGTGCTGGTTGGACAGAGAGGGTACTGGAAGTTCTAGCTTGCCCAGTTAGGCTGAGACCTGAACCCTATAGCTGTGCCAGTGGGGAGTCTTATTGGGGACCTGGTGAGCAAGGGAGCAGCCAGCCCCAGACTGACTGTGATCTCTGTGTGCACTTAAGGGAAATTGTACTTTACTGTGTGGATTAGTCATCCTTTTCTCTTCTAGGAAACGACCTCCCTGATGTTAGTGGTTGAGGATTGAGGCTCCCTAATTGCTGGGCCAGGGCACGGTCGTCACAGTATATATGTGTGTTTTTTTTGTGTGTGTGTCTATTAAAAAAAAAAAAAAAAAAAAAAAAAAATATATATATATATATATATATATATATATATACATGTGTTTGTGTGTATATGTGTGTATATATATATATATATATATATATATATATATATATATATGTATATATATATATATACACACACACACACTCTGCAGATCTACTACCTGCAGAATACCTGCAAAAAGCTGCTAAAGTCATAGCCTACCCTATATCCATCCTCATTAACAGAACTATTTCTGAAGGAACTATCCCCTTAATCTGGAAAGTCTCTCACATTATCCCCCTGCACAAAGGTGGTAACTCCAAGGAGTTCTCCAATTACAGGCCCATAGCCATACTATCTCCTTTGGCAAAAATAATGGAGAGATGTATTCATTTACAACTGTTAACCTACCTACTTGATCACAATTTACTAGCACCCTGTCAACATGGCTTTAGACCATTTCATAGTACCACCTCTGCTCTCTTATCCTTCACTAACCACATTAATAGTAATCATAATAATTATACTCTATCCTCAGCCCTTTTTATTGACCTGTCTAAAGCATTTGACATGGTTAACCACCATCTCCTCATAGACACACTCAAAAACCTGTCACTGGATGCCCTCACTATACAGTGGTTCCAATCATACCTAAATAATAGGCGACAGGCTGTACTATGGGATAATACTTTATCTTCCCACCTCCCAGTACCCCTAGGGGTCTCTCAAGCATCCATATTGGGTCCTTTACTCTTCTCCATCTTTACAAATGACCTCCATTCTGTAATCCCACAAGCCGATTGTATCCAATACGCTGACGACTCCACGCTCATATGCTCTGCTACTTCCCAATCAGAACTTCAGTCACTAACCCAAAAGACCTTTAGCACAGTCGAAAACTGGCTCCTACAAAGGTGTCTTATCTTAAACCCCCCAAAAAAACTAAAATGATACTATTCACCCCCACTCGTAGAACCTCCCCACTTAACTTTACTATTACTTCAAATAATGGAACTATAATATCTCCCGAGCCAACCACCAAACTACTCGGAGTACTAATAGATAATAACTTGTCTTTTGAACCTCACATTAATAACACCATAAAAACAATAAATAAGAAACTCGGTTCCCGCTACAGAATCAAACCCTTTCTAACTCCTCTAGCCAGGGTCACCATTGCTCGCACCCACCTTATCTCTACTCTGCTCTATGCCTCCTCTATCTATACCAAAATATGTAGAAGTAATCTGAGTAAACTGTCATCCTCCTACAACAATATTGCCAGATTTGCAGCTAGGTCCTCCTATAGAACTCATCACTGTATCAACCTGAATCATCTTGGATGGTTAGAGTTGCCAAATCTAATACTTTTCAATCAACTAATAGTAGCCCATAAGATCCTGCATCTACCTCACACCCATACTTACATCCCTAGCTATCCCCTATAACAATCTCAAAACCTTACGCTCATCTAATAAACTACTTGCACAAATATCTAAATCCAACAACTCAGCTGGTGACACCCTGTTCTCTAATACAGTAGGTAAAGCCTGGAACAGCCTCCCAAGTCAGCTAACCTCAATATCCTCAGTTAACCTATTTAAAAGCAAGCTCAAACCCTACCTCATATCACACTGGCTATGCCCCTGTGATAACCCAGACTAACCACCATACACTTATCTAGACTCCCTTGATTCCTAGCCTCTTATGAACATGATCTTGTTTACTCGCTGATAATAGTGTGCTTGATCATTCTGAGGATTTTTCTCATGTAATATGTATATACTATTGAATGACCAACTGTTTTCATATAAGACCACAACTCCTGTGAGAATGAACACTATAATTGTATCCTTGTATTTTGCTTTTGTAGACTCTATCCATTTAACACTAGTGTTTATTCTTTTTGGTTTTTGTGTGACCTTAGTATCTATAATATCTCTTAGATATAATTTCCATTACTAACTCAAACTACTGTTGTATCTAGGTTATTTTTACATACTTTTTTTTCACTACTGGAATACAGAATATAAAATCCTAGGTATGTAATATGTTATAAAGTTTTGTAATGTACCAATTTTTACTGTAAATATCTTGTCTTGTCCTATTTGGTTGTTATTTGTGGAGCTTTTCTCCCCGGGCCTCCACTGAAAATGGACATATATCCAGCTGGATTAGCCCGGTCAACAAATGTAAAATAAAATAATATATATATATATATATATATATATATATATATATATATATATATATATATATATACATAGGTCTACTTGAAAACACCGACGACAAGAACACCGAGACCAGAAGATCGACAACTGAGATAACCGAAAGCATGAAACTTCACAATCCCGACAATCAACAAAACAAAACAAATACCTTTTCCGAAAAACACACACACAACACAAGCAAACCAAAAACCTTACAAACCTACACTAAACCTTACATACACAACTATCTATGCACTAACCTTAACCCATACCCTAACCCTAAGGTCCGTCACTATCGCACACTCACCTAACCCGCACCATAACCCTAACTTGCTTAACCCACCCCTAACCCTAAAGTCTGTCAGTATTGCACACTTCCCTTAACATGTCGGTGTTCTCAGCGTCGGGCTTTTAAACTGTCGGTCATCTCAGTTGTCGATCATCTGGTCTCGGTGTTCTCGCCGTCTGTGTTTTGGCGTGTCGGTGTTTTCAAGTAGACCTATATATATATATATATATATATATATATATATATATATATATGTGTGTGTGTGTGTGTGTGTGTGTGATATATGTGTAAATATATATATATATATATATATATATATATATATATATCTATATCTACACACACACACACACACACATATATATATATATATATATACATATATACACACACACACACACACATATATATATATATATATATATACACACACACACACACACACACACACACATATATATATATATATATATATATATATACATACACACACACACACACACACATATATATATATATCTATATATACACACACACACACATATATATCTAATTATGTATGTGTGTGTGTGTGTGTGTGTGTGTGTGTGTGTGTGTGTGTATATGTATATGTGTGCATGTATATATATATATATATATATATATATATATATATATATATATATATATATATAAAATTCTTTTTAAATGTGTGTGTATGTATATATGTGTATGTATATCAACTCCAAGATTGCCCTTCAGTGGGGACAAGGGTAAATTCCCTGATTCACCACTGTACCGCAGTCTATATAGAACTGCTTCAGAGGGGAATTTATCCTTTTCCCCACTGTAGTGTAGTCTCAGAGTTGGTATATATGCCCTCCATATGTGTGGGCAGGGTGGCTTCCCCCTTCTGAAAATATAGATTTTTTTTTTATTTTGTTCCCAGAAACTATCAATTTATCTGGGAGGGGAAGAGGGCAAGAGTTTGGTGGGATAAGTTGACCCCCCCATTAAAAGAATGTGGTTTAGGATTAGCTGATTTGAGGGGATAATTTAGAGGTACATAGTTTAGGTACATATATGTAACAAAAGCAGAAGGTTGTAGTTCAAAATGGACAAGGATGATTATCATGGGGTAGTCTAAGAAGTAAGGAAAGCATGAGATTTTGGATGTAAATCCTCTAGGAGAATAATAACCATATAGAAGATTATATTCAGAGTTGCAGAAAGCATTACAAGAACTAAGCCAATACTGGAGTGGAGAAGGTATGTTTTTCCAATAGGGATGACTACAAGTATGGGTGCAGAAGTTAGACAAGAGAATTGGAATTTACTGGAGAAAACTGGCAAAGGAACTGTGGTGTTGTGAGCAAACAGCTAGAGAGAGACCTGTAATAGTAGAATGAGGCCAAGAGGTTTGGACTGCAGGTTAGAGACTGCCTTTACTACTAGGGACTGATATTGGAGAATATAGTCAGAGGGAATAGGGAAGTCATAAGTGAAAGATCTGCTCTGGTGTAATGTTTAATCGAATAAAGAGTCCAAGCTGCTGTTTTTAAAGGGGATGGGGGGATGATTAGTAGAGCATTTGAAATATTGCATGATAAATAAGAATCTATCAGTAGAAGTTGGAAAAAAAACTGGGAAGAGACTGGAAAATAAATTTAAAAGGTAACAATGGGAGTACACCTATGTGGCTCCCAAGTATGCAACAAACTCCTAAAAGTTTAGTATTTTTGCTTGAAAGTGTTTGCATATGTATTTTTATACCTCAACCATCAAGGATTTTTTTTCATGGAGGTGTGATGGAGAAAAAGTAGGTAACGGGGAACATGTGCTAATGCATATCCCCAAAAATACATTTTCAAAATTACCTTCCTTACAGAGTACTCTGTCAGAAATTATTGGGGGAACAAATAGCTGTCGTTCAGGAAATGATTCTTTTGAGCTGGGTCTGGGGCACAAGTTCTTACTTGCCCGGACATAGAAAGGCTTTATTAAGTTTAATTCTTTAAAAAGCAATCAAAATCTAGACCAACTGTATTTGAAGTACTGAGTGTTATAAAAGAGATAAAAGAACTGGAAGAGGAATCTTTAGGAAAGGGAGGGAGTAAATTACATGGATGTAGAATATGAAAGAACGATACACGCAGAGTAATGTTAATCACTATGGGTGAGATTTAGGGACTGCGCATTTTATGTAACGTTGGATTGAATGACCAAAGGAAAGAAAACCGTATGTAATGTATAATGTATGTAAATGGGAAAAAATGGTCATATGGTTTGTTTTCTTTTCCATTAATGTATATGTGCTTGTGTCTTAAGTGATAAAAGTTGTTTAAAGAAATCTAAATTGTTGGTTCCTTTCAAAATCGAGCACTCTTCATGGAAATTGTTTTTAGTAAAAAAAAAAAAAAAAAAAAAGCAACGACAACAATGTTTTATTTAATTTCCCATAACAGAATACCTCTGTACAATGGCAGCCTGGCCACACCCCGGAAACTAACTGTGGTCCAGTATGTCTGTAAGACTCTGCATGTCATACCTTTGAAATGCTGATTCAGATTAAAAAAATGAAGGACAGAATGTTGAAGGTGAAGAGATACGATGTAAGACTTCAGGTAATCACAAAAACAGCACATATATTGAGTGTACTGGTATTGAGGACGTGTATTAAACTAATAGAACTAGAGGGAGGTACAGTGAAGCAAGAAGTAGTCACTGCCTAAGAAGGCTTAGTTCTCCTTTTTATTTTTTTATTAATCATTTTATTAAAATTTAACATATAGTAAACGTGAGAACAGAACAACAGTGATATGACTCTGTAACAAAGTTAATAACCTAAGCTACAGACAAATATACATGACTGTATACAGTATGTGCAAATAAGAGTGTTTTTTTAGCAAGCTTGCTGAAAGTGGTATTAATTAGGTAATGAGCTGCATCCATTAGATGAATAAAATCATATAATGTGTTAAGAATATCCTTATAATGCATATTTAGTAGTTTTTAATCAATCCATAATAGACAGTTTAGGAAATAATGTCTGAGATGTTTTTGAGATTGCCATTTGTCTTTATCCTTCTCAGAATTAATTAAGAATTTAAAAGAATATGAGTATTGTAATTGGGAATTAGTGAATGAATTCCAAATTAAGGATTTTAAATTTCACCAGTTTTTAATATAACATTTTTAGAAGCATAAATATAGTTATTAATAAACTAAGATCACTAGAATTTATCTCCCTGGGTGTAATGTATACAATTGCACATCTTCCAGTGATAGGTGAATTATCAAAAACCTTCGTTTTTAATTTAGGTGATAAGGTATTCCATATATATGTATTTTTTTTAATATTCACACTACCACGATGTGATGGTTGTTCTTGGTATAATACATGTAAATCTTTTTGAATGTTCTTTAATTATAATTCTAGTTCTTGGTCATAATTGTTAGCTAGTTTATTTTCAAGCTTAATTTTGTTTTTTAAAGTTATTCCCTTTGTTAGTGTAGTTTATTATACAAGATGGCTTTAGCAGTTAGAATATCTGTAATTTGAGCTTTTAGGGCGTCCCATTGAATGTCAGTTTTGATATCAGCCTTGTCAGTATCTGTGTATAACTTTTTAAGGAGATAGGTTATTTCATTTTAATATCATATTTTTGTAATAGCCAAGGGTTAAGTATTCATGAAATGTCCAAATTTTTAGTTGTTTTAGGTCTGTCCCTTTTCAAAGAATTTTTGAATGGTCTGATAAGTATCTTGAGTTGATAATACAATTTGATGGCGTGTATGTTAAATTTGTCAGAAATTAGAAAAAAAACTATGTGAGACCAAGGTGTATGACAATTAGAATAAAAGGTAACATTTTGAGTAGGATGATTTGGTTGTGTAAAAGACCTATAAATCATATAAGGGCCTGATAATTTTAAGTCAGTGGCTAAAATCTGAGATACTTGTTGATGAAGAGTATTTGGAAACAATTATGCCTGTGCGATCTCTAGCAATAATGAAGAAATATTTGGTTTTGAAATTGATGCTCACCCTATTAGCCTGACGAGCCTGGTCTGCAAGGCCATGGAACGTATCATCATGGAACTCATAAATAAAGACATATGTAACCTCCAAACTCTGGACCCCATCCAGTTCGGGTTTGTGAAAGGCTGATCATGCCTTCTGAACCTGATCAACTTCTTTGAGGCAGTCACCAAAGCCATAGATGAGGGTAAGGTGGTTCACACAGCCTATCTTGACCTTGCCAAGGCTTTCAACACGATCCCCCATTATGGAATTATAGCTAAACTCACTAAACTAGGTATAAATCCCTACGTCACAAGATGGGTTGCCAACTGGCTCACTGACAGAACCCACACTGTAAAAGTTGCAGACTCCAAGTCTGACTTAAACCAGTGGCAGGTGGAGTACCACAGGGTTCAGTCCTGGGACCTCTCCTGAACACAGAAGGCCTCTGGCAAACGAAGTTTGCAGATGACTGCAAACTAGGAGCCATAGTAGAGTCCCCAAATGATGTGGACATCCTACAGAAGGGCCTCACTGAGACAGATGTCTGGTGTCAGAGGCATGGCCTCACGCTCATTGCCTAAAAGTGCATTGTCATCTCCTTTGGTAAAAACTCTGTACCCACGAACTAGCACATAAACGGCAGTCTGCTTAATGCCGAATGTGTGATAAGAGACCTTGGGACCCAGGTGGACAGTACTCTCTCCTTTGATAATCACATCGCCACAGTAGTCATTAAATCCTTCTATGTTGCACACCTCATCACAAAAGGGTTCTCGTCCAGGAAAAATGTCATTATTCCCCATTACTCGGCACTCATTACACCCATTATGGAGTACAACACCCCTTTTGGAATGTACCTCACAAAGCATTTGCAGGAGCTGGAAAGGCCACAGAAGTACCTCACAAAGAGGATTACTGGCCTCAAACAGATGCCCTACACTGACCATCTCAAAAAAACTCAGCTTTACTCTGTAGCATATCGCCTACGCTGAGGAGATCTCTGCCTAACATATAAAGCTATGTTAAACCCAGAGCTGTTGGACATGCTAAACCTTAAGAAATCCCTATCTCTCTGAGCTACACACTCTAGGGGCCTAAACCTTGTCACCACAATAAACAAGACATGTGGAGGGATAGATTCCTGTCCCAGAGACTTCCTATACTCTGGAACAAGCTACCCATCTATGTCAAGCAAAGTTCCTCATTAGCACTCTATAAGAAAAATCTTGATGAGTGGATGGGAAATAGGAAATACACCCCGGGGATCACTTCTGTGGCTCTGCTTGACAGGGCCACAGGAAATTAACTTTCTTGGGTGGTGTAGGCCAGGGAACCTTGTTGGCTAGGCTTACTTAGGCCCTTCGGCCGATAGCCTAGTACCTACCAATGAACCTATGATAAGTAAGGAATGTAATTCAGTTTGTTCGTAACATTGAGTATAAATGTTTAGAAGTAGTATAGGTTTATTTAGATATGAATATTTAGTCACAATATAACACCCATCTAGCTTGCAGACCAGATGCTGATTTAATAATTTGATGTTGGAATTTTATTTTAATTAAAATAACAGCACCCGCTTTTTAATGTAATTTCCAGCAGCAACAAGTATTTTCAATCTTTTTTTTAGTTTTTGAATGCGAGTTTCTTTCTTTATTTAACTACAAGTTATGTACTCACCATAACGCTTGATGTATGTGGTCCATCTCGCCTCACATTCTTACTCACGAGTTCGGAGCCGAACATCGGCTCCGACTCGGCCAACTTATATTTTTCTACCACGGAGTCTAAAATTGGCTGGGCTAACCTGGTATCCCATGTTGCACCACTCCACAACCCCAGATCTAGTTTGCAGCAGCTCATAGTCACACCTCATGCACAACCACAGTCAGAAGAGTAGAACACTAACCAGGGTAGCAAAGAAAAAATAACCAGTACCGAAAGGTCCTGAAACAAATGTCGCCACCAAATCCTCCAGGAGGGGGGAAGGTGGGAGGGAACGTAAGAATGTGAGGTGAGATGCACCGCATACATCAAGCGTTATGGTGAGAACATAACTTGTAGATGTTATGTGGTCCAATCTTGCCTACTTTCTTACTCACGGGACAGCATCCCTAGCACCTCTATCCTGGGAGGCTCAATGGAAGATGCTCCTGAGAACAGTGGAACCAAAGGAAGCCCGGCCCCTAGAAGCCACATCTAATTTGTAATGAGTAATGAAGATGTGGGGAGAAGCCCACGTGGTCGCAGCACAAATTTCATCCAAGGATAGTCTGGAGTGATAAGCTACTGAAGCGGAAACAGCCCTGGTGGAGTGAGCCTTGAAAGGGAATGGTAACTCTCTGCCTGCCGACGAGTAAACGTGGGAGATGCAGTCAGAAATCCACCTGGAAATTGTAATCTTAGAAACAGGGAAACCTGTTCTATTTTCTCAGAAGGACACAAAGAGTTGGTCAGACTTACGAAGTGATTTAGTCCTGTGTAAGTAAAAGCGAAGCTGCCTGTGTACGTCCAGTTAATGAAATGTAAACTCTGCCTTGTTGGAAAATTGAGGAAAGAAAACTGGCAGCTCAATGGACTGATAGAGGTTAACGGCAGAGGTTACCCTCGGAAGGAAGGAAGGATTAGGTCTCAAGGAAACCCTGTCCTTATGAAATATTAAATACGGGGATTTGATGGACAACGCTTGAATCTCAGACACCCGTCTGGCTGATGTGATAGCTATTAAAAATGTAGTCTTCCAAGACAGAAATTTTAAATCACAGGTGGCAGCTGGTTCGAAGGGTGATGATGTCAGGGCCTGTAACACAAAATTTAAATCCCATGGCATGATGGGTTCTGACACAGGAGGCCGAAGCAACAAGGTGCCCCTCAAAAAGGCCTTACATAGCTTATGCGCCATGAGAGAAGGTTCGTAACAGGTATGAAAATTGGAGATAGTGGTCAGCTGAACCTTAATGGTGGCCGGAGCAGAACCCTGTTGAAAAAGAGTGGATAAAAAATCTAAGACAGCAGGGATGAGGGCTGTGAAAGGATCCAGTCCCTTGGCCTGAGCCCAAATTGAAAATCTTTTCCACTTGCTGGAGTAAATCTTCCTGGTAGAAGATTTATGAGAAGAAGATAAAATGTGTACTACCTCAGGTGAAAAACGATGAAGTCTGACTAAGGATGGAAGTGGAGTAGCCAGGCTGTCAACCTGAGGGTCCTCAGGGAGGGATGGGACTGTACCGACATGTGTGTCAGTAGGTCTGGTGCTGGGTCCAGAGTCCAAGGACTGTCCACTGCATACTGATGAAGAAAGGAGAACCAGACTTGGCGAGGCCAGTGTGGGGCAATAAGAATCATCTTGCTTCCCGAGGAAATAGCTGTCTGGATCACTCTTGGTAGCAGAGGAAATGGAGGGAAAGCATAGAGCAGACCGGGAGGCCAGTCGTGGACTAGAGCGTCCCTAGGTGACTCCCCCTGTGGGGGGATCAGAGTGAAGTAGTTGCTGCACTTGGTATTGTGGGGATTGGCGAAAAGGTCGCAGCAAGGCTGACCCCACCTGTTGAAAATTGCTCCGCAACTCGGCGGTTCAGGGACCACTCACTCGTAAGGCATCAGAATGGCTCTACTCAGTCTGTCTGCTATCACATTGGCCTTCCCCGGAATGTGCGTTGCCACTTGGAATCGTTGGGAAGACACTGCCCACTGCCACACTCGCAAGGCCTCTCTGCATAGGGGATAAGACCTGGTTCCCCCTTGCTTGTTCAGGTACCACATGACAGACATGTTGTCCGAGTGAATTGCAATCGTTCCTAGGGGAAGAGAGCTCTGCAGTGCTTGCAACGCCAGTAACACCACTCTAATCTCTAGAACACTGATGTGCAAATGTACCTTGTGATCCTGCCAGGTGCCTTGGACCGTCCTGCCCAGATAATGCCCCCCACCCTATCTGGGAGGCATCTGTGGTCACCGTGGCAACCAGAGTCATAGGAATAAATGGAGTCCCTTTGTTCAAGTTGGTGGGACTCATCCACCAACAGAGGTTCTGTTTGCACCGATCTGTGAGTAGGATCAGATGGGACAGGGGAAGTTTCTGAAAGGACCATTGGGCCGAGAGAAGCCACTGCAGAAGCCTCATGTGTAACCTGGCCAGGGGCACTAACATAATGGTGGCTGCCATGGATCCCAGGAACTGTAGGACCCATCTGGCCTGAACCTTCTTGAGGGACAGCAACGCACGAACCTGTCCCTGCAACATCTCTATCCTTTCTTGAGGCAGGAACGCCTGCATGTGAACGGTGTCTAGCTCTGCGCCTATAAATGTGACACACTGTGAGGGTAGCAAGGCAGACTTTTCCCAGTTCAAGGTAATCCCTAGTTGATGACAAAGGGCAATGGTCTTTTCCCTGGCCTGAATGAGAAGATGCCTGGTGGGGGCAGTGAGGAGCCAGTCGTCCAGGTATGGAAACACTTGGAATCCCTGACGTCTCAGGTGAGCTGTCACCACTGCCAAACACTTGGTGAACACCCTGGGGGCTGTGGTGAGGTCAAAGGGCAGGGCACAAAACTGGAAGTGACTGGCTCCCAGCCGGAAGCGTAAGTGACTCCTGGATGCCCTGTCCAGTTTGACATGGTAGTAAGCATCCTTGAGATCGATGGAGCACATCCATACTTCTTTTCCCAGTAGCGGAAAAATGGACCGAAGGGTGACCATTCGGAACTTGGACTTTAGAACGTAGCGGTTCAATCGGCTGAGATCCAAGATGAGTCTCACGTCCCCTGTTTTTTTCGGCACCAAGAAGAGTCTTGAGTAAGTCCCTAATCCGATTTGGTCTGAGGGGACAGGTTGAATGACTCCTTTTTCCAGCAACTTTGAGATTTCTAGTGATGCGTGATCCCTTTGACTGGGTGGAACATCTGGGATTCTCTTGGGTGGAGGAGGGTCTGACAATAATGGGATGGAATAACCTCTGGTAACTATACGAAGCACCCATCGATCCTGAGTGATACTTGCCCAGGCTTCCGGGTACAACGAAATGCGGCCCCCGACTGGCTCCGAAATAGCACAGTCGGGCAATACATCAGGGATGATGATAGGAAGGCCTGCAAAAGGAATCACGGTCTCCCAAATTGCGAGGGCCTCCTCTGCCCCTAGAGCGGCGTCTCCCAGAATAGCCACACCCTCCTCTGCCTCTGGAGGGGGACTCACCTTGACCGGCAGGGAAAGACTTCTGTGACTTTTTGCACCACATTTTTCCTCCCCTCTGAGCCTTGGGGTAAGGTCTAGATGGGAGGGAAAAACGGACCCCTACGGCAGACAGGGTCTTTCCCTCTTGCTTGCATCTGGTGAGGGTGTCTTTCACTTTGGTCCCAAAAAGTGAGGACCCATCAAAGGGGGCGTCAGTGAAGGAAGACTTGAAGGCCTCCGCGAAATGACACAGGCGCATCCAGGCTTGCCTCCTAAGGGCTACACCTGAGCTAGCTGCCCTGCTCGCCCCTTCGACTGCATAAGATATGAGCCTCATGGACGAGTTGACAATCGAGCCAAGAGTAGACAACTGGGCGTTAACCGTCTGTGTTAACGCCTCAGGTATGTTACCCGTTAGAGTACCTCCTAACTCCTTAAAGAGATTTCTCTGGAGCCGAGTAAAGTGACATAGATAGTTCAGAGACCGAAGTGTGAAGGTCGCTGAAGAGAGGGTATGCATCCCATACCGATCCATACTCCTGGACTCCTTGTTAGGAGGATAGATGGAGAAAGAAGACTCGGCTACTTCCTGCTGATTGGCCGCCGCCACCACCATGGCATCCATAGAAACCCCTTTGGACAGGAACTCTTTCCTAGGGGGAGCTGACAGAAATTTATTAGGGCATCTTGGTACAGGTTCCACTGAGTCAGGAGTCTCCCACGCCCTTCGACAGATCAAATCCAGGAGCTCATCGAAGGGGGGAGACACCCAGGAGGTGGAGGGTTGAGCCCCAAAGGCCTTGAGGAATACCGACTCCTCCTCAGAGGGGGTTTTGGATGACCAGCCGCCTCTCTGCCTCAAAATCTCCAGGATGTCGGGGAAAGAGACATCATCGGAGGACAACTTGGGGGGACCCCTCTGACTCCTCGAGGTCGGTATCAGAGGTGAGGGACTCATCCTGTGAGTCTATGTGCTTCCTCTTGCACAATTTCTTTCTTGGGGGCTCCTCAGGGATAGACTCTGAGGGACCCTCAGAAAGTTGGGGACCACTCATGGGGGTATCCCCAGACCTTGTGGCTCTGCCATCTGCCGGCGTGGAAGGGGATGGAATGACCGATCCGGGTGATGTGACTGAGGATCTGGCCAGTGCGCTCCTCATGGCCTCAAAGGCGGGTCCCCCCGAATGCGAGGATCAACCAACCTCCGAGGCCAAGATCGGAACCGAGGTTCCCCGAGCCGAAGCGCCGAGAGGGAGACTCCGAACCGACAAAAGTACCGAAGTATCCCCCTTGGGCCAGACAGAGGACACCCGGGTTCCAAAACCAGAGGACCGAGCCGACATGGTAGGAGCCGAAGTCGGCACCGATAAGGCCTTAAGAGGTATTGGAGCCGGCAAAACATCACCTGGAGCTGAACAATCTGGCTCCGAAGACAAGGAGGTGCTTGGAGGAGGAAACATGGGTGCACTCATCGGGACTGGCTCCGGAGCCGACTGTGTCAGAGCCGAAAATAATTTTGCCAAAACCGGCGACTGCAGGAGCCTCTGGACCACCCTATCCACATCCAAATCAGAGAGTCTGGAGGATTTGGAGGAGAGAGAAGGTGACTGTGATCTCCTATCTAGAGATCCTTGTCTGACACTAGGAGATCTGCTTCGAATGGGCTCTAACAGGATAGGAGCCGAGGCAGATTCAAGAATCACAGCTACCTCCTGCAGCCCCGAGGACAAGGGAGCTGAGGAGGTCGAGTCCAATTTGGTAGTCTTCTCCGGTGGCTTCGATGTAGCCGATGGAGCCGGAGATCTTTTCTTAGCTTTAGAAGTCTTGGTTTTGGACAGTGAACCAGAGGAAGAGTCCAAGGACTCCTCAAAGGAAGGCTTGAGAAGACCCTTCAGTATAAGTTTATTTTTTCTCTCCTGTAGCACCCTAGGGCTAAAAGCGTGACAAAAACTACAGGACTCTTTTAAATGTATCGCCCCCAGGCAGTATACACAAACAGCATGTCCATCTGTAATGGACATCTTGTAGATACATTTAGAACACTTCTTAAACCCGGAGGGTTTGTGTTCTTTTTGATCCTTAGACATAACAGCCAAACCACAGTACACAACACCACAGAAAAAGGACTTTAGGCCACAACGGTTAAGGCGGGAAACTACCGCTAACAACAGTTGACAAGAATCTCTAATTTAAACGATTCTGACACGACAACAAGACACACACCGAAGCAAGGGACAAATGCTTTCCTCAGACAAACTACACAACGGAGGGAGGACTAGGTCCTCTAACTTAAATGGGCCTAGCCCGTAGGAATGGAGGGATACCACAAACAATACACTCACGCCACAAGAAAAACGATAATAACAAGAGCAAACAGCTATTAAAATAGCTTTTGTGAAGAAAAAAGACAATTTTCAGTGAAAAAAGAAGTTTTAAAGCTACTTAGCCACAGCCAAGCGAGACCACGTCCTAGCTCCACGAGCGGCAAACGAGATCTGGGGTTGTGGAGCGGTGCAACATGGGATACCAGGTTAGTCCAGCCAATTAGAGACTTTGTGCTAGAAAAATATAAGTTGGCCGAGTCGGAGCCGATGTTCGGCTCTGAACCCACGAGTAAGAATGTAGGTGAGATTGGACCACATAACATCATTTGTTTACCGGTAAGGTCCGACTTGGAACAAAGCCAATTTTCAATGGAAGTCCTGGGAGAAATGCACCAGAAGCATGTCTTTGAAACGTGGGAGGAAACCGGAGCACTCTGAGGAAACCCACACGAATGCAGGGAGGACGTGCAGACTCTGCACAGAAGCACTCCAGCCAAGAATTGAACCGGAGAACCTCTTGCTGTGAGACGAAAACACTACTGTTGCACCACTGCACCACCACTACTTTCTTGTTAAAAAAAAGCTTTGGAAGATTTAGCTTTGTATCAAAGATGAAAAAATAATTTATTTTCTTTATGTTCTGTGATTCAGTATGCCAAAGGTTGTTCATGAAGAATAAAATGAGTCCTGGAAAGTGAAAATGACAGGCTTTTATATGAAAAGGTCATGGTGCTGACATGGTTGCGATTAGTATATGGAGTTGAAAAGTATTCAAACAGTAAATTGTGTGAAGGAAAGTGAGGGCAAATTATGTTTGTGTAAGGTATATAAATGTAGGAGTCTGACTACTAATTAATTTAATGGGCAGGATTAAATAAGTGTATGCAAGTTTGAGCAAGTTTTGTTTAAGCTGATTGAATATAAAACAGCATGTTTGCTTAAGATAGTAAAAATAGTACAAAAATAAGAGCAATACCTCTTCTCCCCAACCCACCGGGTCTAACCCAAAGTACTAACTCTGGGAAGAGATTTCAAGGATTTTTTGGGAGCATATCTAAAATAGAGTTGATTTGTTGTAGGATTTTACGCTTCCAATGTATTGTATTAATGGAAATACACTAATAAAAACATTGAGACGAAACATTAAGATTTGGTTAACCTGAGCTAAAAACAGCTGTAAACTACTCTTGACAAAAAGAAAGCTAGTGCTTAAGGCCTCTAAATCACTCTAATGGCTCCAAAATTAGTGTGATGGATTGACAAGGGTAGTCCAATAGCATTGCTCTAACAAAACTTATTTGTGTTATGTTAGTAATTCCATTTAGAAGTTAAAAAAACAAAGTATTGACTAATATAAAACAGAAGTTATGGATGCAAACATCCGAAAAAAGGTTTAATGTAAGAAAAAAGTTGCTGTTCGTGTTGAATGTTATGTTTAACTGAGAAGGATAATTTGTTTTCCAATAATTGTCTGAAAATATAGGTCTGTATGACCGACATGCACTACTAAAATAGACATAGTAAGGCCTTGCTGAATCTAATTGTGATGGCTGACATAAAAAGCAATTACTAGAATATGGAACTCTAAGCCTATACCAACTTTACTAGAAGTAGCAAAGATAGTACAGAGGTAAAACAGCTGGAACTGGGATCTTTAGAAAAGGGTAGGATCAAAATTACATAGGGGAAAAAAAGGGAAATGTGGGATCAATACATGCAGAAGGGGAACCAGGTTTAAACAAAGGCAGGATTTGAATGAGCTATGTATGGTTTATGGACAATGACTGGATATATATTAAAAGTGATGTATAATGTTTGCAGCTACAATTGTGTCAGCATGGTTTGTAATGGATAATGGTTGCAACTGACATTGTCACTATGGTTTATTTTAATTTATGTAAAAATAAGGTTGCCTACGTCATACATGATAATTTAATAAAGATGTTTCTTGTTTAAAAAATACACTAATAAAATGAATGATAAAGCCTTATTTCAAGAAAGGAATGTTGTTTTGTTTGAATGTGGGTTGTAAAATATGGCAATACAAGACTTCCTCTCTTGCCTCTCACGATTGCAGGAACATCATGGCAGCATGCCAAACACCACACTCCAGACTTTTACAGCACTTACCAAAAAATCCAATAGAAATCAAAGTAAGTATATCATGTAAGCAAAGATGTACTGGAAAGCTTGTCAAAGATAGAGTTGGGCTCCAGTGGATCGTTGACGGAATATTTGGTGCCTGCATGAGAAAAGCATTAATCTCACCAGATAAGCCATTTTGGATGCGATGTCTGTTTTAATTAAATAGTTGCAGTAGGGGGAGAGCTTTGGTCTTGACATTTTTAAATTGCAAAGGAAGATTCATTTTGAATTTAATTTTGTGTCCTTCCAGGTGAAATGCAGTTTTGCTTTGGCAACTGATAATAATCCACTTATGTCTTGACAGTTGAGCAATTTTACATACATCTGTCTGTGGTAACTGTCCTTTTGAGATTTGTAATGCCCAGTGAGCCTTCTGTTACAATACAGGAATTAGGCTGTTGTTCATTAAGTTATTAAAGATTTTATGGGTTGTTTTAATTAAATCTTGTTCACCTTTATCAGGTACTCCTCTTATTAATATATTATTTCTTCTAGAGTTGTCTTCCAGGTCTTTGATTTTTTTTTTCATTTAATTTAACAGTTTCATATGCATTAGAATTGCTGGAGACTCGCAATGTTTGGATTTTTGTCTTCACAAATACTTATTCTATTTTCCGAAGCATCAAGTCTTGTAGAAATGTTGATCAAGTTGCTTGAAATAGCATTTAGTTGCTCAGACAAAATTGGAAATAGCTAATTGAATAGATTGGAGAGCTACTTTTAATTCCTCAATAATAAATGACTGTTCCATTTTTGATTTCAGCTGAGATTTGTTTCTTATCTTTGTTAGCTGGTTTGCACGTTTTGCTGGTGATCTTTTTCTCAGGTGCATTAACTATGGAAAACTTCCATTTGATCTGGTTCTTCTGTCATAGCGATCATTCTAACAGATGAGTCATTAAAAAGAGTAATATAAGTAGATTGAAAGTTTACCTTTGTAGCTGAGTTATTTTCTTTTTATGAACAGATCTGACACCAAGTCAAAAATATCAAGACAAAAGCTCTCCCCTTCTGCAGTTATTTTATTAAAAGAGGCATCAAATTCCAAATGGCTTATCTGGCGAGATTATGCTTCTCTCATACAGGCACCAAATATTCCAATTTTCCATCAATGATACACTGGAGGCCAAGTCAGTCTTTTACAAGCTTTCCAAAGTATGTTTGCCTGTACGATACCATTTGACTTTTGCTGGTTTTTGTGTCGATCTTGGAGAAGTTTTTGAGTGTGGTATTCAGCACGCTGCCATGATGTTCCTGCAAACGTTATATGCAAAACAAGGCCTTCTTGAGTCACCATAGTTTAGAGCCCACATCCAAAAAAAGCTGTTTTTCAACCAAAAGGAATGTTTTATCAATCATTTTATTAGTGCATGCTAGTCATACAGACCTATATTTTTGGACAACTATCAAAAACAAAATAACGTCTTTAGTTAAATGCACCATTCACTATGAACAGTGACATTTTTCCTACATCAACCTTTTTTCAAATGTTTGCATCCATAGTTTCTGTTTTATATTACATTAGTCAATACTTCATGGCTATTTAACTTATAAATGGAATTGTTAATATAACACAAATAAATTTTGTTAAAGTAATGCTATTAGATTACCCTTGTCAATCTGTCACACTAACGTTTGAGCTGTTAGAGTGAGTTAGTGGTTTCAAGTGTAGATTCAGTTTTTTGGCTCAGGTTAACAAAATCTTAATGTTTTGCTCAATGTTTTTATCATTTTATGTCTAATATTAATACAATATGTTGGGAGCTTAAAATCCAACAACAAATCAACTCTTTATTTTAGATATGCTCCCAAAAATCACAGTAATCTCTTCTAATAGTTTGGGGTTACACCCAGTGGGTTGAGGAGAGGAAGTATTACTCTTGATTTGTACAATTTTTACTGTCTTAAGGAAACATCAATCAGCTTAAACAAAATTTTCTCTACCTTGCATACATTTATTTATCCTACCCATTACATTCATTATTAATAGTTAAATTCCTAAATATATCCACTTTACACAAACTTATTAATTCTCACTTTCCTTCACACAATTAACTTTTTGAAAACTTTTCAACTCCATATACTGATGACCACATAAGCACCTTAACTTTTTTTTACGTATAAGCTTTTCAACTCTCAAAATGCCATCATTTTCACTTTCCATTACTCCTTTTATTTTTCATGTACAACCTTTGGCATATTAAATCATGGAATGTAAAAGGTTTGCAGTCTCCTAGGAAATTATTTTTTCATCTCTTTTATTAAAGTTAAATCCTCCATGGCTTTTTAACTAGAAACTCAGATGAAACAAGGTCAGTCGGGAAACATTCAAATGACTGGTGTTGCTATTTTAATTAAATCTAAATTCCAGTATCCAATTAACTCGGCATCTGACCCACAAGGTAAATAGTGTTATATTGTGACTAAATATCCATATCTCAATAAACCTATAGTAGTACTTAACCTTTGCGCTTCATGTTACGAACAGAGTTTCTAGAAGGATTAGTTCTCCTGTGGTGTTTTCTGTATGGAGTCTGCTTGTCCTGTCTGCGTCTGTGTGTTTTTCAGGAACTCCAGACTTCTCCAGTGTGAAAAGATGATTTGTAGATGAATTGGTTTTCTTCAAAAATTGTCTCTTATGTTTGCGTGTCTTGTGATATGCTGGCACCAGCTCAGGATGAGTTATTCTGTGCAGTCTCCAACTGCAAGGATAGGTTGGGCTCCCTCACAACTCAGCATTACATTTGAACAGGTAGCACGTTTTAGTGAATGCTTGAACTCATAGTGTTTTGTGAAATGTGCATACTCAGTTTGGTCACCAAACATGCAGAACTAGAATATTCAAACTGAAGCAAAGGGTAGGATAAGAATTTAAGAAATGTAGTATGATGCAACTTGCATTGAAATTTCAGGTGTGTGTGTGTGTGTGTGTGTGTGTGTGTGTGTGTGTGTGTGTGTGTGTGTGTGTGTGTGTGTGTGAGAGAGTAGAAAGCTTTCAGTATGCTGTATGTTTTTTCTTAATCAGCAGAGTTGCAGTATTGTTTGGAAATTTGGGGAGGGTTAAATTATTTCCCAAGAGTGGCATCCTGTTTGATGATCTGTTTTATTGCAAGTCCCCTTAACATATGCACATACAAAACCTGCAACATTTCTCCATTATGGAGAGAAGCTGGAGGTGGCGGGGACGAAAAATTAATATAACGTGCATCTTTAACTACCTTTTAGAAGTTGTGTTACAATAACAGATTGACTGCAATGAATGTCATGCTTGAAGCTGCAACAATAGGAACTTCACTGTAACCCAGTCACTTTTAATGGATGGGTTGCACACAACCACTGCTGCAAACGAGTATCCTTTACAAGATATTATTTTTCCAGTTATTACCTACTGCTCATCACCTTTCTGTAATAATTGAAAGTGATAGTTGTTTTAAATGCAATCTATGCATCTTTCTGAGCTGTAGCTGGTGCACGGTACTCTGGAGTTCACTGAGGTTTCTGAGATATTACAATATTTTTTACTCTTACCTGAATGTTACATTCAGATCTGGTATATTAGCTGTGCTGTAATCATTAGGCCACTCTTTGCTCCTTTGCTGACTTTTTTGTGCTTTATTTATATTGTAGAAGGCTGCAAAAGAGCATGGCTAGCACAAGTCTTGGGGTCTATATTAGCATGTCGACAGGGCAAAAAATCAAACACTGTTATGTCAACACATATTGAACGAAATGTCACTATCTCAAATGGCCAGAACAGCAACCCCCCCCCACCAGAGAAAAAAATCGCTGGGCCAAAAAAAAAAAAAACAGACAAAATAAAGTGGGGGGCTTAGCCCCCCTACTTAAATAGACCAACTCCAAGATTGCACTACAGTGGAGGAAATGGCAAATTCCTGAAAACGGCCTAGTGATTTTTTTCCTCTGGGGAAAAAAATCGCTGTTCTGGCCATTCGAGATTTAGGCATTTCGTGCTATATGTGTCAACGTAAAGGCGTTCGATATTCAGCCCTGTCGACATGCTAATATAGATCACAAGTCTTACAGGAAGCATTCCATTCGTGCAGGTGTATAATTTTTGAAGTTGGTCAGACCTCTCAACCTTTTAGTGCAAGAATTTTGGACAGAGCTTCAAGTGTAGGGGGGTTCAAAAACCCACAAATATGGACAGGTTTTAAATATTGGTCTTATAAACTTGAAGTTGCTTGAAATAACAGGATTTGCGTTGGCATGCATTTTCTGAAGGATATGTCTGAAACTCAAATGTATGTCATTATTTAGTGAGTTCAGTCTCGGTGATTTGCCAGAAAACCACATATTTTACGAGGGACAGACCAAAATATAAGGCAAAAATCAGGACATTCTCTGAAAATCTGGCCATGTAAAAGTATTAAATTAACAGGCGGCTACTAGCTTTTAGGGTTTCAGTCGGTGGGACACAAAATGTACTGCAATATACAAAAACTGGTACTTGACTGCTTTGGCACATGGTACATAGTAGTAGCCATGTTTGATCCCCTGAAAGTGTCCTTTGTACAGCATCACAGCAATCTGAACTCTGACCACAGATTTCCACAGTGGTAAGAAAAGCCTTCTACACTGTGCATCTCATAAGTAAAGGCATCACATCTAGGTCTAAGGATGTTATAACCCCACTTTACTTGACCTTAATCAGACCATTAATAGAGTACAATGCTCCCTTCTGCATGTATCTCATCAGACTCCTGCGGCAACTGATGAGACCACAGAGGTTTCTCACCAAGAAGATACAGGGCCTGCAAACTATGACTTGTGTGGATAGACTGAAAGCCCTGTCACTGTACTCTATACTCTGTATTATATAGGTTACTGAGAGGCGACTTCTGCCTGACCTACAGGGTAGTCTCTGACCCCAGACCTGATGGAAGTACTGCACATCTGCAAACAAAATGGCACTAGAGTCACTCGCTCAAGGGATCGCAACTTTGCCAGTCACTTTGACAGAACATGCTGGAGAGACGGGTATGTCTCCCAGAGATTGCCACTGCTCTGGAATAAGTTTCCAAATATATGACGCAGAGCTCCTCAATGACCCTATTCAAGCGCAACCTGGACAAATGGATGGTTGACTGCAAATTCACCATGGGAGGTGGCACCCATGTCCCACATGAACAGGCATAGTTGGTGCAGATCTGTAAAGTACATCTGACTAACCAAGGACAACAATTGGGACAACCCGGGATCAACATGGCTAGGCTTATAAAGGTTCTAGGGCCGCTAACTTTGTAATCTCCTATGAATGTATGAATCACCCTGAAAGACTGAACATTTGTAATTTACAGCAATTTAGAAAAAGACAAATGGGTTAAACAATCCAACCGACACAGTCTTTGAGATTGATTGGGAATGTTGGAGTGTTCTAGAGTGAACTTGGGGGGTTGCCAGATCTTAACAGAAATTAATTCTTATTGCATTGTACAGCATGGGCCAGAAAATTACCCCACATCCATCCTACAAAATGTAGTTCCCGTTATACCTTGTATATTGGGCACATTTTACTTTTAAATGACAAACATTGGTGGACAGCAGAGAAGTTTCAGAAATGGGAATTCTGTGATCATTAGCTGTTATGTTCCACTCTTTAAGATTATGTGCTCACAGAGTACTGTTTTTCATTTACTGACCATTTTACTGCATTGTGGTGCTGCAGTAGCATTGTCGCCTCACAGTAAGACCCTGTCCGGTTCGATTCTCAGCTAGAGCGTCTTCTGCGTGGAGACATGCGTGAATGGGCATACCTTCATTGAAGGTTGTGCGTCAGGGCTGGTAACTCGGCATGTAAAAATCAACTACCAATCATTAGCGGACCGGAGTTCTGCTGTGGCTACCCCTAACCGGGAAAATCCAAAAGACACAACAACAACAACTGTGGTTCACATTTTTAAGCACTGAACCATTGTAGTGTCTCAGAATTTTAAAGCTAGTTTTCTTGGATAGTGCATTGAGTTTATGTGGTGGATTTACAGCATATTCTCCTGATGGCTGCTAGCTGGAGTCTGTACTGAGCCTTAAACTGGTATTTCTCACCCGTCATAGGTAAACTTAAGTTAAATAACCAAAGAAAATACAACCTTATAATAGTGGAGGTACGCATGCCATTCCTGTATCACATGTCTTTTCATTTGATTAGCATTTTTCTCTGCAGGAGAGACAGCTGTAGCGTTGATTAATTTTCATATCTGATGCCCATTTCATTATTCCTCATGACTGGGTCCTTGGATTCAACATTGGATCCGAACCAGCCATTCCAAAAGACAGTTGTTGACAATCTTCAGCTCCTCCCACTCCCACAATGCCCTGCATCTTCCCCAACCCCTCAGATCTCATTTACCTCCTTTCTGGACAGATGTGTCTATGCTGATCCTGAGCTAGTTTTAAAAGTTAAGTGCTATTTCCGTATCTTTTCTTAGTCTTTTTTGGTCTTAATTCCTACCTAGACTCTATTGTAACCTTTATTCCTCTCCTCCTTCTCTTTAGAGTCTGTTGGGTGTTAGGGCTCTGTATTTCTGCCTCCCTCATTCTCTCCCATATGGCCATTGACCTTCATCCTTTCTCCTTCACTAACTTTCCTTTTCTATAAAAAAAAAAAAACACCTTTCCTGGTATTTTTTAGTTGCTTACTTATTGCATTTTAGTAGCTTTGCGGTGCGAGTGGTGTGTGTTGCTGGTCTGCTGCCTCTCAGTAGCTGCTGTGGTTGGTGTGCAGGTGGTGTTTGTTTGCTCTGCTGTACTTGTTTAGGGTGTGCTCAATGGTGGACAAGCCCACTGTCTGGTGTGGACACAAAATTCCACATTCAGACTCCCATGACAAGTGTGTGTACTGTTTGGGTGCTGCTCATTTGGGGCCATTTGGAGCAGGAATGTGAGGTGTGTGTAGCATTTAACCCCCACACTTTAGCGGATTGCCACAACAAATTAATTCTTAAAGGACTGTTGCTTTCTTTCAAGACTGAACAAAGCCAGGAGTTTTGAAGGACCCATAGAAAAAGGTACCTCCAGTTTCCTCTGGGGACTCTACTCCAATTCCAGAGAAGAAGAAAAACTGACTGGTCCATCGCCATCAGATCCAAGGAAGGCCAGGTCTCCTTCGGATCAGAGGTGTACCTCAGAGCTGGCGCTATTCACCCCCAACATTGCGCCTTCTCAGATCTGACCTACCTCTGATCCAAATACCATGGCTCCTAGGGTGCCTTTAGATTCATCCGAGGTGGTTTTCGTTTGGAGCTCCCCTTCTCTGAGCCAGTCCTCTACAGCTCCTAAGGCTTTGGATCAAAGGTCTTGGAGCCATACGCTGAGGTGAGAGAAGTCTGTTTCCCCTTTTAAGGTCTATCCACTCTTCAGTGTGTTCTATGTCCTCGAGACTCTCCCACCCCAACATGGACAGGATGATGCAGAGCTTATTACTCAAGGCTCAGATTGAAATGGGGCTCTTATCCTGTCCATCCCATCTTGGATCCGTGAGACCCCTATTTGTCAGTCTGCTTCGGAATCCCAGGATCTGGATGTCCCAAGAGAGATGTCGGGGCCAAGGATACTGCTTTCCTCGACTCCAGCAGTGTCCCAGACTGGCTCGGCTCCAATTAGTCTCTGATCAGAGTAGGTCCTGGACCCGAGAGGTCGAAGGTGTACTCTGTTCTGTCATGGTCGGTTCCATCTCTACCACTCGGGTTGTTGGCCCTTGACAGTTCGGGTCTGTTCTTGTCTGGAGGCCACAAATCCAGATTGACATCTTATTTTTCTCCTGCTTCTTTGACTCCAAGGAGATGAGCTGGATCCCCAAGCTTGTCAGCCTTCCAGGTGGCAGAGAAGATGTTCTCCAGACCCTAAAATGTGTTTTCTCTTCCTCCGGACCCTATGCAGTCCTCATCTTGTCAGAGCCTTGGTGCCATTCATCCTGCCCAAGGTCAGCCCATCCAGGACATCCTCCAGCTCCCCAACATGGTGGGGGCCCCTTCCTCTTCCGAGTCCTCCCTTTAGTCTCCCCAGGAGGAGGTGCACCAGAAGAGGAGATGCAAGAGGAAGCATATTGACTCCCCTTTGGAGTCTTTGATGGAGGAAACTGATCTTGATGAGGGAGAAGGGTCCCCTCAATCTCCACCTGATGATCTCTCCTGTGGAGATATCCTAGAGATCCTGAAGTGCAAGGGTGGATGGTCTGCCCAACCTCCTTCTTCTGAGGAATTGGTGTTTCCTTGGGGCATTTGGGATGGACCCATGTACATTCTGGGTGCCCCCACTGGCCGATGAGCTCATTGATCTGGTCTTCCGGGCTTGGAAGCAACCTGATGCTATGGAACCCATTCCCAAGTGTGCTGACAAATTCTTGAGCCCTCCATCAGATAGTTCCCACTGGAGTAAAAAGGCATTCAGGTTGATGCCATTATAGTGTCAGTCATCACAAAGAAGGAGCTAGCGAAGCAGATCTCCTCTGTCTACCCCTGAACAAGGACTCCCAGGCTGTGGGCAGACGTGGGAAACAAGTGTATGCTTCAGCAACGTTTTTGCTAAGAGTGCTAAACTGTTTGGCACATTTTACACATCTTCAAAGAGATCTGGTCAAGGAGGTTACCAGTTCTGTCTGAGTGCATGTCAGAGGAGGACTTTAGTAATGTCTCTTCCCAGTTGTTGATGCTCATGTCCTTAGCTAACTCATCGGTGTGTTTTTTTTCCAGCATTGCAGAAAGTACCTCTCAAGCAGCTGGAACTACAAGTTATGTACTCACCATAACGCTTGATGTATGTGGTCCATCTCGCCTCACATTCTTACTCACGGGTTCGGAGCCAAACATCGGCTCCGACTCGGCCAACTTATATTTTTCTAGCACAAAGTCTCTAATTGGCTGGGCTAACCTGGTATCCCATGTTGCACCACTCCACAACCCCAGATCTAGTTTGCAGCAGCTCATAGTCACACCTCATGCACAACCACAGTCAGACGAGTAGAACACTAACCAGGGCAGCAAAGAAAAAATAACCAATACCGAAAGGTCCTGAAACAAATGTCGCCTCCAAATGCTCCAGGAGGGGGGAAGGTGGGAGGGAATGTAAGAATGTGAGGCGAGATGGACCACAAACATCAAGCGTTATGGTGAGTACATAACTTGTAGATGTTATGTAGTCCAATCTCGCCTACATTCCTACTCACGGGACAGCGTCCCTAGCACCTCTATCCTGGGAGGCTCAATGGAAGATGCTCCTGAGAACAGTGGAACCAAAGGAAGCCCGGCCCCTAGAAGCCACGTCTAATTTGTAATGAAGGTGTGGGGAGAAGCCCACGTGGCCGCAGCACAGATTTCATCCAAGGATAGTCTGGAGTGATAGGCTACTGAAGCTGAAACAGCCCTGGTGGAGTGAGCCTTCACAGGGAACGGTAACTCTCTGCCTACCAACGAATAAACATAGGGGATGCAGTCAGAAATCCATCTGGAAATTGTAATCTTAGAAAGAGGGAAACCTGTTCTATTTTCTGAGAAGGACACCAAGAGTTGGTCAGACTTACAAAGTTGTTTTGTCCTGTGTAAGTAAAAATGAAGCTGCCTGGTTATGTCCAATTGATAAAACTTAAACTCCGCCTTGTTGGAAAATTGAGGAAAGAAAACTGGCAGCTCAATGGACTGATTGAGGTTAACGGCAGAAGTTACCTTCGGAAGGAAGGACGGATTAGGTCTCAAGGAAACCCTGTCCTTATGAAATATTAAATATGGGGATTTGATGGACAACGCTTGAATCTCCGACACCCGTCTGGCTGATATGATAGCTATTAAAAATGCAGTCTTCCAAGACAGAAATTTTAATTCACAGGTGGCAGCTAGTTCGAAAGGTGATGATGTCAGGGCCTGTAACACAAAATTTAAATCCCATGGCATGATGGGTCCTGACACAGGAGGCCGAAGCAACAAGGTGCCCCTCAAAAAGGCCTAACATAGCTTATGAGCCATGAGAGAAGGTTCATAAGAAGTATGAAAATTGGAAATAGCAGCTAGCTGAACCTTAATGGTAGCAGGAGCAGAACCCTGCTGAAAAAGAGTGGATAAAAAATCTAAGACAGCAGGGATGGGGGCTGTGAAAGGATCCAGTCCCTTGGCCTGAGCCCAAATTGAAAATCTTTTCCACTTGCTGGAGTAAATCTTCCTGGTAGAAGATTTATGAGAAGAAGATAAAATGTGTACTACCTCAGGTGAAAAACGATGAAGTCTGACTAAGGATGGAAGTGGAGTAGCCAGGCTGTCAACCTGAGGGTCCGCAGGGAGGGATGGGACTGTCCTGACATGTGTGTCAGTAGGTCTGGTGCTGGGTCCAGAGTCTAAGGACTGTCCACTGCATACTGATGAAGAAAGGAGAACCAGACTTGGCGAGGCCAGTGTGGGGCAATAAGAATCATCTTGCTTCCCGAGGAAATGGCTGTCTGGATCACTCTTGGTAGCAGAGGAAAAAGAGGGAAAGCACACAGCAGACCGGGAGGCCAATCGTGGACTAGAGTGTCCCTGGGTGACTTCCCCTGTGGGGGGATCAGGGTGAAGTAGTTGCTGCACTTGGTATTGTGGGGATTGGCGAAAAAGTCGCAGCAAGGCTGACCCCACCTGTTGAAAATCTGCTCCGCAACTCGGCGGTTCAGGGACCACTCATAAGGCATCAGAATAGATCTGCTCAGCCTGTCTGCTATCACATTGGCCTTCCCCGGAATGTGTGTTGCCACTAGGAACTGTTGTGAAGACACTGCCCACTGCCACACTCGCATGGCCTCTCTGCATAGGGGGTAAGACCTGGTTCCCCCTTGCTTGTTCAGGTACCACACCACGGACATGTTGTCTGAGTGAATTGCAATCGTTCCTACGGGAAGAGAGCTCTGCAGTGCTTGCAACGCCAGTAACACCGCTCTCAACTCTAGAACATTGATGTGCAGATGTACCTCGTGATCCTGCCAGATGCCTGGGATCGTCCTGCCCAGATAATGCCCCCCCCCACCCTATCTGGGAGGCATCTGTGGTCACCGTGGCAACCGGAGTCATAGGAATAAATGGATTCTCTTTGTTCAAGTTGGTGGAACGCAGCCACCAACAGAGGTCCTGTTTGCACCGATCGGTGAGTAGGATCAGATGGGACAGGGGAAGTTTCTGACAGGACCATTGGGCAGAAAGAAGCCACTGCAGAAAACTCATGTGTAATCTGGCCAGGGGCACTAACATAATGGTGGCTGCCATGGATCCCAGGAGCTGTAGGACCCATCTGGCCTGAACCTTCTTGAGGGGTAGCAACACACAAACCTGACCCTGCAACACCTCTATCCTTTCTTGAGGCAGGAATGCCCGCATGTGAACAGTGTCTAGCTCTGCGCCTATAAATGTGACACGCTGTGAGGGCAGCAAGGCAGACTTTCCCCAGTTCAAGGTAATTCCTAGTTGATGACAAAGGGCAATGGTCTTTTCCCTGGCCTGAATGAGAAGATGCCTGGTGGGGGCGGTGAGGAGCCAGTCATCCAGGTATGGAAACACTTGGAATCCTTGACGTCTCAGGTGAGCTGTCACCACTGCCAAACACTTGGTGAACACCCTGTGGTGAGGCCAAAGGGCAGGGCACGAAACTGGAAATGACTGGCTCCCAGCCGGAAGCGCAAGTGACTCCTGGATGCCCTGTCCATTTTGATATGGTAGTAAGCATCCTTGAGATCAATGGAGCACATCCATACTTCTTTTCCCAGTAATGGAAAAATAGACTGAAGGGTGACCATTCGGAACTTGGACTTTAGACCGTAGTGGTTCAGTCGGCTGAGATCCAAGATGGGTCTCAGGTCCCCTGTTTTTTTCAGCACCAAAAAGAGTCTTGAGTAAGTCCCTAATCCGATCTGGTCTGAGGGGACAGGTTGGATGACTCCTTTTTCCAGCAACTTTGAAATTTCTAGTGTTGCGTGATCCCTCTGACTGGGTGGAATGTCTGGGATTCTCTTGGGTGGAGGAGGGTCTGACAATAAGGGGATGGAATAACCTCCGGTAACTATACGAAGCACCCATCGATCCTGAGTGATACTTGCCCAGGCTTCTGGGTACAACAAAATGCGGCCCCCGACTGGCTCCGGAATAGCACAGTCGGGCAATACATCAGGGACGATGATAGGAAGGCCCGCAAAAGGAATCACGGTCTCCCGAATTGCGAGGGCCTCCTCTGCCCCTAGGGCGGCGTCTCCCAGAATAGCCACCCCCTCCTCTGCCTCTGGAGGGGGATTCACCTTGACCAGCAGGGAAAGACTTCTGTGACTTTTTGATCACATTTTTCCTCCCCTCTGAGCCTTGGGGTAAGGCCTAAGGCCTAGATGGGAGGGAAAAACGGACCCCTACGGCAGACAGGTTCTTTTCCTCTTGCTCGCATCTGGTGAGGGTGTCTTTCACTTTGGTCCCAAATAGTGACGACCCATCAAACGGGGCGTCAGTGAAGGAAGACTTGAAGGCCTCCGCGAAATAACACAGGCGCATCCAGGCTTGCCTCCTAAGGGCTACACCTGAGCTAGCTGCCTTGCTCGCCCCTTTGGCTGCATAAGATATGAGCCTCATGGACGAGTTGACAATTGCGCCAAGAGTAGACAATTGGGCATTAACCATCTGTGTTAACGCCTCAGGTATGTTACCTGTTAGAGTATCTCCTAACTCTTTAATTAGATCACTCTGGAGCCGAGTAAAGTGACATAGACAGTTCAGAGACCGAAGTGTGAAGGTCGCCGAAGAGAGGGTACACTTCCTGTACTGATCCATACTCCTGGACTCCTTGTTAGGATGATGGATGGAGGAAGAAGACTCGGCTACTTCCTGCTGAGTGGCCGCCGCCACCACCATGGCATCCACAGAAACCCCTTTGGACAGGAACTCTTTCCCAGGGGGAGCTGACAGAAATTTATTAGGGTGTCTTGGTAGGGGTTCCACTGAGTCAGGAGTCTCCCACGCCCTTCGACAGATCAAATCCAGGAGCTCATCGAAGGGTGGAGACACCCAGGAGGCGGAGGGTTGAGCCCCAAAGGCCTTGAGGAATACCGACTCCTCCTCAGAGGGGGTTTTGGACGATCAGCCGCCTCTGTGCCTCAAATTCTCCAGGATGTCGGCGAAAGAGACGTCATCGGAGGATGACTTGGGGGACCCCTCTGACTCCTCGAGGTCGGTATCAGAGGTGAGGGACTCATCCTGGGAGTCTATGTGCTTCCTCTTGCACAATTTCTTTCTTGGGGGCTCCTCTGGCACAGACTCTGAGGGGCCCTCAGAAAGTTGGGGACCGTTCATGGGGTATCCCCAGACCTTAGGGCTCCGCCGTCAACTGATAGGGGGACATCAGAGGCTCTTGCCGGCGTGGAAGGGGATGGAATGACCGATCCGGGTGATGTGACTGAGGATCTGGCCAGTGCACTCCTCATGACCTCGAAGGCGGGTCCCCCCCCGAATCCGAGGATTGACCAACCTCTGAGGCCAAGATCGGAACCGACGTTCCCCAAGCCAAAGTGCCGAGAGGGAGGCTCGGAACTGACAAAAGTCCCAAAGTATCCCTTTCGTGCCCGACAGAGGAAACTCGTGTTCCGAAACCAGAGGACAGAGCCGACATGGTAGGAGCCGACGTCGGCACCGATAAGGCCTTAAGAGGTATCGGAGCCGGCAGAACATCACCCAGAGCAGAACACTCCCGCTCCGAAGACAAGGAGGTGCACGGGGCGAGGAAACATGGGTGCACTCATTGGGAATGGCTCCGGAGCCAACTGGGACGGAGCCGAAAATAATTTTGCCAAAACCGGCGACTGCAGGAGCCTCTGGACCACCCTATCCACATCCAAATCAGAGAGTCTGGAGGATGTGGAGGAGATAGAAGGTGACTGTGATCTCCTATCTGGAGATCCTTGTCTGACACTAGGAGACCGGCTCCGAATGGGCTCTAAGAGGATAGGAGCCGAAGCAAATTCCAGAATCACAGCTACCTCCTGCGGCCCTGAGGACAAGGGAGCCGAGGAGGTTGAGTGCAATTTGGTAGTCTTCTCCGGTGGCTCCGATGAAACAGATGGAGCTGGAGATCTTTTCTTAGCCTTAGAAGTCTTTGATTTAGACTGTGAACTAGAGGAAGAGTCCAAGGACTCCTCAAAGGAAGGCTTACGAAGACCCTTCAGTATAAGTTTATTTTTTCTTTCCTGTAGCACCCTAGGGCTAAAAGCGTGACAACAACTACAGGACTCTTGTAAATGTATTGCCCCCAGGCAGTATACACAAACAGCATGTCCATCAGTTATGGACATCTTGTAGCTACATTTAGAACACTTCTTAAACCCGGAGGGTTTGTGCTCTTTTTGATCTTTAGACATAACAGCCAAACCACAGTACACAACAGCACAGAAACAGGACTGTAGGCCACAACGGATAAGGCGGGAAATCACCGCTAAGAACAGATGACAGAATCTCTAAGTTAAACGATTCTGACACGACAACAGACACACACTGAAGCAAGGGACAAATGCTTTCCTCAGACAAACCACACAACGGAGGGAGGACTAGCTCCTCTAACTTAAACGGGCCTAGCCCGTAGGAACGGAGGGATACCACAAACAAAACACTCAAACCACAAAATAACGATAATAACAAGCAAACAGCTATTAAAATAGCTTTTGTCAAGAAAAAGAAGTTTTAAAGCTACTTAGCCACAGCCAAGCGAGACCACGTCCTAGCTCCATGAGCGGCAAACGAGATCTGGGGTTGTGGAGCGGTGCAACATGGGATACCAGGTTAGCCCAGCCAATTAGAAACTTTGTGCTAGAAAAATATAAGTTGGCCGAGTCGGAGCCGATGTTCGGCTCCGAACCCGTGAGTAAGAATGTAGGTGAGATTGGACCACATAACATCAGGCATAGCTCTAGGGAGACATGACTGGTTGAGGCTTTGCACTTTTGCGGAACCCTTTAAGGTGTCTTTTTACCAATGCTCCCTTTGATGGCTCTTAGCTGTCTGGACTGTCTTTAAAGGATAAACTTACCCGCAGTGAGCAAGAGGGGAAGACTCTGTCTGCTGTATAAATCAAGTTTTCTCCCACTCATAGGCCATTTTTCAAGGAACCAGTGTAGTGGGAAGAAAATATGGTTCAAAAATGAGTTCTTTCCCAGATGCTTATGATGACTCCTCATCCATAGGCAGAAGACGAGGTTTCAGTGGAAAACTCCACCAAAGGGGTAGAGGGGGTCCATAGAATCAGGGCTTTAGGGAACCTTTCTCTGCCAGGACCTATAAGCACTTCTAAAGCACTGCCTGATTGTCCAACTGTGGAGACAGTCAGGGGCAGATTATCATTGTACCTAGAAGCCTGGACAGAACTATCAAATGATGCCTGGGTGCTAAACATAAATTCCAGAGGTTATTTTATTCTTTTTTTTACTTCCTCCCCCACCTTCCAGAAAGAAACTTCCTGATGTCCTACCCAGCCAGAGGGAGTATGCCATGGACGAAGTTCAAAAACTTCTAGGAAAGAGTCATCCCAACAGTCCCAGCTGCTCAACAAGGATGCAAAACTTATTCATGCTTCTTTCTGGTGCCAAAAAAGACTGGCGACCTGTGTCCTATGTCAGACCTGAGCAATCTTAATTTGTTTGTCAAGAAGTCAAAGTTCAGGATGGTGATGGTTCGGTCCATCTTGCCCTTACTATGCAAGGGCGATTGGATGGGCTCAATAGACCTCCATAGGTTCATAGGCATTTACTAGGCTAACGAACACAAGGCCTTTTTAACCTAGCCATGCATCCCAAATCTCTGACAAGTATCTGATATCCTTGATAAGTGTAAGCGGGGGTTTGGGAGATGAACCATTTACAGGTTACCCGTGTCCATTAGAGACATACGTGCCAAACCAGGATGAATTTCCAGTTTCTCATCCAATTTTCCAAGTTGCATTTGAATTTGGTTAGGGAAGAACACTGCTTCACATGGATGGGGAGCCTTTACAATAGATGTGGTAGTCTTTGGGCTACATAACTATCTCTCCAGGAGGACCTGTTTGTGTCACAGGCAATGTTTAAATCTTTAGAATGGGTAATTCTGGTGCTGTTTGTCTTGTGGATATGCTGGGAGTCCATCAGAGTGGGGTCTGACAATGCCCTATATGCTAGGCATAGATCTCCCCTCAAAAGCCAGTAGGAGACAGAATACAGGGATAGGGCCTTGAGGCAGTCTGCATAGGACATTTTACTTATGCCCTGTATTCTTTTAATGAGGAACCTCTGTGGATGTTCCAATTCTTGGATATACCTGGTTAGGTACATACCAAGGGGGCATTGTACTAAATGATAGGTCTGATGAATGTGAATACAGTGGAACAATGACTTCCTTAGACTTGGATGCCATACCTTTGTTTATAAGTTGTGCAGTATAGAATGATTTCCTCGCCACTGTAGACACATGATAACCAAAGGCTAGATTACTGTCTGTGTCCCTAAGTCCCTGACTACTGGGTCAGCTCTAAGGGGTGTGCTGTCAATATGATAGCTACCAGGGATGGATGACTTCCCAAAGGATACTATTATGCATTTTTTGGCATTTAGTTTTAGTCCATGGCTCTGACACAAGTTGTTAGTCTGTGTCAAGCTCCTCCTGGAGAACATTTGTGTCAGTGTGAGATTCAATGACGGATCCTAATTTGCAATCATCTGCAAATTTAGTCAGCCAGAGACCACTGACATTAGCCTTGACTTCTGAGAAGTAAATGCCAAAAAGGAGTGGTCCAAGGACTGATCCCTGAGGGACTCCACTTTTGACTGGCCTCTTTGTTGAGGTGTACTCCTCAGTTCTAACTTCCTGGATCCTGTCTGTGAGCTATTTGGCTATCCACCAGGTAACATACAGGGTTGTACTTAACCTGCTGAGTTTCAACAATGCCTGAGTGGGGTATTGTGTCAAATGCCTTGGCCAGGTCAAGTTGGGCAGTGTGAACAATTTTGCCCTCATCCATTGCTTTGCTGACCTTCTCATGGAAGTCCACCAGGTTGAGTAGCCATGATCTGCCCTTGACTAAACCAAACTGAGTTGGGTCTAGTGTCTGGACATTTGCTATATCTGTGTTGATCATCTCTATGATAATTCTTTCTATGGCTTTACATACAAGACTAGTGAGACTTGTGGGTCTGTAGTTTCCATGGTCTGTAGATGGCCCACCTTTGTGCAGAGGGATGACTGTTGGCTTTCTCCATTCATGAGGCATAAGACCTGTTTGGAGGCTACAGGTAAATAGTAATTCCAGAGGCCCTGAAATGTCATGTTTCATGCTGATTAGAAGGCATACTGGGATATTTTCTGGGCCCACTGATGCAGTGTTCTTGGTCTTAGAGCATTAAGGACCTATTCCCTAGTGATAGTAGGGGAAGTTATATTTGATGATGTTTGCTGAGGGAAGGTTGAGGGGGAGAGAGGGGTAAAGTTGGAGCTAAATTTATCAGCCAGGTGGTTTGCTATGTCTTCTGGCTCAGTATAGGTGACTCCATTTACAGTGAGCTCTGCACACAATTGTGTCATTGCCTTTGAGGTTGCAGACGTAGCTAAAGAATGCTTTGTGGTTGCCCTTGGCTTGGGAGGCCAAACTTGCCTCAGATTTGGCTTTGGTATTCTTTATTTGTCCTCTGAGTTGTATGTTTAGATTGAAAGTGCTTTTATCCTGCTGGGTGCTGCACCTCCTAATTTATGCCATGATTTTTTTCCTCCTGTTATACAGCCTATTGATTATGTGATTACACCAGGGTGGCCTGTTTTTTTGAGTTAGTTCTGTACTTTTTCCTGGTGGGTACATCTGCCCCTGTGCAGCTATTAACATGCTTATACAGGATTTAACAGTTCTGCACAGGCAGCAGTGTTCTCAGGGTTTATGGTGGCTTGAAATTTTGCCAGGTTCTCACTTAATAGTAGGAGGTTAGCCTTAGAATAGTTCTTGAATGTACCAGGTTTAACTGGGGGTCCAGGTGTTATTTTTACTTCAAAGGAGACCGTTTTGTAGTCTGACCTTACCAGGGAAGGCATTACAGTAGGGGGTATGCAGCACTCTCCCATATTAGTGAGGACCAGATCCAGCCCTGGTTGGTGTATTGACTATCTGGTCCTAGGGAGTTTGTGTTTACAAATTCCAGGAATCTCTGTGCATGTACGTTTGGTGTCATATAGGATTCCCAGTTAATAGCGGGGTAATTAAAAGTCACTCATGAATATGGTATTGGGTTGGATGGTTAGTGTTTCTAATAAGTTTAGATACATGGTATGAGTTTCCTGGGTCATAAAGGGAGACCTATAGTTTGGAAGGAAGTGGTATTGGATTTTATCTATGGTGATTTGAACATGGAGCAGCTCAAGTGCATTGTCAATTTTAGCCAGCCTTGAAGTATTTTTTATCTTTGATGTAAATAGACGCACCTCCACCTTTAGTCCCTGCCTGTGAAGTAGCTGGCCTAAATGTGTGAAAGGCATTATAACCTTGCACTGTTGGTGTGCTCTCCACGACTTTAAACCATGTCTCAGTGACTGCACAAGGCACTTACTATTACATAAAAATCTACAGGCACTCCAGGAGGCATCTGTGCTTCCGTCTGGGAGCCAATCATTACCAATTTACAGCACTACCCTTTGGACTCACCACAGCCCCTAAGGTGTTTACCAAATGCACGTCAGTAGTGACAGCTCACCTGAGACTGCAGGGATTCCAGGTGTTTCCATACCTAGACGATTGGCTCCTGATGGCACAATCAAGGTGTCAACTGGAACTGGAAAGACAGTATCTCCTTCATGTCTTCCCATCAGCTGGGGATTGCAGTAAATCTGGCAAAGTCAAATTTGATACCCATGCAAATGACAGAATTCGTAGGAATGCAACTGAACTCTGTCACACAGATAGAGAGCCTGCCATTACAGCAACTGTCATTTCTGAGACATCAAGTTCAGCTCCTATTAGACATACCCTGTCTCCCAGCAAGACTTGTTCTAAAAGCTCTAGGTTCTATGCTGGCTGCTGTACTTCTAGTGCCCTTACAAGGTTCTGTATGCGAGTACTTCACTGGACACTAGCAGTCCAGTGGTCCATTTTGTTTCATCCCTTAACTCTTCCCATAAAATTGACTTCAATTTGCAGATGGCATCATTATGGTGGATGTCAGATGATCTTCACCTCGGCAGACCCCCCCCCCCCCATCGGCCACAGTGACCACAGATGCTTCCTTATTGGGTTGGGGGCATTTTGGAGTAAGATTGGTCCAAGGCACGTGGTCCACCTTAGAGACCAAATTTCACATAAATGTTCTGGAGACGAGAGCAATCCTTCTGACATTGTAAGCCTTTCCTACCACTGGGAACGATAGCAATTCATACAGACATGTCAGTGGTCAGGTATTTCAACAAGCAGGGGAAACCCGCTCTTACCCATTATGCAGAAAGGCCATGAGAATGTGGGAATGGGCGATCTCCACAAACCATTTTCTGATTGCAGTGCACATCCCTGAGGAGACCAACTTTCTTGCAAACAGATTCAGCTGATCCATTCTGAGCCCACACAAGTGGTCCCTGAACCAGTCAGTAGCGAACTGCATATTTCATCAATGAGACCAGCCTTGCTGCAGCCTTTTTGTGTCTCCTCTGAACACCAAATGCAGCAAATACTAAGCTCTAAGCCCCCAGCTGGGGAGTCACCCAGGTATGCTCTAATGCATGACTGGCCTCTGGGTCTCCTGTCCACCAATTTTCCATTTAATACCAAAAGTCCTACAGAAAGCCAGTAGGTTCAAGAGCACACTAATCCTCATAGTTCCCTTCTGGCCTCATCAGGAATGGTTCCCCTTCCTGTGGTCTCCTGCCAAATATCCACCATGAATACTGGATCCCAGACAGGATTTGATCTCTAAACCATTAGGTCAGCAGTTCCCCAGACTAAGTTCATTAAGACTAACTGCTTGGTTTCTCCAATTCCGGTGATTTTAAGAAATTCCAGGCTAGCTTCTCCCATTTGTGGCATTATTGCTTCTGTAAAACCTGCTACCAAAAAACTTTACAATAGGACATGGAAAAGATTCTCAATATGGCCATGGAATCAGAACATCGACCCCTTCTCAGCTTCCATTTCAGCCATCCTACATTTTCTAAGTTCCCTTTTTCAAGAGGGAGCCTATTTCTCTATGATTAAGTAACAATTGGCAGCGATTGCTAATTTTCACTTCACTGATTCACAGTCATTAGCTTCCATTTCATCATCTAGGTTATGCAAGGCCTTCATGAAAGGGATATTCCTCCTTAGGCCTCCTTTGAAAGACCCTTCACCTCCTTGGGATCTGAATCTGGTTCTTCAAGGTCTTATGCAAAAACCTTTTGAATCAGCTGATTCCTGTGACATGAAGTTTTTAACCTGGAAAACCATTTTTCTTGTGGACATTACTTCCACTAAGCAAGTATCAGTGAAGCAAGTATCAGCGAGTATCAGAACTGCAGGTCTTGTCTTCAAAACCCCCTTACATCTGTTTTTTCAAGGATAGAGCATCTCTGAGAATGAACCCTTCCTTTATGCCCAAAGTGATTATGGAGACAAACATAAACCAGTCCATTTATCTTTCGGTCTTTTCCCTAACTACACAAGGTGAATATATGCTTCGTCTCCTTGATGTTCTTAGTTGCATTTCTACCTCCCTTGGACAAGAGAATTTAGGAAGTCTGAGCAACTATTTGTTTCCTTTGCACCCATTTGGTTAGGCCAAGCAGTGTTGAAAGTAACCATAAATAAACTGATCACCAATTGTATCTCCATCATTTAATCCTTGAAGGGACTGCAGTTTGCTCCATCCACCGAAGGCCCACTCTACTGGCGCAGTGTCTGCTTCTTCAGCCTTTGCAGCTAGAACCTCTGTTGATGAAATGTCTGCTATGGCAACATGGCCCAAGTCACATATCTTTGTTTAGCCTTATAAGTTGGACATAGTTTCCAGAAATAGAGCATCCTCTGGCTCCAGAGTGCTCAGGCATATCTTTGCGTAGGGTCCACCTGGAGTAATTATGTAGCTGGAGACTCTGACCCAGTGGTGAGGAATAATGAAATGGACAACATCAGATTTAGGAGTTATGTACTTTCTATAACTTGGTATCTGTGTTCTATTTCATCATTCCTTACATCCCACCCAAACTTCCCCCTTCCAAGACGTCTAGGGGCTCCTAGAAGAGTTCTGAGTTCTTTACTCCTACTGGGTGAGGGTGGGGGTGGTATCTTTGCTTTGCCCTTTTTTTTGAGAGAGTGAACTCGATCTGAGGGGTTGCGGAAGCTGAAGAGCATTGTGGAAGTGAAAGGAGCTTGAAATTGGTGGCAAATGTATTTTCGAATGGCCGGTTCGGATCCAAGGACCCAGCTGTGAGAAATAATGAAGCAGGACAATACTGATACCAAGTCATGGTAAGTACATAAGTCCTAATTTATGGCAGTATTTGGATAGTGAGGCTGCTCAGAGCACCAATAGGCTGTGTGCTGTGCTGTTGATGCACTCCTCCATTTTACTGTGTGGCTTTTGAATTTTAGTGGCTTTTGAATTTTATACCCACTCTCAGACAAGTATAAAACTCTAATTTGACTTTCTGCATGAGCTGATGAGATCTGGGCTGACAGAACTAGAGATTACAAAGCCATAATGAGCTGTATGAACAACTGCCAGGGCACTTACCATGGTGCTGCTTTCATGTTTCCTGAAGTTTTATGCCCAGGGCACGTGCTGCAGCTAGCAGTGGTCTTGTAGCTGTAATGGGTTCATAATAAGTTCCTGAGCCCTATTAGGTCTAGATTTAAAACATTTTAAATAGTATCAGTAATTCAAAAGTGCTAGGTACAGAAACATTAAATAGATTTAAAATACAGTAAACTTTCAGTTAACTGGCACCCATAGGGATTGGTAGATGCTTGAGAGTGGCATGCAGAAGTGTGTGTGAGGGATCGGAGAGAGGAGTGAGCGAATGCATGCATGAAAGCAGAAGCGACTGTGTGTGAGAGATTTCTGGTTGCTTGTGAGTGCCGGTTGCTTGAGTTCCGGTTCACTGAGTGTTTACTGTATTTATTTTTTGTGGGGGTACAGCAACCCCCATGTCTCGCATCTAAATCTACTAGCTCAGGGGTCCCTTAAACTGAGAGTAAAGTGTTAAAACACAAAATCACCTTTTCCCTTTTCTTTAATTATCTTGACCTTGATGACTCCATTTGCTAGAGTACAGTGTATATTTTTTCAAATGACAGAATGTAACATCAATATTGCAAGTAAACATGTACCATATTTTAAGAGCGGGACATGATGGCATGTTGTATTTCTATTTGCAGTGTATGAAAAGTGTACAAATGCCATACATTAACCCAGCATAACAAATGAGAGTGTGTCAGAGGATTGTAGATTATAGAAAATGAATAAAATACATCTAATGTAGACCTCTGCAGAATCTGCATTATAGAGGGTAGGTCACCGATTTTAACCTACTTACTGTGTGCTGAAGACATGGATGCCAAGAAATGTACCTCAACAGCGAAGTTTGAGAGGTGAATTTGGCATCAATAGAGAACATGTAATAAAGGGTTCCTTTGAGAAAAACCCGGTTCCCATGAATTACCACATCGATGGTGGTCCACTGAACACAGAGGGCGTTATAAGAGATATGGGAACACAGGTTGACAGCAACCTCTATTTTGACCACCACATTGCCACTGTGGTTAGAAAGTCCTTCTATGTGGCACATCTCATTACTAAGGGTTTTGCATCCAAGAAGAAAGAGGTCATCATCTCCCTCTACTCTTCCCTCATTAGGCCAGTCATTGAGTACAATGCTCCATTTGGCATGTATCTCACTAAACACCTGCAACAACTGGAGAGGCCGTAAAAGTACCTCACAAAGAGGGTCATAGGCCTTAAACATTTGTCCTATATGGACAGACTCAAAAAAACTCCAACTATTCTCTCTCATATCGCCTACTTAGAGGCGATCTCTGCTTGACTTACAAAGCCATGTCTGACCCAGCTCTGTTAGAAATGCTACATCTAAAGAAATCCCAATCCCTCCACACCACACGCTCCAGAGACCTCAACCTTGTTACCACAATCAACAGAACATGGTGGAGGGACAGGTTCATAACCCAGAGACTGTCCATGCTATGGAGTAGACTTCCCATACATGTCAAGCAGAACACCTCACTGGCACTCTTCAAGAGAAGTCTTGATGAGTGGATGGAAAATAGAAAATTTACCCCAGGGATCACTCCAGTGGCTTTACTCGACAGAGCTACTGGGAACTAAGTTCGGGTGGCACGGTGCCAGGGTAATCCTATGGGCTAGGCTTGCAAAGGCTCCAGAGCTATTAGCCTAGTACACACCTATGAGCCTGTGATCAGAGACCGAGCACCCTTCTTTGTAATGAAGGCTCCATGTACTGCTAATTACGGGAGGGGGGGGGGGGCTAAATGTTTTGATGGCTTTCAAAGTTGTTAAGCACTTGGCAAACATTGTCAGATAGGCAAGGACACTTTAGCAGCGCAGGCAGCAGGCAGAAACTATTTTTTTTTTTATTTTGCTGCTGTCATTTGCTGGTTAGTACAGACAGAATTGACTGCTTGGTATGATACCCTGTCTTAACAAGTAAAGCAGGTAGTGCTTATCACTTGTTAAGATAGTCTGTCTGACGCTTTTGAACTGCTTAACTTGATTTATCTTTTTTCCGGATATCTGAATGTAATCACTGCTCTGCATTCACTACTGAATATATATATATATATTTGTATGAGTTTGTTCATGTCTTCCCCACTACAACAATGCACGAATATAGATGGTGTCTGTAGTATATACTGAACAGGTATTAACTTTTTTTTTTAATTTCCCTCTCTCTTTCTGGAGTACAATTTAATTTTATTTAGTTTTGTAAACTGTTTTGGAAGAGTACTTGTGTATCTGGCATAAAAAAAGTACAAACTGGATTTTGACAGTTACATCTTATGTGCTTTAGGTTTGTTATTCATTAATCCTGATGAGTAGACAAAATTTGCATAGTTTTCCCATAAGCACTACTTCTTAAACTTAATTTGTTAATGTGCCACTTTAAATGTGTAGCTTCTCTCTGACAAGCCTAACAAAGGAGCAGGATGCATGAATACTGTGTTCCATGTGATAGTGTTGGTCTACAGTAGAATGGCCTCCCAGAGCCCTTTATATTCCGTAACTGCTACAGGATGTGGCCACACCTTGCTTCGTAGCATTTCCCTGTTATGTAGCTGCACTGCTCTATGAAGAACACATGCAAATGATCCTTCCAGTACTGCACGAAATTTAGAAACACAACACCATCTGTGCATGGGCTGGGCCCAGCTATAAAAGTTAAAGTTCCAGAACTATGTACTTGCAGTTGGTTTAGTGTGTCCGACTGCTGAAATTATTAACTCTTCTGTGTGTTGCTTGGCATACTGAGCTAACAAGCAACATTGGCAGATAAGTTATAAATAAAATAAATGTATGTGAATAAGTAACTCTCTTGTATGGTTGGTATACTCTGTTAGTAACAGAGTTCTTTATGGTGCAGGCAGACCTACAAATGTTATTTCCCTCTCCAAAACAGTGAACTAGGCAACCACCAATGGGAGTTTTCAAAGCAAAGATTCCCCTCATTTGCATAGTATTCTGATGTCCTTTCCCCCCTGGCAAATATTAATGAATGAAAAGTTCTCATGAATCTGTATGTGGCATGGCAGTGCAGCAGGTACCAGTGGCTGGTTAAAATGGGTAGCTCTTAGCTTAGTAGCTGTTCCTGCTATGTTGTCATGCCACACAGAGGTCCAGTCAGTTGTACAGGATTGCTTAGTACACACTGATGCAGGGGGGAGGGGGGTTTGGATGGATACAAAAAGCAGTCTCAAGAAAGTGAAAATTTTTTGCATCTCTGGATGCAAAGCATATCCAAAAAACATCAAAATGAATGTAACAGTGAACTATCCATGCTATGCAATTTAAGATACCAGTTTGTAATACTGCGTCATTCACGGAGCCATTCTAGATATGGTTATTGGTTTTGTTTCAGTTAGTCGTCCTGTATGAGGGTGTTGATCCTTACTTCTGTGTTATTCAAGCTATCATTGTAGTGCCTGTTCTCAAGCTTCATTTATCAGTACTTTCAAGTGTTGCTGCTGTTTTCTTCGTCTTCCTTCATTTTGGCCAGTATTGCCTTATATATATATATATATATATTATAATGTAATTGTTAGAGTCCGTACAGCAGATTGAGACCTGTGTACAAGTCTGTGCAGTTGTGGTTCACACGTTACCTTACAGTTACTCATGGATGATAACAGTGTACATGAGGAAACAGTATAGTTTAAAAAAGATCAAGATTGTGAAACAAATGTAAGGAAATCTGTTTGTGTTGGGGGTTAAAAAAAAATTGTCTGTGCAGATTGTTGGCTTGATTTGGACATGAACTGCAACATTTGCGGTGAAATGTGTGATCAGTAAAATGAAAAGGTATACTGTAGGTGGCAAATAGAAATTAAGACCGTAATCTTTCAATGCATTTGTCATGTTATGTAATACAAGTCTTTTGATGGTGGGTGAAAATATTTCATACCTTATTTTTTCCCCATTTCTGACTGTTAGGCATTAGCTGGGCTTAGTAAAGCTGGACCCTGAGCAATGTATAATTTGTTTATCCACCTATCTTAAATCACTATTACTACAGTTCAGCTTAACTGTAAACAAGCACTCATCACCAATTGCTCATTCTATTTGTTTGTGGAATGGGATAGATGTGATGTGACATACACACTGTACATTTTGGTAAATTTATTTCCTGTGAAGCAGGTGTTTTATCAGAACTCCCATTATATAACCCCTGCAGTCCTATATAGCTTTGGTTTTATTTGTGCAGTTTAGACTTAATCCCTTTTCCAGCAGAAATGCTTTCTTATAAATTCATTGCTTAATATATATTATTCATCCGGTGCTTTTCACAAGGCCAAGCAAAATGTGAGTGTTCAGACTTCATTAAATGTTTCAGATATGCCTTGTAGAACTTAGGCCATAGCTGTCATAGTGTCTTCCCTCATTCCTTTTGGAATTTAACTGCCTTTGGGAAGATCCTTTCTGACTTGTGCAGTGAAAGAAGACTTTCAGACTTTCTGTATTTACAGTCTTCATTCATGTTTTGAATAGAAAGTTGTGGGTTTCTTAGGAAGAATAATCAGCAACCACGTGTTTTTTATGAATAGATCCACTTTACCAACCAACATTATATGTTGACTTTTTTATATTACAGATTTTATATTATGAAAAAGAAACTAATAAACATTATAGGTACATGTATAAATAAAAGCAGACAATCCAGTAAAAATAAACCCTAGCAGGACAGAAGATCCACAAAAGATGTTTATTGAGCGCTTTCATTTGGTATAATACAAAACTTCATCAGACTATCAAATGCAACATCTACAATGGGTTCTGAACGATCATGCTTTATTTCTGTTACTATTTCACAGTTGCTGTTTGTTGAACGTACTTTTTCTGGTTCTAGAGCAGTGAGAAACTCCCTTGTAGATTTAGCATTCGACTCGAAAGGACAAAACTGAGTATGTTCAACAAACAGCAACTGTGAAATAGTAACAGAAGTAAAGCATGGTCGTTCAGAACCCATTGTAGATGTTGCATTTGATATTCTGATGAAGTTTTGTATTATATCAAACAAAAGCGCTCAAACATTTTTTGTGGATCTTCTGTCCTGCTGGGGTTTATTTTTACTGGTTTGCTTTTCATTCGTTTTTGTGGTTTGGAGATGGTAAAAGCAGATAATACTAAATTAGCAAAGACTGTTTTCAGTATAGGCATGTATACATACTATAGTGCATGTTTCCTTCAAACAGTAAACTAAAAGAAGTATCAAATGGTTTGTAAAGTAGTAAAGGTAAACTTCTAGTATCAGTTGATAAAAACTTTACCTTGGTAACTGTGCTTGGCGATTTTGAACTGAAGCACAGCTCTGGGGGGCTAACCTGAAGGATTCAGCACTTGTATAGTTTTTAGTGGTAGGTGGGGTGGGGGATGAGTACCGCCTTGAGTCAGCCCTTCTTCCAATCTGAAAAAGGGACGCCAGATTAACATTCATAGACCAACCTAGGTGTCTCCCATGGGGGGAGTCCAAGGGCGCCCGCAGGCAGGTGCAAGGGGGTACACTTGCACCCCCCTGGAATCGGCTGGCCGAGAAATTAATTTAAATAAAAAATGTTTTTTTTTTAAAGGGCATTCCTCTTTAAGAACGCCCTTTGCATCCCGTCCAGTCGCACAGACGTAACAGGTGTTTGCGACCTGTTTTCATCTTCTGTGTCTGTGCGCGACTGATGGTTTACGTCCTTTCCTTTCGCGCCTACTGGAAATTTAAATTCAAGAGGACATTCGGACTGCACAGATGAATGTAGAAGTGAAAGGTAGGTGTGTGCGTTTACGTGTTTAAGAGATGTGTGTGTGTGTGTAAGAAATAGGTAGGTAGGACTCGGAGTCTGTGGATGTAAGAAGTAGGTAGAAGTGTGTATGTAAGAAATAGGTAGGTAAAGGCAGGTTTGTGAATGTGTGTTTTGAGTGTGTAGAGTATCTATGCTTAGTCATTGATTAGTATATTGTGAATATTTTTCTATCTGGAACAGGAAATTCAATATGTCTGTAAGCATTTTAATTGTGATTCTATAAGGGTGGTTTACTGTGCATTATGCCAATTATGCGATTCATTTTATATTGGCAAATATTTGTGGAAACTAAAGGAGAGGATATATGAACATTTTAATGATATAGTGAAGGGTAGAACCTCCAATGCATTGTTAAGACATGTAGCCTTGAATCCAGGGCACAGTTTTAAGTTTGTGGTTCTTGATTATGTGGAAAGGGATACCAGGAGATTTTTTTTATTTATGAACATCTAAGTAGGAAAGAGTTGATTTGGATTTTGAGGCTTAATGCTTTGAAAATCCCCAGATCTCAATGATTCTTGTTCTATTTACCCCATATTGAAATTAAGAAATCTTGAAGGATAATTCAGTTGGTCACCTATTTTCATTTAGATCATGGCATTAGTGTTTTACTTTTCAGTGTTGTATTTTTTAAAGTTTTTTTAATCTTTTTATGCATATAAGATATATATATATATATATATATATATATATATATATATATATATATATCTTATACATACATATATACACGTTGTTTCAGGGTGTTGTCAGGTTGATTATTCTTTATAATTATCAAGTGTATTTCGGAAATGTCCCATTGGTGGTTTTTAACATGTGACTAATGAGTTTTGCCTTCTGCATGTTATTCAGCAGTTCTGAAGAAGTCTTTGATTAAGACGAAAGTGCTTAACTGTTGGAGTTTCAGTTGAATAAAGAGATCTGTGGTTGCTATACTGAGCCTATTTGTCTGTGTTAGCCTTTCCTGCAGGATATCAGTATCATGGGGGGATTCTATGTTGTTGTTGTTGTTGTTGTGTCTTTTGGCTTTTCCTGGCTAGAGGTCGCCACAGCGGAACTCTGTTCCGCTAATGATTGGTAGTTGATTTTTACGTGCCGAGTTACCAGCCCTGACGCACAATCTTCAATGAAGGTACGCCCATTCACGCATGTCTCCACACAGAAGACTCTCTAGCTTAAAATCAAACCGGACAGCGGCTGACTGTGAGGCGACAACGCTTCCACAACACCACCACCGATTCTATGACCGCTCTTATTTTCAAATCATCTACAAACCTGGTCAGCCAGAGGCCCTTGATGTTGGCCCTGACTTCCAAGGAGTAGATGCCTAAAAGGAGTGGATCCAGCACAGAGCGAGTCCTCTAGTGACCAGCCTCTTTGTGGAGTTGGATTCCACAATCCTAACTTCCTGGGTGTTTTCTGAAAGTCAGCTGGCTATCCAACGCATAACACAGGGTTTTATGCCTAATTCCATTAGTTTATTTACAAAATGCAAGTGAGGTACTGTATTAAATGCTTTATCTATTCCGAAGTATGCAATATGCACTGCTTTGCCCTTATCCATTGCCTTGGTGACCTTCTCAAAGAAGTCTACCAGGCTGAGTAGGTGTGATCTGCTACTGATGAAGCCAAACTGGGTTAGATCCAGTATCTGAACGTTTCCTCTGTCATTATTAATAATTGTCACAATAATTCTTTCCATGGTTTTGCATGTGATACTAGTTAGACTTATAGGTTTGTAGTTACTAGGGTCCACTGATGGCCTGCCCTTATGCAGAGGGATGACCATAGCAGTTCTCTATTTGCAAGTCATGAAGATTTTTCTGTAGGCTACAGTTAAATAGTAAATCCAGTGGTCTTGATGAGTCATATTTCATGCATTTTAGCAGGCATTCTGGGATACTATCAAGGCCTATCGATGCAGTATTCTTGGCTTTGAAGAGTGCATTTATGACCTGCTCCCTAGGGATAGCCAAAGAGTTATGTATGATGGTATTTCCTGGTGGGTTTACAGGGTGTGTGTGTGTGTGTGTGTGTGTGTGAGTGTGTGTGTGTGTGTGTGTGTGTGTGTGTGTGTGTGTGTGTGTGTGTGTGTGAGGGGGGGGGGGTAAAACTGGAGCTGAATGTGCTAACCAGTAGATTTACTATATTTTCTGGCTATATGTAGGTGGCTACATTTACAATTAGGTCTGCTCACTGTTGTGTACTGCTTTTGATATGGACATAGCTAAAGAAAGCTTTATGGTTTTCCTTGGCTTGGGAGGCTATTGCTACCTCAAAATTGGCTTTGGTAGACTCTGAGTTGTTAGTTTAGATTGATGAGAGAGTTTCTATTCTGCTGGGCATTGCACTTCCTAACTTTTCTATGACTTTCTTCCTTCTGTTGTGCACCCTACTGATGCTTGGATTCCATCAAGATGATTTGTTTTCTAAGTTTGTTCTGAGTTTATTAATGGTAGGACAAGCTGTCCCTTTGCATCTATTAACACAATTGTACATGGTTCTTGTGAACAGTTCAGCATAGGCAGCTATATTCTCAAGGTGTTTTTTGGAGGGGGGGTCTTGAAATTTTGCCAGGTTATCACTTAAAGCCAAGCACCATGTTAACTATGAACTGTGCAGTCAGCATGGTGTTTGCTTTAAACATGTTTTTTTCATGCTGTTTGAAGTACTTTACTGGTTACAGGCTATCAATTAATAGTAGAAAATTTACCTTAGAATGGTTCCTAAATGTTATGAGGTTAGCTGTTGTCCCGTGCTTAATTTTTATTTGAAAAGAGACAGCTGTATGGTCTGATGTTATCAGAAAGAATATTACATGGGGGGGAGGGGGTTACAACATTCTGCCATTATTGTGAGTACCAGGTCCAGTATGTTTGCTCCCTTAGTAAAATCACTGAGCCTGCAAGAATGGGGTCATGTAGTATTCTCAGTTTATAGTGGGGTAGTTAAAGTCGCCCATCACTTTAGTATTGGGTTAAATGGTGAGTGTCTCTAGTAAGTTTAAGTATGAGCTATGGGTTTACTGGGTCACAGTAGGTGACCTATAGCTTGTATGGATATGGTATGGAACTTTGCCTGTGGTAATTTTGATGTGGAGTAGCTCAAGCGTGCCATCCTGTCTGACCAGCCTTGAGGTGAGCTTGCTATCAGCGTAGATTGAGACACCTCCATCTTTAGTCCCTGCTTGTGCAGTAGCTGGTCTAAATTGCATTAAATATTGTAGTCCTGCACTGCTGGGATGCTCTCCGTTGCTATAAACCATGTCTCAGTAATTGTGCAAATGTCTACACTCTCCAGGCTGAGGAGAACTTGAAGGGACTGGAGTTTCTTGCTTAGGCTCCTGGCACTGAGAAGCAACATGTTTAAGTTCCCTTGGGTTAGTTTGCTTATGTCAGAAGGTTTGGCAGCTTGACTTTGCCTACAAAAGGCAGTATGGAGGAGGTCAATATTTTAGCCAATACTGAAAAATCTACAGGGAACAGGCACAGTCCATCCTTGGCAAAACAACATGATCTGCCTGGGCATGTGTCTGGGCACACTTCCCAACATCTAACATTCCTACACTTAGTATGCAGAGCAGGTAAAGCTCCATGTGGTGCAATGAATTATGATCAGATTTCTCTGATCTTAACTATACAGTTGTGTTCTTGAAATGAATGTTATGATTCACCTCATTAGCTTCTCTGTTCCATTCTAGAGGTGAATTTCCTGACATCTGGTTCTTGAACATATAACAGTTTGTTTATCATCAGAGATTTGATCATAATTATTCATGTTTTCTTAATCATATCCTTAAATTTTTAATCTGGTGTAAGGAGATCCATCTTCATCAAACAGTATGAGTGAAATCACATTTCCGGTCAGCTCAGCATCTAAACCTTTTCCAGGATATTACTCCATCCTCTTTGCCCAAAATGGCTTGCCATCTCGCTTCCTGTCCAGGTCTCCTGCTGCTCATCATGTTTCCATTGGAGATGGATGCTTTCAGGCAACTTTGCTTTAAAATTAACTACTTTGTGTAAAACATTGCTGAATTTTGCAATTATCACATCCTTTTTTGATTGGAATTACTATTTTTGCAGCTTTCCAATCTACAAATCAGGTCAGGTCCATCTGATTTCTTTTTTGCACGGTATTGCTTTCTCTCCCTTTGACCTTTGCATTCTACACAATATGTTTTTTTACTTTCTATTAAACTGTTAGTTCATACATTTAATCTGCCATTTAATTAGATGCTAATATTTTCTAGTACTGAAGCTCTCTAGATCAGTTGCTGTCTCTTGTAGATTTTGGGTAGTTTATGTTATATTTGTTCCTTGGCTCTTGTCTGTACTTTCTAAAAATATTTTGACTGTGGATAGTCATGCATTTAGAAAGTGTATTTAATGTGGCCACACAAAATGCCCAGAACAGACGCACTCTTTTTGCTGTCTGGCTAAGTGAGGAGCACTTTGAATAGAAATGTGGCATTTGTGCTTCTTTCTATCCCCAGATTACAAAGGACTGAAATAATAACCTTCTTTTGAAAAGTCTTGAGGGTAGTTGTGCATCCACTCCTGAAAGGACTTGACCTTGAGAACAGTCTTTGGGTTGACACTATTGGACTCAAGGACAGAGCCTACACTTTTGGATTTTTCTAACCACAAAGATAAAGAAATAATAGACAGAAAACACAGCTGAAAGCTATACTTCTAAAGAGTTTTTTTTTCAGTCGGGTACTAAATAATCCAAGGTGGAAGAATTTTCTAAATTTTCTGTAACCACTCCTTTTTGGGGGGGAGTTACCAGGATGCCTGTAATATTAGTTGAATATCCATTTAGACAGGTCAGACATGGGTGTTTCCTCTGTTTCTTTTATACAGGTATTTAAGAGTCTGTAATCTGGACCATTTCCAGACAGGCCCATAAATTTCTACTATTGCTGTTCTTTTACATTGGATGTAGACTACGAGATGATTGTGAGGGCTTTTCTGAAGGTGTTGCAGAAACTTTTACTCATGTCATCCACCTCTGGTACCAGTGAAGGCAAAGGCATTTATTTTCTGCTGTTATTTTAATTTTTTCTGCATTTTCTTCTCAGTTCTCCTTAACAGGCCTCTGTTTGGGTGACTGCAGCAATTCAAACTGTTATGATTCTGCAGGCCTAAATGTAGATACCATCAGATTTGATGACACTGGTTCTGCTTCTGGACTCAGCGCTATAGCTTTTGTGGTCAATTCCTTCTAAATCAACTATGCCATCTATGACCCCATGAGTTAGGCTCAACCGTTTGGGGTGAATCTTTTTGCCATTTCTTGACTGGGTCAGCATAACAATACTTGGCTTAGACACCCTCACCCTTAGGCTTGGGCTTGATATGCCCATCAACCTTGGGGTTTGAAGTATTGCTATTGGGGTTTTGGCTTGGTGTCAGTTTTGGCCTTTCATGAGCTTTGGTCACAAATAGTCGGGGTCAGTGCCTTTAGCCATGATTGTTACTTTGATGTTGATTTTCTCAGCCACGTTGCAGAGAGTAGTGCATGTGCTGTCCTTGGCACCTATTCCTGTGTTGACATTGACCTTAACCAGAGACATTTTTCCTGAATTCCTTTGTTTAACACCATACCTACCCATCACTTCGTCATCCACTCTGTTCCCTTCACCAACATGCCCATTGAAATCTGCTCCAATCACCACTCTCTCACCCTTGGGTGCAGTCATCACCACTTTATCCAACTCACTCCAAAATGTTTCTTTCTCATCCATCACACACCCAACTTGTGGAGCATATGCATTAACAACATTCATCATTATGCCATCAATTTCCAGCTTCATAAACATCACTCTATCCGACACTCTTTTCAACTCCAAAACACTCTTAGCATACTGTTCCTTCAGGATAACTCCTACGCCATTTCTCCTCCCATCTACACCATGATAAAACAATTTGAACCCACCTCCGATACACCTAGCCTTACTCCCCTTCCATCTGGTCTCTTGCACACACAATATACCAACCTTCCTTCTGTCCATCATATAAAATACATACTAACATAAATCCTGTTATTCTAGCAATGTTCTAAGTTCATGAGAGCAATATTTATAATCTGTCCCTATTTATGTCGGGCTTTGTCCAGATTTCTTGCAGAGGTTGAGGTGTGTGAGAGAGAAAGTGAAATGCCCTATTTAGAGTTAGCAGGTGGAATTTATTTTCAAGTATATTTTCAAGGAATTGTGAGCTTCAAGGGAAGAGAAGCTTACTGCTGCTTATGCTAAGTCTGCTTAAAATGTGCAACTGTTTTCTTTAGCAAATGGTATCATTATTGTGGTATAGAATTTTAAAGCAGTGTTAGTAGTACAGCAGGTAGCATACTTGTATCTTGATGCAGAGGGCTATAGGTTCTACTCCCACAGCATGTAGATTAGTATTTTAAGGGGGTGGAGTGCTGCAGTCCTGGCTATGTCCTCCTTTGGATGAGATGCCCAATAACTATGAACTTGTTTTTCAGCTTACCACCCATTATGTATTTCAAATATACCAGCTTACCATTTTTAATGTAACATAGGCAATGTATTCTTCAAGGGCAGCAGGCACTGAATTTGTTGATGAAATGCTGAAATATAAAGTTGTTTTCTAGCATCAACCTCTTCATTAGTTTCAGATCTCTATAATGTGGAATTATTCAGATGACATTTACTTCTGCAGAGATTGTGCATACTGACTGACATTGTTGGATTGTAATGACAAAAGTTTAAGTGGCCTTTTATGGTTGAAATGTTTCGAATTGGGCAGTGTGTCATTATTGGTTCATATGTTTTGTTTCATTGCTTGCTGGAAAAACATTCAAAACTAAATTTAAAACACAGTCTAACAAGTGGTGCTGTATTATAGAAGGGATATAATTAAATTATTTTATATTATAATTAATACAGAGTGTATATATTATAATTGTGCATAATCATATGTATAAATATGTACACTTCTTATGCATGGCTACTCCTGCTTATCACAGTAACAGGAAGGATACTGTAATGGCTGTGTCAAGAAAAAAGGTCTAAAGCTTTTAGTTAAGCATATAATGAAGTTGTTAACATCAGTGATAATGCAGACCCAGTTTCATATAACTAAGGTCAACCACACAAAATCAGAAAACACCCAGAATTTCCCTTGCCCTCTCAGTAAAACTAATCTTGAAAAAATAATTAATGTGCATATATTAGGGCTATTGGAATTATCTATAAAAAGATGAAGTGATGATTTGCAACTATGTCCATGTTGGGATTATGAAGAAATGCTTGATAAGCATTAATTAAAAGATATACATAATTTAGTGAATGCACACAGTTTAAGTTAAATACAGCTATAACGTGTTGTGCATTCAGAGCACAGAATGCCAGCTTTTATTTAAACAGCAACTTGTGTTACTGAGAGCTAATCTTGGAAGCCAAAGAACACTAGTGTTATACACTAATCTGTTTAAATCTGTATAATCTGAACAGGCTCATGGGACTCAGTTTAGTGTCCTACATGAAAAATACTGAGCTAATAAACACTATTCCCCAGTAGTTGTTTCTAAGTCACTTACAAATAAATAAATAAAACAAGGGGAAGTATTTTGAGGTAAAACAAATATGTTGTCTTTATGGTAGGTAAAAAGTAAAACTCTGTTAGTACCCAAGTAAATAAAATGATTATTAGCAATGAATGAGAAATTATTTCAGTATAGAGAACTGAACGGCCAAGCCTTCTTGATCAGAATTCAAAAGGGCTGCTAGCTAAAAGTTCCCTTGAGTTAGTTGCAATGTACATGGGGTATGTAAAACAACTTATCATGGATTCCTAATTAAATCCAGATATCTGTAATCATTGTAGAAGTAAAGCATAAAACAGTATGCACACTAAGAATTTTGACAGTGCTTATGGCAATTGGGGAGAAACAGCCAAGTAATGGGACCCTGTAATGGCTGCGTGGGGGAGGGGGCTGCATGAAGCGAGGGGGTGGGGCTATGTGGGTGGAGGGCGTGGGGCTTTGTGGGTGGGGCTCTGGGTTTGCACCCCCCTGCAAAAAATCCTGCGGGCTCCCTTGGGGGAGTCCTACTGATTTCACACAGATGTGCTCTTGATCTCCCACCATAGCATTTGTCTTGGAAACTGGTTCCCAGATAACATAAAATATATCACCACTTCTTGAGGAGGTGGATACTTTTTTTTCTTTCCTGGGTCTGTAAAATCTTCTGGCTGTCCACTCAATTTTAGTCCCTTGCAGAAAGGTCTGCCACTCTGAGTTGAAAATGTATCTTGTTCATCATACCCAGCAGATTTTTTTCACACTGCTGTAGAGTACCTCAGGTCAACCTTTACCTGTATCCATTAGGAAAAACAGATGCTCTTCTAATTCTGGCAGCCTTTAACTTTGCCCACCTTGGATAAGAACACCGTGCACCTCTGGCTAGCTGATCAAGGTAGCAACACCCTAGCACTTTATTTAAGGAGCTGAAAACTACCCGTCCTCTTGCTGGGTGGCATTATCCTTTACTCCACGTCTCTCTCATTGATCCCATACTGCATTTCAGAATTATTTTTTACAACCAAGAAACGTTCTTAAACTAGTCCTTTTGTCAGGTGAAAGATTAAGTTTTTAATTTACTTAAATTTGTTGGTCTGAGTAGAACACTGATCCAAAGGGTTTTAGGTTCAGCCTGGTTATACAGACACAAGACATGCAAAGGTATAACGGTTCATAATTCATAGTAATAATTTCAGACATTTCATATGAGAAATAACACTTTCCGTAATATAAACAGCATTCATGCCATACACTGAAAGAGAGAAGTTTTCCTTCTTTATAAAGCAAGTTATTTATATACAGCTCTTCATTTACATTTTAACTACAATAAGGATATTTACACAAACAGGTAGATAACCTGAAGGCCAAACTAAAATGGAAATGCAGGTGGAAATGCAGGGAGGGAAGAGTGGCTGAAACGTTAAAATGATTTTGTTAGGTTTCAGTCTGTTTCTGTTAACAGTTGTGGGTGGTTACCATTTGATATCATCTAGGAAGTATTTTATTTCTGAATGTTAGTAGCATTTCGAGGGGTTTTAATAGGTGTTCTGACTTTTACTGAGTTTGGGGAAACTAGTTCCATCTGTAATAAGGGCGGCCACAGTGGTGCAGCGGTTAGCATTGCTGCCTCACAGCAAGAAGTTCTCCGGTTCGATTCTCGGCTGGGGTGCCTTCTGTCCAGAGTCTGCATGTCCTCCCTGTGGTCGCGTGGGTTTCCTCCGGGTGCTCTGGTTTCCTCCCACATCCCAAAGACATGCTGTAGGTGGATTGGACACTCTAAATTGGCCCTAGGTGTGTGTGTGTGTGCCTTCTGTGGAAGGTTGGGCGCCGGGCTGGCAACGACACTGTAAAACTCTACTGCCAATCATGAGTTGACAGGTGATCCACTGTGGCGACCCCTAACCGGGAAAAGCCAAAAGAAGAAGAAGTTCCATCTGTAATACTTGGGATATTGTCACCCAGAGTTTCGATCTCAGAAAACAAAGAAGCTGTGGTTACTCTATTTTTATTTTAAAAAGGAGGTGTGAGGGGAGGCTGCTGTTGTGCATCTACCAGCATGGTATGCAAAGGAGTTTTGGTTTAGAAGCATAATTAGAAAGGAGTCCAAAAGCTCTGACTAATGTTAGACTGCTGGTTAGCATGAATCCCTATTTGATTATTTAATTTAAATGTTTAATATATTTAAATTAATTTAAATTTATTAAATTTTTATTTTTGCCTATTTAATTGAGGCATAGGAGGTGGTGGTGGTTGGTTTATAGTTTGTGTAAGGTTACTAAGCCCATATTACTTGATATTTATGCCTAGAGCTTGGATATTATGAGTGGAAGTCTGGATGTGTGATTCAATAATTTTGTTGGCTAGTGGTTTGCACTGGTGTTTGTGTTTTAGTCCTCTGAATATTTGGATAATTTAGCAGTAATTGTTTAGATCAGTAGCTAAAGCAGAAGTGGTGCAGTAAACATACATGTTACATAATGTAAGACGTGCTTAAGTAAAATGCCATACAGGCATCACCATTTGTTTCATACTGGCTTTTGACTTTTATGGAAGTTTTGCTATATTGACCTTTCCATCCGTGAATATTCCTCCTTCTCTTCTATTCCTCATAACTTTGTTTGTGTCTTTCGGCTTTTCCCGGTTAGGGGTCGCCACAGCGGAACTCCGGTCCGCTAATGAGTGGCAGTTGATTTTTACGTACTGGCTTGCCAGGCCTGAAGCACAACCTTCAACGAAGGTACGCCCATTCACGCATGTCTCCACGCAGAAGACGCTCTAGCTGAGAATCGAACCAGACAGCGTCTTACTGTGAGGCGACAACGCTACCGCAGCACCACCACGGGTAATTCCTCATATCTTAGTAATGAGGAATATAATTCGACAAAAGTGTCTGTGTTATTTGTCTGTAACTTGCTGTTGCTGCTGTAAATTGCAAATGCATATTGTTGATTTTTTTGGATCTTAGTCTTTTTCCCTAAATATATCCTCGCGAGTCATTGTATTGTACTGCTAAAGTTAAATTATAACACAGGGAAAAAAAAAAAAAAGTTTAATGAAAGTGGACTATGCTTGGGGAGGGACTTCTGTGATGCTGTCTATACATGGCTGGCTGGTATTGGATGTTTATAGCTTCTGTGTTTTGTGCAGAGTTTAACAAATTTATTGGCCTCTTTAGCTGGAATGTACATCAAATAAAGGTCTGTTCCTCTCATTCCCCATCTCCCCCTTTATGATGACTGGCTTACATCATGAACCAGGGCTGCCAACTTATTGTCACAGATAGCTGAGCTGTTCTCTCACTGTTTGTGAGGGTGAAAAGATTGAGGTGTTCTGATCCAGTGCCATCTGCCCTTAACCACAGAATTTTTTTTATTTACCATATATTTCTTTTGGGGAGGATTGCAGTGACATAAGCATACATGCTCGAATGTTTCTGCCCACCCCTCAGTTACTCCTGCACCCTTCTGATACTAGAGCTTCAACAACCACCTCCAGAGAGCAGCACAATTCGAAAAAGCACACACTGTCCATCTAAGGTAGACATGCTGGCTGGCTGCCTCTTATGCCCCAGATCACACTGCCCTCTGGCTTCCCATCCCTAGTCTAGCATTGGTTATTAATCACAGGTATATGCCCTCGTTATTAATCTCGAGTGTATGCCCTAGTTCTGTGTCAGTGGGTCAGTTGCTAAGTACAGCATTTGAAATATAAGGGTATGTTACAAACTTATGAATCCTGACTCATGTCTATCTGAATTAGACTTGTCTTAGAATATTTTTCTTTTATTTGTGTAACTGGATTCAAGTTTCCTCTTTAAGAACAATTCTTTGTAGAGATGATCTTTCAGATCAGTATGTATGACTGACGTGACTGAAAAAGGCAATATAACTATGAAGGTCCTCTTTGATGGCTCTTCAGTAGTTAATTTTCCATCATTAAGAATTCTGCAACATATATTTCAGGATGTCCATGCATTTATCCATTCGCATTGATTTAGTATTCTGGCTGCATAAGAATGAATTCCCAGAGCCCACCATTTCTTTTGTGCCACTGGACGTTTTGAATAATTAACACTTGCTATCTTTAGAAAATTGTTTACATGCCTAAGAATCATAAATGGTCATGTGGCCTCTGTTTGTACTGTTTTGGAGGACATAACATTTAACTGCCACAAATGCCAAGAGTTTAACATAGCAACTGATGTCAATAGTAGGAAACGTTGTTAGCAAAGATGGTATATGAGAAGCATTTAGCTTGTACTAGGCCTTATTTGAGAACCTTGGGAGTGGAGGACTTGAGTATTTGTCTCTTCCCTTGTGGGTGCATCTCAAGGTTCTTGTAACATCCTCATTCCAGATGGACATGGAAGCAACTGTTTTCCTACAGAAACACAAAAGGCCTTTAATTCTGCAATAACATGAGTCAATAACAGCATGTAAATGTGTCCTTGCAAGATGGACCAGAATCTCAAAATGTGTGCAAAGGCCACCCTCCTTTTTATACACTCATTTGCACACTTCTGTTCAAAACTGCTGATGACACACAATTGTATTTACTGACTTAGTAACCAGTCCGTTGCATGCGGATTATTAAATTTTCCTACAAAATGTAGTCGTCTTTATCAGTGACTGGAGAATGCCCAGTGAGACAGAGAGAGAACATTTGTCCAGAGCAAACTAGGTGTGGGCTGTACTATATTAACTGCTAGTAAAGTCTTCTGCTACATAAAGAACCCCCACCCCCATAATCACTAGTGCATACTTACAACGACCCATTTGCAGAAGGGGAAGGGGTTCTATATAGTTTACCTGTAGTGTTTTATGTGGCCCTTCTGCATTATTATTTATTATTATTATTATTATTAGTAGTAGTAGTAGTAGTAGTAGTAGTAGTGGGATCCGCGGTGGTAGTGCTGCGGTAGTGTTGTCGCCTCACAGTAAGACGCTGTCTGGTTCGATTCTCAGCTAGAGCGTCTTCTGCGTGGAGACATGTGTGAATGGGCGTACCTTCGTTGAAGGTTGTGCGTCAGGGCTGGCAACTCGGCACGTAAAAATCTACTGCCAATCATTAGCGGACCGGAGTTCCGCTGCGGCGACCCCTAACTGGGAAAAGCCGAAAGACACAACAATTAGTAGTAGTAGTAGTAGTGGTACTACTATCATAATTATATTTTGTTTAATTGTTTTGCCCCTTTCCTTTGGATTCCTCAGCAAATTTCTGGTACATCGGCTTTAATATAGGATGTAAGAAATTTTATCTTGCTGTTTAGTACATGACTTCTGGCACTCTGTGCTTGACTGACACAGTTACAACTGATAATTTGTCATGCCATTACAGGAGGCACATAAGGTACTTTGTAAACTTCCACTCTGATAATACAGCAATGCCTTGTCAGGTAACTACTTCAGTTTGCAGTTCAGTCAAAACAAAAGTCTCAGTCAGATGAGAAAATCTGGGTAAAAGGATTTTTAAACTGGGGACACCTAATTAACATAGCATGTATATTTAATTCAGCATATTAGTACTTTCACATTAATTTATACAAAAATAGGATCCATCACTCAGCTGAGATTAGTGTCATAAAACAAATTTCCCTGTGTCCTGCCTGTTATGTTTTCTAATACTACTCAGCATTGGTTAGCAAAACACATTCAGTAAAATGGACCCTAGTTTTTGGACAACACATGCACACTTCCTTTAAACTTGTGTGGTTATATAATTTTCCGTACATGCTCATTCATTTTACCTCTCATTTTTCCTGTAGGTATCCTGTTATGATAAAACAATTCATAACCATTATTCAGCATGTCTCACAGCAACTTTCAAATATTTTCATTTGATTTTTCAGTTTACATACTTCATGCTGATTCATAACGCTTGCAACAGCCATCTCCAATCTTATGAAAGTATTCATTCCTGTTAAACATTTCCTCACCCCCCTGCCAGTGCTACCATATTCCCCCTCTCTTGTTTGGCTACACACTGCCATCACAAATTCAACGTCATACACTACCCTCCTCTTTCTGTACTAATTATGCAGCGCCCTTTCATTCTGGCTTAGCCCTGTCCCCACCTCCCCAGAAATCTGGGTGGCTGCCAGAAATAACAGTAATAGCGCAGTACAAACCCTGTAATTATTATATGTCCTAACTGGTATTACTTCCTCAACTCCTCTATTTTTAAACCATCTATTTTTCTGCCATCTTGATCTGCTACAGGTAATACTTTCATATTTCATCCCAAAATCTTGGCTCCGTATAGCAAGTACAACATAGTGCAGGCACTTCCTCAGTGTTAATTGCTAATGTATTGTAACTGTGAATGATTATTGGTAGGGAGAAGGAAAACACAGTAGGAATACAGACTGCCTTCCCTGCAGTGGGTGTGTTACCCAGGTTACACTTACAAAGTGTAGAAATAATTATATCAAGGTTTTAAATGTAAATAAGCAACACACATTATTCAGTTTCTGTTCACTAATATCCAAACTCCCCTGCCTTTGTTGAAAACTGTATATTATTGCCATTTAATATTCTCATACATTTTAGAAGGCATTTGTAAGTGATTCAGTGGCTTGAGTAATGGTTTCCGCAGTCTCGGGGACCTTAAAAAGAGACCACACTAGCTTTTAGAAGTGTGAAGTCGGCTTTTGAGAAGTTCTTCACTGTGGTCTTTTTTATCTCAGTTGGGGGCGGGATGTGGACTTCCAGTGAGATTAGTTTATGGTCTGATCTCACCAGTGAAGGGTATACTTCCGGTGTTGAACATTGTGACCCCATGTTCGTGATGATGAGATCTAGTATGTTATCTTCTCTTGTGGGAATGGTGACTAGCTGTTCCATGGCATTTGAGTTTATGAACTCTAGGAACCTTTGGGCTAGAGTGTTGGGGCTTGAGCAGTGATCCCAGTCTATATTCGGGTAGTTGAAATCACCTAGTATGATGGTGTTTGGAGATACATTTATCCCCTCCAGTGTTTTCAGGAAAGCCATATGAGGTTCCTGAGATTGAGAGGGTGGCCTGTAACATGCTACAAATTGCAGAGCAGTTTTGCCTATGGTTAATTGCACCTGGATGGTCTCTGATGCATCGTGCGTTGCCACCAACCTTGAGGTGTGGATGTTCTTGATGAATATAGACACCCCCCCTCCTTTCTTGGTGTTGTCCAGATTTTGGGGCCGGAACGCATGATATGAGGTAAAGCCTGATAGTGCCAGGGTGCTCTCGGGAGCTTTGAACCAGGTTTCAGTCACAGCACAGACATCGATGTTCTCCATACTGAGAAGGGCCTCGAGTGCGTGCATCTTGAGGTTGAGACTTCTGGCATTGAGCAGCACTACCCTTAGTTTTCTTCCTTTTTTGTGTTCTAGGGTGGTAGGTTTAGAATTTGAGCTTTGCCTAAAAAAGGCACTATGGGGGTGGCAAGAGCCTTTGCCAATATCCGGAAGCCCAGGGGTGACAGGTGCAAGCCGTCCCTTGCGAAGCAGCGTGGCTTGTCCAGCATGTCATCCCAGGCAGACAGACATTGGATCCCCTTTGAATGACACCAGAGTTTAAGCCAATTATTAAAGCTGATCATCTTGTCTCTGTATTGTGGCATCATTTTTGGTGAAGGTAGGATACTGCTCAAGGTCAGGGTCATACCTGCCTGGGCTACATAATCAGAGAGCTCCTCTATGTCTCTTTTCATGTAGTCCAAGGAGGTGCCTCAGGTCGTTCACACCAGCGTGGACAATGACAGAGTTGTACTTGTACCTGCTGTTGAGAGACCTGAGTGCTTGCGTTATGTGGCGGATTCTAGCGCCCGACAGGCAGCTTACTGTGACCTTTTCCTTGTTCAATCTGGTGAGCGGGACGTCAGTGTGTCTGACTATGGAGTCACCAATGACGAGTGTGTCTGGCATTGTGTTTGGCCTTAAGGGCTGTGACTGTTTGGCACACTGACTATGTGGTCTATGTGTTGCATGTGTTGTGTCCTGAGGTGGCAGTTGTTTGGGTGTCTGCTTTGGTGGCCTCTGCTGTTTTGGTAGATTTTGATCAGAGCCTCGAATATGTCTTTGTGTATTTATGTGTATGATTTGAAGTTGTGATAGTACTATGTGAGACTGGGTTTGTGGTGTGTGTGGTTACCTTCTCCTCCTGTCTGGTCTTACCAGTCCTATGTTGAGAGAGCTCAGCCTCCAGTTTGGCTATATAGTTGCATCTCTCGCATGTATTTGTGTTTTGTGGGAGAAGGAGAGGGTTGTCCGTGTACATGAGACAATTGTAACATTGCCTCAATATTCCCAGATTCACCAGCTGAGCAGGAGAGGACACTAGCAATTGATCCCTCGACATGCTAGAAGGAATAGACAAGGACTTTAAAAGAATCCGGGGGATGTGGGTGATCGAATGAGGTTTTTGGCTGGTGGGGTACTATGTAAAATAAAAGTGCTATATCAAGTAAAAAAGTACTTTAGGAGCAAGTGCTAGGCTTTACAGATAGAGAATATTCTACTTAGGAATCAAGTAGAGCTGAGCTTTTTAGATATAGAATACGCTGGTTAGATCAGCAGTACAGTTCAGGGAAGGCTGTTTTAAGGGAAAATTTGAAGAGGGGACTTTAGGTAGCCCGAATAGTTTAACCTTGATTAACTGCCGCTGCTCTTGTGTGCTCCTGTGGCAACTCCTCGCTAAAGCGTGCTTTATAGCAGGGGGCTGGAAAAAACAGGAAATGACCCAAAATGGCCAATGAATTACCAGTTGCTGTCTCTAACCACTCCTCTGAGGACAAACAGGCAGCTCAGTACTCCCCACTCTCACTGGTGAGTAAAGAAACTTCCCTCTGGCCACATAAGAAAATGGAGGAACACAGGAACCAAATAAAAAGCCAGCACCTACAGGACTGCATTGATCAGGCAATCCCAAACAAAACAAAGACCCTTTGTACCAAAGGCAAGCGTCCAGTTTGGTGGACCCCAGCCATAAACAAGCTCTACAACAAAAGGAGGAAGCTACTACAAGATAGAGCAAAATCCTTAAAAGGGAAAACACCCTTGATCATTATAAGTAAAAAATTAAGATCTCTCATAAAATCATCCAAGGCAAATTTTGAGAGAAAAGTCGCTAAGGACTCAAAGGACAAGGCCTTCTTTAGCTATGTTAGAAACCTGGGAGGAAACTCCCAGATATGCTCAGAACTAGTTCAAAATAATGTAAAAATTATTGAACCTACAGACATTGCCAACATACTGGCTGACAGGTTCAGTGCAAACTCCCCCCCTCCCCCCAAAAGGTGAGATATCTATACCAGAGAATTATAGAACCCCAAACATCTCTAACGCTCAGGTGAGAACTGCTCTCTCAAAGGCAAAAAACACAGCATCCATGGGACCAGATGGTGTCCCCGGATGTGTGCTCCACGAACTCAATGAGGAATTAAACCCGCAGTTAGGGCAGCTGTTTAATCTTAGCCTCACCTCAGGATACGTGCCTAAGGAGTGGCGTATGGCAACTGTGGTCCCACTTCACAAAGGAGGTGCCTCCACCGACCTTACCGTCCCATCAGCTTGACAAGCTTGATCTGCAAAGCTATGGAGAGGATCATAATGGAACTCATAAATAAAGACATAGGAGACTTGCAGACTTTGGATCCGACCCAGTTTGGCTTTGTCAAGGGCAGATCATGCCTTTTAAACCTGGTGGACTTTTTCGAAACAGTCACCAAGGCCATTGATGAGGGAAAGGCAGTCCACACAGCCTACCTCGACCTGGCAAAGGCTTTCGACACAATACCCCACTCAGGTATCATTGAAAAACTCATCAGCTTAAATGTAAACCCATACGTCACAAGATGGGTTGCAAAATGGCTAAGTGACAGAACCCACAGGGTCAGAGTTGCTGGCGCCATGTCAGACTCAAAGCCTGTCACAAGTGGTGTCCCACAGGGCTCAGTCCTGGGCCCTCTCCTGTTCTGCATATACTTTTCAGAAGTACAAGCAAACACAGGAGGATTATGGCTGACAAAATTTGCAGATGACTGCAAACTGGGCGCCATAGTTGAGAACACATCTGACACAGATATCCTTCAAAAGGGTCTTATAGAAACGGAAAACTGGTGCCAGAACCATGGCCTAAAGTTAAACGCCAAAAAATGCATAGTCATACCCTTCGGGAAAAACAAGGTTACCCCTAGCTACCATATAGGCGGCAACCCACTAAGCACAGAAGAGGTTATCAGGGATCTGGGTACCCAGGTTGACAGTAACCTTTCATTTGATACTCACGTTGCCAAAGTAGTTAGGAAGACCTTCTACATTGCCCACCTGATCATGAAGGGATTCACATCTAGATCAAGGGAAGTCATCGTCCCCCTGTACTCATCACTCATCAGGCCAATGATTGAGTACAATGCCCCGTTCGGAATGTATCTGACACGACACCTGCAGCAACTGGAAAGTCCCCAAAAGTTCCTCACCAAAAGGATAAAGGGTCTCAAAAATATGTCCTATGCTGCCCGACTGAAGGAACTTCAGCTCTACTCAGTCGCTTACCGTCTGCTCAGAGGTGACCTGTGCCTGACATACAAGGCCATGTCCAACCCAGAATTGATGAACATGCTTCACCTCAAAAAATCTAGATCCCTCAGAACTACAAGGGCGGGAGACTTAAACCTTAACACGGTTATTAATAGGACATGCTGGAGGGACAGATTCATCACCCAGAGACTCCCTATGCTGTGGAACAAAATCCCGGTACATGTGAGGCAGAGCACCTCGCTGGCTTTGTTCAAGAGAAATCTTGACCAATGGATGGGAGATCGCAGATATACCCCAGGGATTATCTCAGTGTCACTGCTTGACAGAGGCACAGCAAAATAATGGGCATAGTATCCTCCAAACTAAAGGGGTGGTGAAAGCCACAAAACTCTGGCTAGGCTTATAAATGCCCTTGGGCAGATAGCCTAGTATGAACCTATGAACCTATATGCATAATGTACAAGAGTAGATTTAATGGACACCCCATGTTAGAAAGCTCTGTCTTTCAGGTATTTCTGTTTTGGATTCATTTACCATCTCCAGTATCTTGGACTTGAATTATCCTGAATAACTGCAAAATATTGCAATCAAAGACCATCCTTTTTTTTTTTTTTGTAAGTGGAACTGTTATCCACTTGACTAAAATCAATGAAATGTAGCTACATACCATTTCCTTTTCTTGCGACAAAACCTTTTTTCCTGATGTGGCATTAAAACGACTGGGGGAGTAAAACTATTCGGTAACTTGAAGGAATGTTTAACATCCAGTTAATGTCACTTACCTAGTTGACTGCCTCCGTCTGTTGTTCGATTTTTCTTTGTCTCTAGCAGTCGCACAGTGTGCAGCTCCTGAGCAGCCTTTTTCACTTCTGACAACAATAACAAAAATATAGGCTTGCTGTCCAGTAAATTGGCTATCCCTCATAACTGTAAAATTAACAGGATGTTCACAGGGCAGACTCATTAATGCCTACACTGTGTACACATTCTCTTACTATATTGCTTGTACTTTTATAGGTGTATAGGTTCATAGGTGTTTAGTAGGCTGATGACCACAAGGGCCTTTTTAAGCCTAGTCAAGTATCCCAAATCTCTGATGAGTTTTGATACCCTTTGCTAAGTGTAAGCATGGGCCTGGGAGATGAACCATTTACAGGTTATCTGTTTGCATCAGAGACATAGGTGCCAAAACCAGGGATGAATTTCCTGTTTTCCCATCCAATTGTCCAAGTTGCACTTGAATTGGATTAGGGAGGAACTCTGCTTCACATGGATGGGGAGCCTGTTCCATAGACTGGGTAGTCAATCTCTGTGATACATACCTATCTCTCCAGCAGGTCCTATTTATATCACAGGCAAGGTTTAAGTCTTTAGAAAGGGTAATTCTGCGACTGTTTATTTTGTGGATATGCAGGAGGTCCATCAGAGTGGGGTCTGACAATGCCCTGTATGCCAGGCATAGATCTCCCCTCAAAAGCCTTTAGGAGACAGAATACAGGGATAGGGCCTTGAGGCAGTCTGCATAGGACATATTACTTATGCCCTGTATTCTTAGGTTCATAGGTTCATAGGTTTATACTAGGCTGTCTGCCCTAAGGCATTTATAAGCCTAGCTCAAAGTTTTGTGGCTTACGCCACCCCTTATATGAAAAAATACTGTGCCCATTAGTTTGTTGTGCCTCTGTCCAGCAGTGACCCAGAGATGATTCCCGGGGTAAACCTACGATCTCCCATCCACAGGTCAAGATTTCTCTTGAACAGAGCCAGCGAGGTGCTCTGCCTAACATGGACCGGGATTTTATTCCACAGCATAGGGAGTCTCTGAGTGATGAATCTATCCCTCCAGCACGTCCTATTTATATCCGTGCTAAGGTTTAAGTCGCTTGCTCTAGTGGTTCTGGTGGATATGGATTTTTTGAGGTGGAGCATGTCCATTAATTCCGGGTTGGACATGGCCTTGTATGTCAGGCACATGTCACCTCTGAGCAGATGGTATGTGACTGAATAGAGCTGGAGTTTCTTCAATCTGGCAGCATATGACAGATTTTGGAGTCCCTTTATCCTTTTGGTGAGGAACTTTTGGGGTCTCTCCAATTGCTGCAGATGTCGGGTGAGATACATCCCGAATGGGGCATTGTACTCTATCATTGGTCTGATAAGTGAAGAGTACAGGGGAACAATGACCTCACTAGATCTGGATGTGAATCCCTTCATGATCAGGTGGGCAATGTAGAAGGTCTTTCTAACCACTTTAGCAACGTGAGTGTCAAAAGAAAGGCCACTGTCAACCTGGGTCCCCAGGTCCCTGATTACCTCTTCTGTGCTTAGTGGATTGCCACCTATATGGTAGCTTGAGGTTACCTTGTTTTTCCCGAAGGGTATGACTATACATTTTTTGGCGTTTAACTTCAGGCCATGGCTCTGGCACCAGCTATCTGTTTCCGTGAGTCCCCTCTGAAGGATATCCGTGTCCGATGCACTTTCCACTATGGCGCCCAGTTTGCAGTCATATGCAAACTTTGTCAGCCAAAGTCCTCCCATGTTGGCCTGTACTTCTGAGAAGTAGATGCCGAACAATAGGGGGCCAAGGACCGAACCCTGTGGGACACCACTTGTGACCGGCTTGGAGTCTGACATAGGGCCAGCAACTCTAACCTTGTGGGTTCTGTCCTTAAGCCAGTTTGCAACCCATCTTGTGACATATGGGTTTACATTTAAGCTGGTAAGTTTATCTACAATACCCGAGTGGGGTATTGTGTCGAAAGCCTTTGCAAGGTCAAGGTAGGCTGTATGGACTGCCTTTCCCTCATCAATGGCCTTGGTGACTGTTTCGAAGAAGTCGACCAAGTTCAAAAGGCATGATCTTCCCTTGATGAAGCCAAACTGGGTTGGGTTCAATGTCTGCAAGTCCCCTATATCTTTGTTTATGAGCTCCATTATGATCCTCTCCATAGCTTTGCAGACTAGACCTGTTAAGCTTATGGGGCGGTAATTACCAGGGTCCGTAGAGGCACCGCCTTTGTGGAGTGGGACCACAGTTGCCGTACGCCACTCCTTGGGCACGTATCCTGTGGTAAGGCTGAGATTAAACAGCTGCCTTATGTGCGGGTTTAGTTCCTCATTGAGCTCGTGTAGCACACAGCCGGGGACACCATCCGGTCCCATTGATGCTGTGTTTTTAGCTCTAGAGAGAGCAGCTTTCACCTGCGCATTTGAGATGTCTGGGAGGCTACACTCCGCTGGAATAGTTATCTCTCCTTTAGGGGGGGAGAGGGGGTGAAGTTTGCACTGAACCTGTCTGCAGTATGTTGGCAATGTCTGTGGGTTCAGTGATTTTTGTATCATTTTGGACTAATTCTGAGCATATCTGGGAGTTTCCACCCAGGTTCCTAACATAGCTGAAAAAGGCCTTATGATTGTCTTTTGAATCCATGGCAATTTTTCTCTCAAAATTGGCCTTAGTTGATTTTATGAGTGCTCGTATTTTTTTACTAATACTGATCAGGGGTGACTTCCCTTTTATGGATTTTGTTCTATCATGTAATAGCTTTTCCTCTTATTGTAAAGTTTGTTAATGGCTGGGGTCCACCAGACTGGACGTTTGCCCATGGTGGAGAGAGTCTTGGTTTTATTTGGGATTGCCTGGTCCATGCAGTCCTGGAGGTGTTCATAGAAGGTATTTGTAAGGGCTTCCGCAGCTTGGGTTGTGGTTTCCACTGGCTCAGGGGCCTTGAAGGATACCACACCAGTCTTGAGTAGTGTGAAGTTTGCTTTAGAGAAGTTCTTCACTGTGGTCTTTTTTGTTTGGGGTGGGGGCGGGATGTGGATTTCCAGTGAGATTAGTTTATGATCAGATCTCACCAATGAGGGATATACTTCCGGTGTGGAGCATTTTGTCCCCATGTTTGTGATAATGAGATCTAGTATATTTTCTCCTCTCGTGGGAACAGTGACTAGTTGTTCCATGGCATTTGAATTTATGAACTCCAGGAACCGTTGGGCTAGAAAGTTAGGGCTTGAGTAATGTTCCCAGTCTATATTCGGGTAGTTGAAGTCACCCAATATGATGGTGTTTGGAGATACATTTATACCCTCCAGTGTCTTCAGGAAGGCTGTGTGGGGTTCCTGAGTTTGAGAGGGTGGCCTGTAGCATGCTACAAATTGTAGAGCAGTTTTGCCTATGGTTAGTTGCACCTGGATGGTTTCCGGCTTCGTGCGTTGCCACCAACCTGGAGGTGTGGGTATCCTTTATGAATATGGATACACCCTCCTTTTGTGGTGTGGTCCGGGTTTTGGGGCGGAACGCATGATATGAGGTAAAACCTGATAGTGCCGGGTGCTACCAGGAGCCTTGAACCAGGTTTCAGTTACAGCACAGACATCAATGTTCTCCATACTGAGAAGGGCCTCGAGTGCGTGCATTTTGAGATTTAGACTTCTGGCATTGAGCAGCATTACCCTCAGTTTCTTCCCATTTTTGTTTTCTGGGGTGGTAGGTTTAGAATTTGAGCCTTGCCTAAGAAAGGCACTATGGGGGTGGCAAGTGCCTTAGCCAATATCCGGAATCCCAGGGTGACAGGTGCAAGCCGTCCCTTGCAAAGCAGCGTGGCTTGTCAAGCATGTCATCCCAGGCAGACAGACACTGGATCCCCTTTGAATGACACCAGAAATTAAGCCAATTGTTAAAGCTGATCATCTTGTCTCTATATTGTGGCATCATTCTTGGTGAAGGAAGGATACTGCTCAGGGTCAGGGTCATACCTGCCTGGGCTACATAATCAGAGAGCTCCTCTATGTCTCTTTTCATGTAGTCCAGGGAGGTACGTCTCAGGTCGTTCACACCAGCATGGACAATGACTGTGTCATATTTGTACTTGCCGTGGAGTGACCAGAGTGCTTGTGTTATGTGGCGGATTCTAGCGCGCGATAGGCAGCTTACTGTGACCCTCTCCTTGTTCAGCCTGGTGAGTGGGACGTCAGTGTGTCTGACTATGGAGTCACCTATGACAAGTATGTTTGGTGTTGTATTTGGCCTTAAGGGCTGTGACTGCTTTGCACACTGATTTTGTGGTTTATGTGTTGCTTGTGGGGTGTCTTGAGGTAGCAGTTGCTTGGGTGTCTGCTTTGGAGGCCTCTGCTGTTTAGGTAAATTTTTACTCAGAGCCTCCGAGTAGGTCTTTGTGTGTTTATGTGTTTGATTCAGTGGTGTGGTAGCATTATGTGAGGCTGGTTTTGTGGTGTGTGTAGTTGCCTTCTCCTCCTGTCTGGTCTTGCCAGTCCTGAGTTGAGAGAGCTCAGCCTCCAGTTTGGCTAAATAGCTGCATCTCTCAAGTATTTGTGTTATGTGGGAGGAGGAGAGGGTTGTCTGTGTACATGAGGCAATTGTAACATTGCCTCAATATTCCCAGATTCACCAACTGGGCAGGAGAGGACGCCAGCATCTGGCCCTTCGACATGCTAGAAAAATTAAGGAGTTAGGTATGAGACTGAATAAGAGAGGACTTAGTAAGGAAGCGGGTACTCCTGGGGGGGTTTCGCAAGTGAGGGACTTTGTATAATATAGAAGTGCTTAACCTGCAAGGAATATGCTTTTAAGACAAATGCTGAGCTTTTTTTTTGAAAAAAAAAAATTTTAGGAACAAGTGCTGCGCTTTTTAGTTAAGAGATATACTGTTTAGGTTACTAGTAGAGCAGTTCTAAGGGAAAAAATGAAGAACAGACTTTATGGAGCCAGAAAAAGTTTAACCTTGTTAAACCTTTATAGCAGGGGGCTGGAAAAGGCAGGAAATGATTCAAAATGGCCAAAGAATTACAAGTTACTGTCTTAAACCACTCCTCTGAGGACAAACAGGCAGCTCAGTACTCCCCACTCCCACTGGTGAGTAAAGAAACTTCCCCCTGACCAAACAAAGAAAATGGAGAAGTACAGGAACCAAGACAAAGCCCAGGGATCAGCAAAACCTGATCACTGGAACACTAGCCAGGAAAGTTAGGAGAACAAGAATATTTTTTTGTTTTTTTTTTAATTTTTTTCACAGACAGAACAGAAAACACAATAAATGCTTTGCTTTTCGATTAAATGCTATCAAAAGCTAGTACACTTGAGTGTATTAGCCTGTAGTTTAACTTTTAAGCAAACTTAAACTAAGAAGTGCAACCAACAATTAAAGCTTATAAAAACAGGAAAAACAGGTAATACCACTATAAAATAGACAGAAACAGTCGTCGAATTACACAAATGGTCGAAAAATGCAAGAAAAAATACTTAAAATCCTTCTTTTAGTGAGGAACCTCTGTGGACGTTCTAGTTGTTTGATATCCTGGTTAGGTACATACCAAAGGGGGCATTATACTCAATGATAGGCCTGATGAATGCCGAATACAGTCAAACAATAACTTCCTTGGACTTAGATGCCATACCTTTGTTTATAAGTTGGGAAACATAGAATGATTTCCTCACCACTGTAGACACGTGATGATCAAAGGCTAGATTACATCTGTGTCCCTAGGTCCCCGACTACTGGGTCCAACTCTGTGGACTAGGGTTTTTGGGGTTCCACCAGTGGGCAAGGGAGAACCACTTTTGTTGGTTCTGGGAGAGGGAACAGGGAAGGCTTCCTTATTGTGTCAGAATGCTTTGTCTATCCCTAGGGAAAGCTACTGCTGCCATTAGCAGGGCGGTTGGCCCCATTTTTCTTGTAAAAAAGAAACAGAAAAGTAAGCATTTGTCTTTTATTTCCTTAGACACGAGTAGTTTACTGGGTCTGGCTCAGGGTTCAATTCAAGCTATAAATACTTCCTGTAAAATAGTTTCTGGTAAAAGAAAGACATACCTCTTTTATTGAAGATATTCAAGATTTTGAATAGGAAGATAAGGGGACAGTTACAGAATTTTCTTCTCAGATTTTGATTCAGACTCTGAAGAGAGCTCAGTTTCTGATTCTCCATATTTGGGGGGGGGGTTCTCTTTCTTAAAGACTATTGCTAGAATATACCAGTGGGAGAACAGAGTCATCAGTCATTCAGAAAATACTATGAGTTGTTACAGAAGGAATTTCCAGAAACTCCAACCATTCCTCCTGTTCTGCCTGCTTTAGAGGATATGTGTATTACTGGCTACAATTTTCCTTATATCCTATCTGCCGTTTTAGGGGCAGCTGACTGTATAAAGGTCCTCAGTCTTTTAAGCTTTTGTATACAATTCCCAAACCTGACCCAGCAAATACAGCTTTAGTTGATTCCACTGCTGCTAAACACTTGGCTAAATCCAGTCCTACTCAAAGGATGTGGAAAATTTAAGTATGAGAAAAAGTGTATACGTCTGCACCTTTAATTTTCAGAATTTTGAATCGTCAAGCTTGTATGCTAATATTCTAATTAAGAAAGTATGAGTAATGTTATTTCTGCAGTTTGTTCTTGTGAGGAAAATAATTTGTTGTAAATAATTTAGTTTCTTTTATTGCACAGGTCACACTACTCATTGCAGTGTGTATGGCTCTGTTGATACTTCCAGGGCTATGGCCAGTGGTACATTTTTGAGGAGGTTTGCATGGCTGCATTCTCAGAACCTCCCAGATGTTAAAAATTAGATTTTAAATTCTCTCTTGGATAGAGATTTAGTTTTTGGCACCTTTGCTGTAGAGGTGGTCAAAAAATGTGCTTGAAAGGGGCGAGTTGATCCAGAGAATGTCTAAGGTTTTTCAGCCCTCCTTTTACAATTTTTTAAGGGATTTTCTCACTCCTCCAGTTTTGGCCAAAAGCAGAATAAACAGTCTCAACAAAAATAGAGGTACAGTAGATAGTAGATTATCCCAAATATCAATTATCTGAATGCAGCCTTCTAAAGTTTTTGGGTAGGAAAAATCATAAAGTTTGAATACGTAAACATTGTACATATTGGCGTGTGCATGTTTTTTGAGCTTGTACTACAATAATGTACTATACTGTTTTGTACTTACAGTAAATTTGTTTTATTTTTCTTGTTTAATGCTCATCAAAAACATTTTTAGAAGTTTTTTTAATCTGGTTCAATTATGTTTGATTATCCGAACAGTTTGATTATCCAAACTACCCTAGTGCCAATTAGTTCAGATAATTAACTCTCTACTGTAAAAATATGTTTTAGAAGAAATTGCAAAGGGGTTCCAAAAAGAAGCCTTGAACCTCTCAACACCAAGGACAGTCCCACAAGTCTGAATGACTATTCAGGAGTTCTTGTGACCCCCCTTTCTGCCTCTCCCCCTTTTTTTCCATCTAGAACGTCTGAATCTCTGTTTTCTCTTTGGCAAACATTTCAGACAAATGGGTTCTGAAAATCATCCATCAAGGTTGCACCTGGCAGTGGGAGGAAATTCCTACTTTCCATGTGATCTTTCCTCATCCTCCAGGTGACACTCTTGTTTCCTGTGATTCCTCATCACATTTTATCCCAAGGAGTAATAGAGCCAGTCCCTTCTTCCCAGGTGGAGAAAATTAATTAATTAAATTTATTTATTTAAGAAGGATGTTCTTAGTCCCAAAGGAAGAAAAATCTTGGAGACCAGTTCTGGATCTATATTTTCCTAAACCTGTTTGTGATAGTGTGCATATTTAAAAAATAAAAATAAAAAAAACTGGTAACTCCTCTTCCAAGTTTCAGGGTGACACAAGACTTAAAAGATGCTTGACATCACATCTCTTCATCCAGACTTCGGATGGTTCTTAAGGTTTTGTGTATCTGGATCACATACGTTCTCTGCCTTACCCTTTGGATTATCCACTGCACCAAGAGTGTTCACAAAGTGTCTAACTCCAGTTGTAGTTCATTGCAGGCTACAGGGTATCCACATTTTTGTATATTTAGATGACCTTCTTATCTTTGCAGAGTCTTTTTCAAAGTGTCAGGAAACCCTTTATCTTGGGTGAGAGATTTCTTACACAGGGCGGGATTCCAAGAGAACATTCAACTGTCTTTCTTGACTCCTGCACACAGGTTTGGATTCCTGGGATTTCAGCTAGACTCCTCGGTTCAAAGAGCTTTCCTTCCACAGGAAAAAAATAGATCTATTTCTAAGGTTTTCCACTCAAACTTTGACCTCGAGGGAATACCTCAGGATTTTGGGTCTCACGGCTTCAATAGTTCTCATGATACTCCTGGCAGGACTCCACATGAGAAAGATACAGTAGTATCTAAAGTCTGTTTGGTCCCAGCACCAATCCTATTGTCTTTTCAAATCCCAGTGCTGGGGTTTGTCAGAAGAGAACTCTTTTGGTGACAACAAATATCCTAAAATCCAGGTCTTCCTTTTTCCCTCTGTGTTCCAAAGCAGTCATCCGAGATGCCTTGAACTTTGCCTGTGGAGCATTTTCAAGGGGGACAAAAGTGCAGGGTGTGTGGGACACCAAGGACAGACAGAAACACATAAATATCAGAGATGTTTGCCCTGAACAAGATACTCAATTCTGTTAATCTGTTTGATCCCGAACCTGTTCATGTTGTTACAGACAATACCACAGTCATGTGGTTCATCAACAAATGGGGAGTCAGGTCGTTCTCCTATTGCAGACTAGCTGTGTTAGTTTGGGATATAGCTTCACAACAGAGTCTTACTCTACAGGCATCCTACACTCTGTCAGAGCAAAATTGTGTGGCAGACAAGCAGGCCAGACCCTCATGAATGGAAACTTGTTATGGGGGGTGGGGAGTCTTCAAAGATTTGATCCATCGGTGGAGTGTTCCCACAAGTAGACCTCTTTGCCTCTTCTCTGAACAATCAACTGGTAAGATTCTGTTCCAGGACTCAGTGAAAGAAGATCTGGAAGACACATGCCTTTTTTTTCTTTTGACAGGAATGTTCATTATGCTTTTCCACCCTTTCCACCAATATCCAGGTATTTCTAAAAATTCAGAAGGAATCCCCCAAGGTCATTGTAGTTAGTGACTCCCTTCTAGCCCAGGCAACAGTGTTTCTCCCTTCTTTTGGAAATGGCCAGGGACAATTACCACAGCCTTCCTCACAGACTAGATCTACTCACACAAGAACAGGGGTGTTTGAAGTTGATTGATGTTGGTGTGTGCCACGCTTTGAGAAGGGATTCACTTCCTGCATAACTGGATCCAAAATTCAAGAAAAATACATTAAAGGATGAAGTTAAGACTCTACTCTGAGGGCTGCTTTGGGCCATTTCTGTAGTAGTTCAGTAGAAATGGCTTCATTAATATGGACCTGCATGTAAAATAGCAGAGTTAGGTCTGCACAAATCAGCATTATAGCATTAATCGTTGTATTTTTCAGATATTTAAATGCTGAATGAACTGTAGATGTCTAGGCCAGTGACTAGTCAAAATTCCTCAAACAAAAGGCCTCCTACCTCCTTAGGGCAATGGAGTGAAGACAGCCAGGGGGACTCTTGATGAACTAAATCTGATTCCTTAAGAGGCCCTACACTGACATTTTTTTGCACAGCTCTATTGTCAGTATTACAGTCTTGCTTTGTGGCATCCATCTGTTTTGCAAAACCATATATGAACTGTTTTTATTTTCCTTCTGCATGTGTATGATTCTTGGAAGTAAGTTTTTTTTTCTTTAAAAAAAAAACCTTTCTAAAGGTGGTGCTGAAGCCAAACAAAGTATACACCTCAGTCATTTGATTTACCTGGTTTAAGCAAGCATTACTGCCCAACAGGGTGTGCATTATTGGTGAAATAATGCCTACTGAGGAAGGGGGTTATTTCCACAATAACACACACCCTGGAGGGCATTATTGAACTTAGAGAATGGGCTGTCTATAAAATTTTTTTTACTATATTTTTATGTATATTTTTGATGTAAAATAGTTTCTTCGCCTAATGTTTCAAACTTGTTGTATATGTTAATGGTGATTGGAAGAAACACTTTACATCCAAAATATAACACTTAAAAAAATATCCAGGCATTTACTTTATTTTTTGGTCCCTTACTCCTAAAATGTTTGGTACTGCGGTGGTGGTGCTGTGGTAGCGTTGTCGCCTCATAGCAAGACGTTGTCCCGTTCGATTCTCAGCTAGAGCGTCTTCTGTGTGGAGGCGTACGTGAATGGGGTGTGCCTTCGTTGAAGGTTGTGCGTCAGGGCTGGTAGCCCGGTACGTAAAAATCCACTACCAATCATTAGCGGACTGGAGTTCCGCTGTGGCGACCCCTAACCGGGAAAGCCGAAAGACACAAACAAACTCCTAAAACATTTGGTTTGTTGCTAGTCATTGGAGATTGAAGTTACTAAATAATGGCATACATTTGAGTTTGATATTATTTTCAGAAAATTCATACTAACACAAATCCTTTTATTTAAACAAGTTTGTATTTTTTTTAAGAGCAATGATTTAAAATCTTTTCTTATTTTTGAGCCTCTGTTCTATCCTTATTTTAGGCTTTATCCAGATTCCTTCAACTGAAAGGTCCAGAGGTATACAAACCTCTTTACTACTGCTGCCGCCAGTAGTCGGTCTCACTCATACTCACACCTCTGTTTCAGAAAATGCATGCAGACTGAAATACTAATATTCAAGTAAAATATGTCCCGTTTATTTTAGGTTTATCCAGATAATCTTGAGCTAAGAGTCAACGGAGCATTCCTTTCAACTGTCCAGATTTTTGGCTAGTATATTTGGTCCAATACTGATAAGACGTGTAGTTTTCTGGCAACCACCGGGGATTTAAATCATTAAATAATGACAGACATCCGAGTTTCAGACTTCATATCCTTCAAAAAATGCATGTTAATGGAAACCCTGTTATTCTAGCAAGTTTATAAGAGAAATGTTTAAAATCTGTCTCTATGTTTGGTCCTTTGTCCCCTGTTATCTGTGGCTCTTTCCAGATTTCTTGTGCAAAGTGGTTGAGAGTAATGGTAGAGAAGTACGCAAATCTCTTAACTGCTGCTGCCAGGGGTTGCTCTCATTCTTCATTCTCTCTCTCACACACACACACACACACACACACACACACACACACACACACACACACACACACACAGTCTCTTCCGCTTTTATGTGTGCATACACACACACACACACACACACACACACACACACACACACACACACACACACACACACACACACACTATTTTTTTTTCTTTTTTCTTTTACAATCGCTAAGCAGCACATTTGCTGTCTAGCAAGATAATGGCTCGGTCAATCTCACTTGCATACACTCTCACACACAGACGCACACATTTTTTAATTGTAATTTTTTTTTTATTTCTTATTTTACACTTGCTAAACGGCAGAAGCACTGCTTAGTGAGTGTAAAATAATGGCAGTTATTTCTTTCAGTTCGAGCTCCGCAGCAGCAGCTTAATGCACTATCTTGAAGCAGCAGACTCATTTTTCAGTGGGCATTACTTGTAGATTAACACCCTGCTGGTGATCGTTCGTTCTCCAGTCAGGGTGCAATTTACATGTCACCTGTTCTCTAACCCGTTATAAATCTGATCATTTTAAAACATTAGGATCTATAACTTAACCTCCTCGTTTATTTTATTGCCTTCTTTTTAATTTATCTACATACATTGGGCACTCCCTTTTTCTTGCTGTAGAAACAGGGGAAGATCTTGCCCTTTTCATTCAAAGAGCCAGCAGTTCGAGTCTTGTGATTGGTCATACTTTAAAATAGTGGCACCTGCCTTTCATCTGGCTCCCTGATGGCCAAAAACATAAAATTGCTTTTGCCATCTCTTGTAGTGTTTCTAATAGAGGTGGCAGTCTTTTCTGGTTTAATCTTTATGGTATTACCTACCTAGGTAGCACTTTGTTCTATCATCGGTTTTATTTCTCGAAGGGTAGAGTGTCAGGGCCGTCTTCCACTGCTGTGCTTCTTTTACCATTTTTTCCTATGCTGAAGGAGTCTAATAATTCTGGACTTAATTGTTTAGCCCCTGTGTGAGCCTTGGCTACTACTTTCACTTGTCCCAGGTGTGTTCCGGTGTCTGCTTTGGAGCCTCTTTATGTCCTCCACCATACATGCACCATATGTCTTATGGTTCACTAAGATGGGTGGAAAGGTGGGAGAAAAAATATTTTTCTCTTTCTTCTCCATGCAGAACTTGCAACTTTGGCATCCACCTCTTAGATGAGTTCACATTCTGACATACCCTTTTGTTTTCATCCTATGGAGGAATGTTTTTCACCAACTTATTCTCTACAGCTTCTCGTGCTCACGTTGGCTGTACAGATACTACTGCTGTTTTGCCCGACGCTCCAAATGAGCCCGAGTCCACATCTGCAGGAAAATACCACCAAAGACATGAAGAGGTGGGTTCACGCCTTTGAACATTGTTCTGCGTTTTAACTCTTTCTGCTGTGTAGTCCACTGAGTGGTCCTTGTAACTGCCCACCATCTTCTTCGGCCTGAGACGATTGTAGCAGACTGTTAGGTTTATCCTGTAACTTTGTTTTTAGAATATTTCCTTTTCTGACTGCATGTGTGAAAGGTGCCGCAGTTAATAAGCTTCTTACCTGGGTTACTTTATCAGCCTTATGACTGTGCACTGTCCAACTCTTACCAGTTTAACCATGTCCTCCCATCTATTCTTTGTAATTTTTTTCTTCAAGGTCTTTTATGATATTACTAACTTGATATTATGTTATTATATTGACATGAAATTCTTCCTTCAGAACTGCTTCTTTCAGTTTATCCTGTCTCTTGCCATTGTTGTTTTTCATATCCTGTATTGTGCTTCTGCAGTGTTCTGAATATTTACCATCTACATTTTTCTTGGTGTTGGTCGTACTACTTAGTAGCTGTTCTTTTGCCAAAATAACATTAACAGGATCTGTGTACACATAATCGCAAGTTTCTTTCACTGCTTTTTGTAACATTCGTTTGTTTTTTTCCTCTCTTTCCCAATCTCTGTCTGCCACTAACTAAATTGCCATACTGCATTAACTAATTTGCATAGAATAGATAATTCTACAAAGGTGGCAGCTAGCTGCAGCACTAGGTATTAACCAGTGGAGTTTTAGCCAGCTGAGCCCACACTGTCACCAGTAAAGTCAAGGGGAGTCCGATATGCATAGGCATGCTGTCCCTTGGCATAGCAGTAGCAGGCCCAAAGGAGCTGTTGAGGGGAAGGGCATAGACATTCTCCCAGGAGTTGATGAGGGGAAGTGGACAGGCTGTCTCCCAGAAGCAGCAAGCTGTCCCACTTCGTACCATTTGACTGACACCAAGGAATGGGAAGAGTGATAGGGGTTTCTAGGCACGGTTAAATGAGCCATAGGGCACTCTTTCAGCCTGGGTATATCTGGCTCCTGTGTCCTAGGAACAAATAGGTTGATGAGGTGTCAGTAATGGAACCTTCAAGCAAGGTCCAGGAGGGTAGAAAAAAATATCAGAGACAAAAACCAAAAAATATTGGCGGGGAAGAAGAGGGGCCCAAAAATTGAGGACTGTACACATTTAGTTAATAGAAAACAGGCTGCATATCAACATCGTTTTTTTTTTTTGAAGAAGTCTGAAACTCTTGTCTTGCTTTACTGACCGACTCTAATCCCCAGTGATTTACCAGATCAGAAATGTAATGAGAGTCAGGTCAAAAATCTGAGAAGAAATTGGGGGATATTCTGCAAAACTGAGGACATTTGAGAGGTATGAAAAGTTAAAATGCAAGGATGGAGATGTTTTTGTTTTTTTTTTCCTTCTGAGAAGGAATTCCTTTTTTTTTGCTGACCATCCCAGATGTTCTTCATGCTTCACTATTGCAGTCATCACATTAGGGTTATCTGCCTGCAGGTAGCCCTCAGTCTCCCGAATACCAGAGTCTTAGTATTTCTGCGTCGATGCTGTTGCTTTTTCCATGACGTCAGGTCATCAGGGGTATAAAAAGAGGCAGTCGACGCCATTACATCAGTCTTTCTTGCTGAGGATAAGCCCAAAGCAGAAGCAGTTCACAAGTGCTGGTCGGCCGCTACCTGAAATTTTCGTTTTTCGAGTTGATAATCCTGAAGTCTTCTAAAGCGAAGTACCCCGTTGGGGATCCTTTTTTCTTGCTCTATCCGATGTTAGAAAAAATTAACAATGGTCTTGCCTGTGGAAAGCAATTACCTCACATAGATTTTCATTCTTACTGCATCACCTGTTTAGGCCCAGACCACGACGTCCCTCACTGTCTTTTTTGTGCTTGTTTAATGACCGAACCATTCGTCTTCGGGCTATTTTTGTTGCTAAATTCTTTCGCTATCGATCTCCGTATTCCGAAATGACTTCGGTAAGCCATCTGACTAGCGATCTTCCGAAAAAACATAAGGATAAAGACAGAGACAGACCACATAGGTCCAAAACTGCTGACAATGCTTCCATTAAGCTAGTCGCCAGTCTGACGGTACTCAGGCGCCTTTGCAGCCCCTGATGCCCACTTCTATGGATTTACAGGCCTCTGCTGAGACCCATTCGGAGTCCGGTATACTGCGATATGCTTCTTCGACTATGGAACCAGTGGATGTGTCTACCTTGGATGGGTCCGGAGCTGCTGTGCAGGCACCGGCTTCTGAGGGTGTTTTCCGACCTACCGATGTTTGAATCAAACCGACGATTTGTTTTTTAGCCAAAACTACCGAGTTTCTTAGGCCCAGAGTAAGCACTACACCTAGAAAACCGACGACTAAAGCGCATGCTCAGGCCCCCATGCAACAAAAACAAATGCTTACAAGGGCTGAAGACCTTATAACGCTAATTAGGGGAAGCCTAAGAGACAAAGAATTCAGTTGCCTTCAGATTTTACAGACCAGGAGTCCGATGACTCTGACCTTTCTGATTATCAGGACATGCCCTTATCAGCCCATGAGGATTCAGATGCAGAGGAATCCAGTCCCTCTGCCTCCCCTCCAGAGGATTTCTCTTTTGGTGAAACCTTGCATACTTTAAGAGAGCATTTCCATTGGGAATGCCAAGACTATCAGACCAAAAAGAGACTCAGAGAATTTTTAGAGCTAACTCAGCACAGGCCTTTAGCTATTCCCCCTGCCCTGGATGTTGTGGATGATGTTTTCCTAAGTCCAAAAACCAAATAATGGCAAGTAATCTTACATCTGAAAAAGTCTTTGTATTCAACAAGACGAAAAGCGCTTCATGTTTATCGTGTATTTTTTTAGTAAAAGCTTACAGAATGAATTTACTTTGTCCTCTGCCTTTTGTTTGCCATTTTTTGGTTTTTGGACTTTTGAGATGATGTTTTCATGGAATCCAGTCTTACTCCAGACACCTTACCTCCAGCTCCTAGGAAACCTGACAGATACTACCGGGTACCTGATTCCCATAAGTTTCTTTTCAAGAATCCTACTGCTGATCCAGAGATCATTTCCCAGGGACCTTAAGGTATTAAGGCTACTACAGCCAAAAATCCTACCCCTTCGGACAGGGATTCCAGAGCTTTAGACAGATGGGGTGAGAAGGTATATACCTCTGCAACTCTTGCTATCTGGGCATTGAATTTCCAGTTTCACATGCTGAATTACCAGCAACGTTATGGAACTCATTAAACAAAAAATGGTAATATTTCCACATTGTGCAGAAAATAAAGATTTGCAAGAGCATTCTGCAAACCAAGTTAGTAAGCATACTTTGCAGTGTGGTTTTGATGCCCTAGAAGCATCTTGCAGGGCTGCATTCACTGGCTCTGTACTGAGAAGACATGCTTGGCTGAAGGAGCAGACCTTGCCAGATCATGTCAGATCCAAATTACTAGATGCTCCTTTAAATAAGGATGTTTTGTTTGGCAACAAAGCAGAATAAGTTCTTAAAAAGATGTAAGAAAAAGCTAAAGCTATGCAAACTGTTAAAGAATTCTTACAAGTGTAACCACCTCGATTCAGAAGGCATTGCACTTCAAAACACTGGTCCTTTCCAGCCCCCTCCAGGCCTTCCCAAACAAGACCCAGGGGAAACAGACCACCCAGACTACAATCTCAGGGTATGCAGAGATCTAAGCAATGGAGTGCACCCACCCCTAAAACAGGGAGTGGTAAGCCACCTCCCTATGGAAAAAGTTCACAATGACTTCTCAACTCTACTTCCCAGTCCTGCCCAATTGCTTGTGCCCCTAGGAGGAAACCTTGCCCTTCATGCAAAAAACTGGATGTCCATCACTCAGGACTGATGGGTTCTCAACATTGTATCCCAGGGGTACAAATGTTATTTCCATTCACTGCCAACCCCAAGCGGGTTTCCAGATCTTCCTCCAAACCAGTGGGCAGAGGCTCAAAACTAAGTTCTTTCCTTGCTCAACACCAGAGCTATTCAGCCAGTTCCAGTAGAACAAAGGGGTTAGGTTTCTACGCCAGACTATTCCTGGTACCCAGGAAAGAGGGCTCTTGGTGCCCAATCCTGGATCGTGCAATTCTCAACACCTTCCTGGTGGTCCCAAAATTCAAGATGCTTACTCTGCAACATCTTCTCCCAATGCTAGCCAAGGATGCCTGGTTAGTCACCCTAGACTTAAAAGAAGCTTATCTGCACATCCCCATCAGGGAATCATGCAGGAAATATCTACGTTTCCAGGCAGGATCTATGCATTATCAGTTCTCTGCACTTCCCTTTGGCTTATCTACAGCTTATCTGCACATCCCCATCAGGGAATCATGCAGGAAATATCTACGTTTCCGGGCAGGATCTATGCATTATCAGTTCTCTGCACCTCCCTTTGGCTTATCTACCGTGCCCAGGGTATTCACAAAATGCCTGGCTCCGGCCATTGTATACTGCAGGCAGAGAAATATCCAAATTTACCTGTACTTGGACGATTGCCTGATTCAGGCGGACAGCCAGGAATTGCTGCTTCAGCACCTGGCATTTGTAAAAAGCCTTCTCACTTCATTGGGGTACACCATCAACGAAAAGAAATCACAACTGGTGCCCAGTCAAAAGATTGTATTCCTGGGAGCAAGCTTGGATACAACTTCCCAAATGGCATTTCTCACTTCAGAAAAACAGGTCTATCTGACAGACTACGTTAAGCAAATGGCCACCAGAACCCAGCTAACTGCAAGAAAAATACTGCAAGCCCTAGGGTTCATGGCCTCATGTATTCTGCTAATTCCATATGCAAGACTGCATATGAGGAAACTTCAATGGTACTTAAAAAGTCTTTGGTGCCAACATTCTCAGGACCTGGAAACAGTTATTCCTATAATACCTTGTCTGAGGGCAGAGTTCCTTTGGTGGGCAGAAGCATGCAACCACAACAAGGGACTGCATTTCGCTCTACCTCACGCCACCCAAATCCTGACCACAGACGCATCAGACTATGCATGGGGGCCCACATGGCTGGTAAATGCATTCAGGGCGACTGGAGCCCAAGCCAAATTCTCCTGCACATCAACCAAAAGGAGATGCTAGCTGTAGGGAATGCACTAACAGCTTTCAGATACCTAATCCTTCCAGACAACTGCTGATAAAAACAGACAACATCACAGTTATGTGGTGCGTAAACAAGCAGGGGGGGGGGATCCATTCTTACCCACTCTGCAGGTTAGCCATGACTCTGTGGAGCACAGCTTTGGACAACCAAGTCCATCTACAAGCTCAATTCCTGCCAGGCAAACAAAGTTCACTGGCAGATGACTTAAGAAGAAATTTCCTAGACCCACACGAGTGGAAATTGGGGCCCAGCACCTTCAACCTTCTGATCCAGAGGTGGGGGAGACCCCAGAGGTGGATCTCTCTGCCTCTCTCCACAACCACCAGTTAAGCAAATTCTGCACTGGGAACCCTTACAGCAGGTGGATGCCCTATCCTTTCAATGGGAAAACCTCTCAATCTATGCCTTCCCCCCTCTGCCCCTTCTCTCAAGAGTACTACTCAAGATGAAAGAAGACAGGCCAAGGACAATTCTGTTTGCCCTGGACTGGCCAAGCCAGCACTGGTACCCACTCCTGTGCAGCCTGACTTCGGTGCCACCCTGGCACCTACACCAGACCCCCTACCCTGCTGTCACAGCAGGAGGGACAGATTTTGCATCCACGATTGCAAACCTTAAATCCTGCAGCCTGGCTTATTCCTTGAATACTCCACCAGCAACCCTAAGTAAACAGGTGCTGGACGTCATTCTTGAAGCCAGAAGGCCTATTACTAGGAAATCCTATGCAGAAAAGTGGAAAAGATACTGTTCTTGGATTCAGTCTAAAGGATACAGCAGTGCTCTCCTTATCTCTAATCCTGGATTACCTACCAGAGCTACTCCACAGAGGCCTGTTCTTCTCCTCCATTAAGATTCATGCCTCTGTCATTTCAGCTCATTACAATACTGAGCCACCTCTATTTTTTCACCCTCTCATCAAACAGTTCCTGAGAGGGGCTAACAACTTAAGGACCTAAGTAGAGCACACACCCTTGCTTGGGACCTTAACTTTGTACTGGAAAAGCTCACGCTTCCCCCTTTTGAACCTGCTGCTTCAGCAGAGTTAAAATTCCTCTCTTGGAAAACAGTCTTGCTTCTAGCAATCACTTCAGCTAGAAGAATGTCTGAGCTACAAGCACTGGTGGCTGTGGAACCCTTTATTATCTTCCATGCTGACAGGGTTTCCCCTCAGGACTAACCCGTCCTTTATGCCTAAGGTGGTGTCCAGTGTGGCCCTAAACCAATCCATCCATTTGCCAAACTTCTTCCCTAACCCTCAGAATAATGGGGAAAAGATCCTGCACTCTTTGGGTGTGCACAACAGCTCAGGTTCTACCTTGATAGGACTAAGCCTTTCAGAAAATTTGACCAGCTGCTAGTCAGCTTTGCAACAGGGGCAGAAGGCAAGGCCATTCCTAAACAAACCATTTCCAAATGGATAGCACACTGCATCCATTTCTGCTACAAGCACCATGGAAAACCAACCCCTCAAGGGGTCAGAACACATTCCGCTAGGGCTCCTTCTTTCTCTACAGCATTTCTCAAGGGAGTCCCTACCAGGGACATTCTGGAAGCTGCAACCTGGAATTCTGTACACACCTTCACCAAGCATTACCACTTACCTATCTTTTCCAAATGCACAGCAGGATTTGCTACAGCAGTCTTGCAGGGCCTATTAGCCAGCCCTAACTCTTCTTGACTGCCTCCACCCTTACACAGCTTTGGGTATCAACCCAAGTGTGATGACTGCAACAATGAAACACGAAGAACATAGTACAGTTGTGTACACTTACCATAAATGTAGATGTTCGAACGTATTCACTGTTGCAGTCCTGGTTTCCCTCCCTCCCGCCCGCTGGTTTTCTCTTTCTATCTCTCCTCTCTATGGCTATTCCTAATGGTATCGGTATTTACTTTTTATTGGTTGTGGTTTCCACACCATATACTAGCTCCCTATTTTGGGGGTCCTGACATTTGGGGCAAGAAAAACTGATGTAATGGCATCAGCTGCCTGTTTTTATACCCCTGACGACCTGACGTCATGGAAGAAGCGACATCATCCGACGCAGAAATACTAAGAATCTGGTATTCGGGACGACTGAAGGCTACCTGCAGGCTGATAACCCAAGTGTGATGATTGCAACAGTGAAAACACTCAAACATCTACATTTATGGTAAGTGTACACAACTGTACTTTCTTACTTTTGCTGTGGAAAACAAGGTTATGTTAAAATGACTGTGCAGAAGGACTTTGCTTCAGTGTGGAGAAAAGTTTCTGTGAGGGATTCGTGTGAAGTGTTGTGTACCTTGTGTAATATGAAACAACATGCTTTTATGTTCTTTGTAAAAGCTGAAGGGAAGAAGCATACTGAAACATAGCATTCGTAGATTGTTGTTGCACAAAAGAAACAGAAGGGCTTTGTTTCAGAACAAGAGGGGCCAGGAAAAGGGAGTCAAACTACCAGAAAAGTAAATGAATATTAAGCACTTCCAGGCCACAGCATGATGCAGTTTTTGTCCTTCAGAGTAGAAAACCAGCAAATTGTGAGGGTGTGCAGAAGAAACTAATCTGTGTAACTAAATGAATGTCATTCTAGAATTATTGTTTAAAAAATGCTGAAAGTGAATTGAAAGAAGGCCGTAACAACAGAGTGATTTCCTTCAACATGCTTTTTCTGAGACCGAGACAAGGAAAAGTAAATGAAAACTGTGTCACTGAACATTAAATGCTGCATTGTGAAGAGAAAGTGGGAATGTTTAGTATTATTGTTGCAATTAAACCTTGATATTTTTCTTTTGCAGGATATTTGTTTAGGCATGCATTAAGTAAATTTATTTAGTAAAAGCTTGTGGAAAGGGTAAATATATGGGGGTAATGAGAGAGGACAGGTGTTCTTGGGGTATTAGAAACTCTGCAGGATGGAACTGGGTAATAATGAAGACCTGGTGCTTGGGCTAGCTTCGTTGGACTTATGATCCAGGTGACCCAAGTTAAATTAACTGCTCTGGCATTTGGAGTGGTGGCGGAATGGAGGACTGCTGATACTTTGCCTGCTTATCTCTTTTAGGAGATGATTGGAATTGACATGTTAATAAAAGGTAGACTGTTTGTTTTTTGTAGCATCAGTGGAGCTAAGAGCTCAGTGTCTATAGGGCTAGCTAGGTAAGTTGGTGCGTTTAGAAGGAATCGCTGGCCTGTGACCAAGGGCAAAGAATCTCTTAGACCCACACATTGCAGGCAATGGCCTGCAAATGTACCAACATATAAAGGAAGTATGGCTGTTACTCTGTAAAGACAGGATTCCTCAGTGGTATCTTGCTGTCTTTTCTTCCCGTATCATGAAATTGCTGGTCCATCCCCTCCTGGAGATCCCAGCCAGCAGAGGTAAAAAGCCTGTATAATGGAGGGAGGATAAGCTGAGGTGGATGCTTTACTGCTGCAAAAGGTCAGCCAGCCTCATCTAGTACCCCAACTAGAGTATCCCAGTATAGAACAAAAATGTATTATTCTCACCATTCCCATTTTTTTGTTTCTACGTAATTTGCTCCCACCCTTTTCTAAAGATCCCACTTAATTCTTTTATTTCTGTAGCTATAGTCACTACTTCTAGTATGGTTGGTTTACACTTTTATATTTCCATTTTCTAGTAACTGCTTTTTTTGGCAGCAACCAGAATTAAACTTACCAAAGCCTTACTATGTCAAGGCCAATTTGATTCTGTAGCACAGTTCAAAAAGATAATTTCCTTAGTTAGAAATAGGTATTTCTGTCAGAGTAGTCTGCAAGGAACTCATTACTCTCCCAGAAATATGTTCCCAGTTACCTCTTCCCCATCACACCTCCAAAATTTGTAATCTACCTGAGGAAATATTCTTTGGAGTCTGCTTGGGGTATAAAAATACCTATGCACATACTTCCAAGCAAAAATCGTAAATTTTCTAGACATTTTGCACATTTGGGAGTCATACATATATCCTCCCACTATTTATTTGTGAATTGCTTATCCAGTTTCTCTTCCAATAATTTCTAATGTCATCTGATTGATTCCTATAGTTATCATGCAGTATTTTATATGGCCTATTAATTATCCTTTTTTGTAACAGCAGCTTCTATTCTAGATTCTAGTAAAATCTCTACCAGTACTGGTCTTCTACTTGGGATCTCCTTATTCCTTTCTGTTTGCTTTCTCTATCAAGGACTGATGTTGGAGTATAGGCAGTTTCTAGCCTGCAGTCCAAATGTATTCTTGGCCTCTTCCCATTATGTTCCCTTTTCCTCTCTAATTATTTGCTCCCACTTCCTCAGTTCCGTTGCCAGTTTTCTCCAGTAAATTCCAGACCCCTCTTGCCAATTCTTTTTACCCTAATTGCAGTTATCCCTATCTGCAGAATCTCCTTTTTCCATTTCCATGTTGGCTTAGTTCTTAAAGTGCTTTCTGCTACTTTATGAATTACTATTCTGTATGATTGTTATCCTCCTAAAGGATTTGCATCCAAAATCCCAGTTTCTCCTTTTTTTTATCTTGAGCTTCCCTCCTGTATTGCCATCATCCCTTTCTACTTTGAATCACTGCTTTCTGCTAGTGCACTGTACAATAGCTGTAACTGTGTAGCTCAGAAGTACACCTTCAAATCAGGTCATCCCAAAGCACCTTGTTCTATTGCAAGGATCAGCTTATCACACTTGACTCTTGTTCTCTTCCTCTCCCAGGTAAAATCCTTCAACCCTTTATTAATTGCACTCCACAACTTCTCCTCTGGTTGATAAAAATATATCTCACCTGTGTATAAAACTAAGGGAACTAAAAACATTTTCACTGCTTGTATCAGTTTTTGTATAACCTTTTGTTTGGTGTCTTCCTACATATCCTTAGCTGCCATAACAGAATCTTTTTAACCCATAGTCTTAAGTACTTCATTTTGTCATGTCCCCATAAATATAGGTGTTACTGAATTCATTTGTGAATAGGTACATAGTTTACAGCTATTCCCTTTGTTCTATTTTCATTCATTTTGTATCCCAAAAAGCTTGAAAATGTCTCAAGAATGTTCCGTATCACTGAATTATCTTTTTCTGGTTTTATCAGGTACAAAATAATATCATCTACAAATAGTCAACTTTTCTTGGTCGCCATACCAATTCATCATCATCTTCTTTCGGCTGTTCCCGTTAGGAGTCGCCACAGTGGATCATCTGTTTCCATTTCTTCCTGTCCTCTGCATCTTGCTCTGTCACACCAACCACCTGCATGTCCTCTCTCACCACATCCATAAACCTTATCTTAGGCCTTCCTCTTTTCCTGTTACCTGGTAGCTTCATCCTTAGCAACTTTTTCCCAATATACTCAGCATCCCTCCTCAGCACATGTCCAAACCAACGTAATCTTGCCTCTCTGGCTTTGTCTCCAAACCTTCCAACCTGGGCTGAACCTCTAATATAAGTATTCCTAATCCTGTCCACCCTCGTCACACCCAGTGCAAATCTTAGCATCTTTAACTCTGCCACATCAAGCTCAAACACCTGCCTTTTTGTCAATGCCACTGTCTCCAACCCATATGACACAGCTGGTCTCACTACCGTCTTGTAGACCTTCCCCTTTCACTCTTACCGGTACTCGTCTGTCACAAATCACTCCTGACACTCTTCTCCACCCACTCCATCCTTCCTGTACTCTCTTCTTCACCTCTCTTCCACACTCACCGTTATTCTGAACTATTGATCCCAAGTATTTAAACTCATCCACCTTCGCCATCTCTACTCCTTGCATCCTCACCATTCCTCTATCCTCCCTCTCATTCACACACATATATTCTGTCTTAGTCCTGCTGGCCTTCATTCCTCTTCTCTCTAGATCATATCTCCATCTCTCCAGGGTCTCCTCCACCTGTTCCCTACTCTTACTATAGATCACAATGTCATCTGCAAACATCATAGTCCACGGGGACTCCTGTCTGATCTCATCTGTCAACCTGTCCATCACCATTGCATATAAGAAAGGGCACAAAGCTGATCCTTGATGTAACCCCCACCTCCACCTTAAATTCATCCGTCACTCCCACCGCAGACCTCACCACTGTCACACTACCCTCGTACATATCCTGTACCCATACCAATTATATCCTTGAATTTGAGTCCATTATTTTTTTTGCAAGTGGTTCTAAATATAATGCAAACAAAGGGGAAAGAGGACACTCCTGCCTAGTTTCTCGAGGAACACCCCACTTTACTGTTTTCCTCTGATCCCTCATATATCCTCCTAAGTGACCTGATTATTGTATCAGGGAATGCAAATGCTTCCATTGTCCTGCTCATAAAATCTCAGCTTACTTTGCTGAATGCTTTCTCTGCATCAAGACCCACCAACAACAATGATAGTTTTCTTACATTCTGCTTTATTCTGGATTATATTTGTTCTATTAATGTTGTCAAATGTTTGCCTCACAAAACCTCATTGATCCATATCTCATATCTATCAATTTTGGCATCATCTCTGCAATTCTTTTAGCCATTACAGACGTAAACACTTTTGAATCATGATTTAGAATCAAAGTGGGGCTATATGACACTGGACCTTGTGTGTATTTTACCATCCTTCGGTATTACAGTCACCACAACTTTCTTCCAGGATGTGGGTGCTCCTCCTGCTTTTAAAATTCCATTAAACAAAACCTTCCAGATATTCATCATTTTTTCCCCTTTTTACCTCCTAGCTTCCAAACTTCCACAGGAACACCATCTATTCCTGGGGGCTTTTCTGTGGATCGGCTTATACTTTACCATTCTTATCGCCTCCTATCCTTTTAGTAATTGAGCCTCATCTACCTCTAACCTTGGCATATTTAATTCTTCCATAAATATTTCCATTTGTACTTTCTTTATTTCTATGTTTCTCTGCTTTATACGGACTTTCATTAAATTTCTGAGATATTCTAATACCTCTACAGGATCTCTGGTTATTTTTCTTGTTATAGGCTCCCTAAGCCACAAGCAACAACCCTGTCTACTTTCTGTTGCCTGTGAAGTTGTGTGTTAAAGTTTTTGTGCTCTGGAACTACTTATCAGAAAACAGCTGCTTGACAGCACTCTTTTTAAACTCATGCATATTATCAAAGTAGTTCCTTACTTTCTCTTTTACACACTGCAATTGTGCTTCTTATTGTTCTGTGAGATTCTCCCTATTCTGCAGTACTTTAACCTTTGTCAGTCCCTCTAAATAATTCTTGTTACTTCTTAAACATATCCATTTCTTTTATTTCCAGTCTTTCTTTTAACTCCACTTTAATTTTATCCCACTTTCTAGCTACATTTTCAGTAGAAATTTCTATCTTTTCTAATAACTCCCGAATAATTTAATAATTTCCCTACCCATTCCTTTAAATTCCTCTCTTGTTAACAGGTAGAAAAGTGTCAGTGTACCATTGTTAGTTTATAACCCTGCATTTTTATTTTAGTTATTGGAGCGTGATGTGAAGTAGTTATTGGATGTGTATCAAAACTCTAGCCTTGCCCAATATTTGTATCTTAGGGAATAATATGTAAATTCTCTCTGAGCTACTACTGAATTCACATCATTTGTACCAAATATTTTCATAAATTTCTTCAAAAATCTACTCTATTCTTAAGTTTTTCCTTCTGTGTCCCCAGATACATCCTTACTTTCACAAATCAAATTCCAGTCCCCATCTATAAGTAGTATACCCTGCTGAAAACTGATTTCTCCCAGAATTTTCTTAAGCTCCATTGTAGCAGTTTTAGGTGGAATATAAATACATGCCAGTGTAATCCTCTTCCTTTGCCAGTAGCCCCTTAGTACTAGAAATCTACCATTATTATTTTTCCTATTCTATCACTGTTGGAGCTCCTCTCACAGATCATACAGGATGTTCATCGTGTTTCACTGTTGCAGTCATTACACTTGAGTTATCCTACTGGCAGGCTACCCGCAGTCGGCCTGAATTCCAAAGTCCTGGTCCGGCGTCAGCTGCTGTCGCCTCTTACCTGACGTCAGTGCGCCAGGGGTATAAAAGATGCAGCCGACGCCATTTTCGTCTGTCTTTCTTGCCGCGCGGTGCCCGAAGCAAAAGCAGTTCGCAAGTGCCGGTCGGCCGACTCCTGAGATTTTCTAAATTGAATTTCAGATCCGAAGTCTTCTATAAAGCTAAGTACCCCATTGGGGAAACTTTTTTATTGCTCCAGACCAATGTCAGATAAAGTTAACAATTGTATTTTTTGTGGGAAGCAAATACCTCATAAGGATTTTCATTCTTACTGTATTTCTTGCCTAGGCCCTGACCACGACGTTGCTAGTTGTCGGTTTTGTGCTAGATTTAACCAATGCACTATTAAGCGTCGGTACGATTTTCCTTTTCATTACTTTGGCCGAAGGTTTAACTACATAATGTCGTTGGAACAACCGATGACCGGAGTTCATAAAAAGTGCAAAGAAAAAGAAAAGGGCAGGCATCCGAGGTCCAAAACCGATGACGAAGCCTCTTCTAAGCCAGTCGCCGGTTCACCGGTTCTCAGTGAGGTGCTTTTGCAGCACCTGACACCTGCTACCTCAGAGCCACAGGCCGCATCCGACTCCCACGTCGAGACAACTAGGCCTCTGGATACTCAAGGTATTGGGCCTTCGGAAAATAATCCCTCAGATGGGTCCGGAGCTGCTGAGCAGGCATCGGCTTCTGAGGGTGTTTTCAGACCTACACAGCTTTATATCAAACCAACTTCAGCTTCCAAGACAAAGTCTAAAACAGTTTTAAAGACAAGGAAACAAGTACAGCATTCTCCAGGACAGACTTCCACGCCTAAGAAACAGATGCTCAAAATGGCCGAAGACCTAATTTACTTTGATCAGGGGTTCCCATCCCCCTCCTGATAAGAGGCCTAGGCAAGACACTGAATATGACTCCTCTGATCAGGTTTCCATTTCCTCTGACTCCTCTTCAGAACAGGGATACTCCTCCCTAAGAGGATTCTGATGCTGAAGAATCTATTCCTTCAGCTTCTCCTCCTGAGGATTACTCATTTGGGGAAACCCTGCATACCATGAGGGAGCATTTTCACTGGGAGAGCCAAGATTACTCAGATTCTAAGAAAAGGCTCAGAGACTTTCTTTTACTACCTCAGCACAGACCTCTTGCTATTCCACCTGTTCTAGACATTGTAGATGATGTATTTTCAGAGTCAGGCCTGTCTCCCGACTGTTTACCTCCTGCTCCTGCTAAGCCAGACAGATAGTACAGGGTACCAGATTCACATAAATTTCTATATAAAAACCCTGCTGCTGACTCAGAAACTATTTCTCAGGGTCCCAAAGGGGTCAAGGCTGCTACTGCAAAAAACCCTGTCCCCTCAGATAGAGATTCTAGGCTCTGGACAGATGGGGGGGGGGAGTTTACACTTCTGCTACCTTGGCTGTAAGGGTTTAAATTGTCAGTTTCATATGCTTAAATATCAGCAATACTTAATGTCTCTGCTAAAACAGAAAATGTTGCCAAATTCTGAATGTTCTGAGAACAAGGAAGTGCAGGATTTATTGCATGCAGCTGAACAAGTAGGAAAACATACTTTGCAATGTGGCTATGATTTACTGGAGGCCTATTGCAGGGCCGCTGTAACAGGTTCTGTCATTAGAAGGCATGCTTGGTTAAAGGACCAGACTCTGCCTGATCATGTTAAAGCAAAATTATTGGATGCTCCATTACAGCATGATACTTTATTTGGTGTTAAGGCAGAAGAGGTATTGAAGAAAACGGAGGCTAAAGCTAAATCTATGCAGACAGTAAAGATTTCTTACAAGTACAACCACCCAGATTTAGCAGGAACTGGCCTTCTAAGAATTGGTCCTTTCCCGTGTCAGACAGGCCACAAAGAGGCAGATACAGATGCCCTAGAGGCAGACAACAGCCCCAGGGCTCATACAGGCCCAAACAATGGGGTGCTTCTACCTCCAAAAGCGGAGAAGACAAATCACAGCCATATAGGAAACAGTCCCAATGACTTCCCTCTGCCAATGCCAAGCATTTATCTTTTGGCAGCACCCTTAGGGGGAAAGCTAGCACTTTTTTCACAAAATTGGCACATGATCACCCAGGACAAATGGGTCTTAAATATAGTCTCTCAGGGCTACAGGTTCCACTTTCACACCCTTCCAAAGGCAACAGGTATGCCAGACCTGCCACACAATCAATGGGTAGAGGCACAAAAACAAGTTTCATCTCTCATGGACATGAGGGCTATTCAGCCAGTGCCTCAACAAGAGCAGGGACAAGGATTTTACTCCAGACTTTTCTTAGTACTAAGAAAGGACAAAGCATGGAGAACAATTCTGGACCTGTCTATTCTAAATACTTTTCTGGGCGTTCCGAAATTCAAAATATTGACTCTGCAGCAGCTTCTGCCCATGCTGGGCAAGAAGACTTGTAACTTTGGACTTCAAAGAGGCATACCTGCATGTCCCAATCAGACAATCTTGCAGAAGATACCTCAGATTCATAGCTGGCTCAATGCACTACCAATTCTCTGCACTGCCCTTTGGCTTATCTACTGCACCCAGGGTCTTCACAAAATGCCTGGCACCAGTAATTGTATTTTGCATAAAAAAAGGAATTCAGATATATCCCTACTTGGACGACTGCCTTATTCAAGCAGAGACCAAAGACATTCTACTACAGCATCTGGCATTTGTAAAAAGATTACTAATTTGCCTACACAGTAAACGAAAAGAAATCAAAACTAGTACCCTCTCAAGAGATAATATTCCTGGGTGCAAGCTTAAATACAACTGCCCAGATGGTTTATCTCACGCCAGACAAAGGCGACTGACTTCTTACTTCGAAAGCATGGCAACAAAGACCCAGTTATCTGCAAGAAAAATTCTACAGGCTCTGGGCTACATGGCCTCCTGCATTCTGCTAATTCCATATGCAAGACTGCATATGAGGAAACTACAATGGTATCTAAAAAGTGTTTGGACTCAACATTGCCACAGCCTGGAATCAATAATTTCACTCATTCCCTGCCTACAACAAGAGTTTCGATGGTAGGCACAGGCCTGTCACCACAACAAGGGACAGCCATTCACTTTACCCACAGTCAGGCAAAGACTAACAACAGATGCTTCAGATTATGCCTGGGGGGCCCACATGGCAGGAAAATGTATTCAGGGCACATGGTCCCCAAGCCAAAGGCATCTTCACATCAATCAAAAAGAGATGCTAGCTGTACAAAATGCCCTGACAGCCTTCAAGGACCTACTTCATCCAGGACAACTGCTGATAAAGACGGACAACACCACAGTCATGTGGTACATAAACAAGCAGGGGGGCTCACATTCCTACCCCCTCTGCAGACAAGCCATGATTTTGTGGAACACAGCACTGACTTACCAAGTATACCTGCAAGCACAATTCCTGCCAGGAAAAACAAATGCACTGGCAGACAAACTAAGCAGAAACCTCATGGACCCTCACGAGTGGAAACTAGATCCACAAATCTTCAGCATGATAACAAGGAAATGGGGATGCCCAGACATAGATCTTTTTGCCTCCCCTCACAACTGCCAACTTCAGAGATTCTGCACAAGGACTTATCACAACCAAGCATGGAAAGTGGATGCTTTGTCATTCAGTTGGAACAACCTTACAGTATATGCCTTTCCTCCACTGCCTCTCCTCCCCAAGGTACTCCTAAAGGTCAGACAAGAGAAGCCACAAATTATACTGATTGCCCCGGATTGGCCTCGCCAACACTGGTACCCAATCTTAAGGAGCTTGTCTCAAGGCCCTGCCTGGACATTGCCTCAAATTCCTCATTTACTGACCCAACAAAACAATCAGATCCTGCACAGCCATCTCAGAACCCTAAATCTAGCTGCATGGCGGACAGTGTAACCATTCAGAATACACCTCTCTCTAAAGCGGTTATGGATGTTATTTTGGAGGCCAGGAGGCCCAGCACCAGGAAATCTTATGCAGAAAAATGGAAGAGATTCTGTGCTCGGAACCAGGCGCAAGGAATTGACACGTTTGTACCAAATATTCCTCAGATTTTATAATATCTGACTGAGATGCTGGACAAAGGCCTATCCTTCTCATCAATTAAGATCCATGCCTCTGCCATTTCAGCTCATTACAATACAGAACCACCAATTTGTTCACATCCATTGCTTAGGCAGTTCCTCAGGGGGGCCAAAAATATAAGACCCCCAAGGAGAGCACCAATATCTGCATGGGACCTCAATTTTGTCTTGGAAAAACTCACACTGCCTCCTTTTGAGCCAGCCAATACAGCTGAGATAAAATTCTTATCACGGAAAACAGCTCTGCTCCTAGCAATAACTTCTGCAAGAAGAGTCTCAGAGCTACAGGCTTGTGGAACCTTTTATTATCTTCCATCCGGACAGGGTTTCTCTAAGGACAAACCCAACATTTATGCCTAAGGTGGTGTCCAGTGTGGCTCTTAACCAAACCATTCATTTGCCTACTTTTTATCCAAACCCACAGAATAAAGGGGAGAGACTTCTGCATTCTTTGGACATACACAGACAGCTATGCTTCTATTTGGATAAAACTAAAGCTTTCAGAAAGACTGAGCAACTTTTAGTGGCATATGCTGCAGGATCACAAGGAAAGGTTATCTCAAAGCAGACTATTTCAAAATGGATAGGACACTGCATTTGTTTCTGCTATTCACAATATGGCAAATCAGTGCCTAAGGGCATTAGACCACATTCTACCAGGGCAGCAGCCACCTCAGTGGCCTTCCTCAGAGGAGTACCAACCAAGATTATTTTGGAGGCTGCAACTTGGACTTCAGTGCACACTTTTACAAAGCACTACCACTTACCTCTTTACTCTAAATCCAGAGCAGGCTTCGCCACTGCAGTTCTGCAGGGCCTCATAGCCACTCCTAATTCTATCTCGGCCCAGCCACCCAACCTCAGCTTTGGGATTCAACCCAAGTGTAATGACTGCAACAGTGAAACACGATGAACATAGTACAGTTGTGTACCTACCATAAATGTAGATGTTCGAGTGTATTCACTGTTGCAGTCCAGGTTACCCTCCCTCCATCCCCCTTTCATTGCTGGGACTTATCTGTACTTCTCTATTCTATACAACCTATGTGGTGTATTTGCTTCTAGATGAAGGTAATGTTTATGTTAGTGCATGCTTTTTTATGAGCAGAATTTTTAGCCTACCCTTTTGGGGGCACCTGACATCTTGGGCAAGAAAAACTGAAGAAAATGGCGTCGGCTGCATCTTTTATACCCCTGGTGGACTGACATCAGGGAAGAGGCGACAGCAACCGACGCCGGACCAGGACTTTGGAATTCAGGCCGACTGCGGGTAGCCTGCCAGCAGGATAACCCAAGTGTAATGACTGTAACAGTGAATACACTCGAACATCTACATTCATGGTAGGTACACAACTGTACTTTCTCCCCATTTTCTTTGTCCCAGATATTCTTCTGAATAACCATCCTGAAATCCTTTCTGTATCAAATTCACATGCACAGTCCTTTCAAATGCATCTCCTGTAGCATAGCTACTTGCACACTGCATTTATAGTTCACTGCTCTTTTTCTTTGTATATATCTGTGAGACCATTCACATTTAAAGATAATATGGAAAGTGTCACTATGATAAGTAGTTGTTCCCACCTGTTATGTATACCAGTGGTCATGGTTCTGGGTACGCACGTACACAATTAGGCTCACCATGTTCCACAGTGGTGAAGAGATCCTTTTATCTTGCACAACTTATAAGTAAGGGAATTGCATCTAGGTCCAAAGAGGTCATCATCCCACTGCACTCTGTCCTTATCAGCCCAGTCATAGAGTACACTTCTCCCTTCAGTATGTACCTGACCAGGAATGTTCAGCAACTAGAGTGGCCACAGAGGTTCCTTACCAAAAGAGAACAAGGCATAATGAACCTGTTTTACACAGAGCACGTTATAGCCCACCTTAAAGTCCTTTCCCTCTACTCTGACTCCTACAGATTGCTGAGGGGTGATGTAAACCTGTTCTGCAAGGCATCCACAAACCCCACACTTGGGAATCTCTTGCATATTTGTAAATCAAATACTTGACACACCAAATACTTTAATGCAAAGCTTTCGGGTCTACTCCCTTCATCAGTACATAATAAAATCATTCTTTTCAAACTTTAAATAGGAGAAATAATTAATCACATATTTGTAAATCAAACAGTCCCAGAAATACAAGGTCTAAGGACCTGAATTTTGTCTGCAACTTAAATCGAACATGCTGGAGAGACTGATATGTTCCAGAGAGTACCCCTCCTATGGAATAGGCTTTTTATCCATATGAAGCGGAGTTCATCTATTACCCAATTTATGTGCAACCTAGACCAGTGTATTGGGAATAGGAGTAACATCTTTTGAGCAACTAAATGGTCTTATACTAATGAACAAGAATGTAGGTACTAGCCACTTATGGAAATAAAATATGTAGCATGCAATTTGCTGAATTTGTAGCACATTTCTCTTTAAAACTGGGTGCTACGAAATAGGTTGATATGAGCCTCTTTCTGATTTGGTTGTAGTTAAAGAAGGAACTATTTAAATCAAACTGTGATATGCATAGGTTGTCTGAAGACGTTCGGGTATAACCCGAACGAAAAGCGCTTTACACGTACTTTGTCTTACAAGTCGAAACTGCAACTAATTGTTTTTAACCACCTTTGGATATTAAAATATGCATTTTGTTTTTATTTTGTTTTCCGTGTGCTGACTTATTTCATAAGTCGAAGTTCCGACTGACTGTTTTTAACTACCTTTGGATATTTAAACCCCAGGAGGTTTGGACATCCGTTGCCTGTTTTTTTGGTGTTTTAACACTTTTTTGGTTTGTGGACGTCTATTGGTGTTTGCTGGTTTGGTTTGTGTAAACACCGACGATACCGGGAGGATGGATGACTCTACACTCAGTGACTGCACTGAAAAGGGTAACCTTAATCAACTATTAGAATTAATGAACGAGCGACTGGATAAGTTGACGGCTAAAGTGGATTTGGTCACCAAACAACAGGAGCAAGGTCCCGACTACAGTTACGAACGCAAGGGGAACACAGCTAATGGAGGATTGAGTCAGGGGCCATTACAACGCTCACAATTACCAGCGGATCAGAGACCTGAATTAGAAGATGCTGAAGGAGGGTTTCGGCGAGTTTTAAACCCAGGAGGGAACAACCAGCCAACGGCCAGTCGTGACTCTCAGGTTAGCATTAACTTTGATATTTCTTGTTGGCTTAACAACGAATTAAGTTTGGATGAACGGCAGTCTAAGGAAAATGTTGAGGGGAACAGTCAAAGTGAGGAGGTCTTTGTTGAAAAACTTAGACAATTTGACTCCAAACTGTTTAAAATTAAAAAAACTGCAGTTGGAACTTAATTACCTTAACAAATGTATTAAGGAACAGATTGTCCCCAAGGGTTTGAGGCACTGTACTTACCCAACTGGTTTAACTGAGGGCTCACAGTTCCACAAAGAACTTGTTGAACTGTTTAACAAACAGGGTTTGGAGCTTCTATCTGTGATGACAAAACATTATCAAGTTACGATCGACGAACTCACTGAGGAAATGAGGGAACTGGAAGGTGTCATTAAATCGGACACTTTGTTTCCCCAGTACCAGTATGATTACAACAGGTCTTTTGTTACCATTGCTCACCAATTGGAGAAACTGAGAGCAGTGAAGGTCGGTAAACTTCAGAGGGACTTAAAGGCATACAGGGATGGGTATGCCTATCGTAAACCACCTGTTTCCCAATACCCCTATAATGGGAGAAGGGGGACCCAAGGCCAATATAATTAGACTGTTGGGGAAGGGGAAACATTGGACAGAAGAGCAAATGGGAAAAATAATCCAGTCACAAACTTTGAAGGGAAAAATAGTACCAACTTTATTAATCAGGACATGCCTTTGAGGGAAGTGGAGGTACCTAATGGAAATGCTAACTATTTGGGTGCACGACCAAAATACAACCGTAACTTTAACCAGGATAACCGAGATGACCAAAATGGTTATCAACAACAACAACAATCAAAAAACTGCAAGGGGAGGGGGGCACCAGTAAGCAACTGGACTCCGAACCCCCAATACCAACAACAAAAGAGGTACAACACCCGCAGCAATGTGAACTAGAACTTGCCCCGTACAAACTGCTGTTGAATAAAGAGGGTGACTTTACAATTTTTAACTATACTGACTTTGTAATTGAGCCTGAATTGGTGGAGCTATTGGCAAAAGGTTTTACCTTTATTCCGACTGAGAGATGTAATTTGGCAGAACTTCTTATTGATTTTAAACTGTTTGTTCGTAAACTGAATTTGACTGTGTTACTGGGTAACTCGTCTTACAGTAATAAGGAACTGAGAGTGGCTAGTACCTATAACCCACCGGTACACCCCATTATAGGGTTATTTGAACATATATGTGAAAATGAGTTGAGGTCAGTGGTTCGTAATTTTAACGGGCATATGACAGGGAGTAACATCTCAACACACGAGAGACAACTTTTGACAGCATTTTGCAAATTACCTATCACGTCTATGAAACCAGACAAAGGAAGAGGTCTAGTAGTTATGTATAGGGATGAATATATTAAGAAGATGTTAACACTTTTAGAGAAGGACACTTACGAGGAAGTAAGTATTAACCAAATGAATGGGGCATACAATAAGATCAGGATGCTCTTAAACAATCTTTTTATTGATGGACTTATTGATAGTCAAACGATTAACTACCTTACCCTATTGGCCCCAAGAACACCCCAATTGTTTGGTATACCTAAGATCCATAAAAGTGTGGTGGATCCTCCGTTTAGAGCATTGGTGGATGGAAGACAATCCATCACCTACCCCTGTGCTAAACTAGCTGATGTGATCTTGAAGAAGTATATTGAGGGTGAAAGACAAATTTGTAAGGACTCGTGGTCCTTCCTAGAGGAAATCAACTTAGTACAGTTTCAAGAGGAAAACAACTTTCTTACAGTTGACGTCTGTGACCTGCACTCAAGTATACCTCACAACATCGGGGTAGAATGGGTAGTAGACCATATGAGAGTAAAAGGAGCCCCCGACAATGAGACCCTGTTAGTCGAACAACTGTTGGACATAATTCTACAGAACAACTATCTTCAATTTAACAACAAACTTTATTTACAAAGGATAGGGGTAGCCATGGGGACACCAGTGGGGGCAAGTTTTGCTAACCTGGTCATGGCGTACTGGGAGACCAGGTTTGTTTTTAACAACCCTCACTTTAAAGTGGTCAAGGTTTATAAGAGATTTTTGGACGACCTCTTTATAGTATTAGAAGGTGATAGTCAGGTGGCTGATGAACTGATTGATTTTTTCAATCAATCAACCTCTTTTCTTAGGTTTACCAGAAACTTTCAGGAGAACAGGATTAACTTTTTGGACATAGACTTGAGTAAGGACAAGGTCAACAAGGGGCACACTGCTAGGATTTATAGGAAAAGTACCTTTTCAAACTCTTTTCTGCATTTCACCAGTGAACATCCAATGCATCAGAAAAAATCAGTGTTCAAGGGCAAACTGGTGCGAGCTGCCAGGATGGTGACAACTGAAGATGATTTTGAGAAAGAAAGTAGACTTTTGTTTAACACGTTTTTACATAGAGGTTACCCAAGTAAATTTTTGAATTGTATTTTTGAGGAGGTAACCAGGAAGAGGTTAACAGGAGTGTACAAACCTATCTTGGGTCACCCTACCCCAAATGTTGGGAGTACTGAACATACTGGAGCAAACTGTATTGACCAGGAGGTGGGCAGGTTGGAGGACCGCAGCCCTAGAGGGGAAGGTTTGGTTGTGAAAGAAAGTAAAACCAGGAACAACTATTTATTAGCCTTTACCTTTACGTACACTCAAGTAGCCTCAGATATACAGAGGGTGGTCAAGAAATGTTGGTTTTACTTGTCTTTGAACAAGGAGATTTTTGACCAAATAGGTGAGCACCCTTGTATCAGTTATAGGAGGGGGTCAAATTTGAAACAACTTCTTGAAACGAACCAGGATGGAAGGAGAACAAAAGGTGGCGGGGGTACTCGTAAATGTGGCCACTGTAATCAATGCACGCACACTGAGAGTGACTGGAGGTTTAAAATTAGGAATGAGACTTTTTATATTAAAGGTACCTATAACTGTAATACAAGGGGTGTGGAATACCTTGCGGAATGCCAGGTTTGTGCGGCTTTCTACATTGGAAAGACCGATCGAAGACTGAAGGATCGTATTTATGAACACACTTACGCCATTAGTAATAAGAACCCTAATAATGCATCGGCCCGTCATTGTGAATTAAAAGAGGGTAATTTTTTTTAATTTAGGACCATATCACAAGTTAATCAGAACATGAGGGGTAGGTGTGGGGCCAATGACAACTTACTCAAGTTATTATTAGAAAGAAATGAACTTAGCTGGCAACTTAGGTTAAATGCATGCACAGAACCTGGGTTAAATGAATCTTGTAGTATTGCATGCATTTTGAAACTAAGAAGTTTATACAGGTAACACATGGAATCTAAACTTAGGGTTAGTATTAGGGGACATTTAGTATTTGAAGGGTACCACTTTTTATTTTATTTGACCTTTCTGGTTTATTTTTACTTTATTTCATTTTATCTCATTTTATTTTAGTGAGAAAATAAAGTTAATAAGTGGGGTACCTAGAGGTAGAATCTGTCTTTCAGTGGTTATTATTTAAACCTCTTATTGAAATTACTTTTACGGTAGGCTGGTTGAGTTGTCATTAGTTTTCATAAATTAACCCCTTGTACATGATATGATTATACTTGATACGAGGGTTAAGTATTGGAATGAACCTTGTATTTTGGGCAAAAAATGTTGAGTAACATCTTTTGAGCAACTAAACGGTCTTGTACTAATGAACAAGAATGTAGGTACTAGCCACTTATGGAAATAAAATATGTAGCATGCAATTTGCTGAATTTGTAGCACCTTTCTCTTTAAAACTGGGTGCTACGAAATAGGTTGATATGAGCCTCTTTCTGATTTGGTTGTAGTTAAAGAAGGAACTATTTAAATCAAACTGTGATATGCATAGGTTGTCTGAAGAAGGTCGGGTATAACCCAAACGAAAAGCGCTTTACACGTACTTTGTCTTACAAGTCGAAACTGCAACCAATTGTTTTTAACCACCTTTGGATATTAAAATACGCATTTTGTTTTTATTTTGTTTTCCGTGTGCTGACTTATTTCATAAGTCGAAGTTCCGACTGACTGTTTTTAACTACCTTTGGATATTTAAACCCCATGAGGTTTGGACATCTGTTGCCTGTTTTTTTTGGTGTTTTAACACTTTTTTGGTTTGTGGACGTCTATTGGTGTTCACTCCTAATTCTATCTCGGCCCAACCACCCAACCTCAGCTTTGGGATTCAACCCAAGTGTAATGACTGCAACAGTGAAACATGATGAACATAGTACAGTTGTGTACCTACCATAAATGTAGATGTTCAAGTGTATTCACTGTTGCAGTCCAGGTTACCCTCCCTCCATCCCCCTTTCATTGCTGGGACTTATCTGTACTTCTCTATTCTATACAACCTATGTGGCGTATTTGCTTCTAGATGAAGGTAATGTTTATGTTAGTGCATGCTTTTTTATGAGCAGAATTTTTAGCCTGCCCTTTTGGGGGCACCTGACATCTTGGGCAAGAAAAACTGAAGAAAATGGCGTCGGCTACATCTTTTATACCCCTGGCGGACTGACGTCAGGGAAGAGGCAACAGCAACCGACGCCGGACCAGGACTTTGGAATTCAGGCCGACTGTGGGTAGCCGGCCAGCAGGATAACCCAAGTGTAATGACTGCAACAGTGAATACACTCGAACATCTACATTCATGGTAAGTACACAACTGTACTTTCTCCCCGTTTTCTTTGTCCCAGATATTCTTCTGAATAACCATCCTGAAATCCTTTCTGTATCAAATTCACATGCACAGTTCTTTCAAATGCATCTCCTGTAGCATAGCTATTTGCACACTGCTTTTATAGTTCTCTGCTCTTTTTCTTTGTATATATCTGTGAGACCATTCACATTTAAAGATAATATGGAAAGTGTCACTATGATAAGTAGCTGTTCCCACCTGTTATGTATACCAGTGGTCAGGGTTCTGGGTACGCACGTACACAATTAGCTTCACCATGTGCCACAGTGGTGAGGAAATCCTTTTATCTTGCACAACTTATAAGTAAGGGAATTGCATCCAGGTCCAAAGAGGTCATCATCCCACTGCACTCTGTCCTTATCAGCCCAGTCATAGAGTACACTTCTCCCTTCAGTATGTACCTGACCAGGAATGTTCAGCAACTACAGTGGCCACAGAGGTTCCTTACCAAAAGAGCACAAGGCATACTGAACCTGCTTTACACAGAGCGCATTAAAGCCCACCTTAAAGTCCTTTCCCTCTACCCTGCCTCCTACAGATTGCTGAGGGGTGATGTAAACCTGTTCTGCAAAGCATCCACAAACCCCACACTTGGGAATCTCTTGCATATTTGTAAATCAAATACTTGACACACCAAATACTTTAATGCAAAGCTTTCGGGTCTACACCCTTCATCAGTACATAATAAAATCATTCTTTTCAAACTTTAAATAGGAGAAATAATTAATCACATATTTGTAAATCAAACAGTCCCAGAAATACAATGACTAAGGACATGCTGGAGAGACTGACATGTTCCAGAGAGTGCCCCTCCTATGGAATAGGCTTTTCATCCATATGAAGCGGAGTTCATCTATTACCCAATTTAAGTGCAACCTAGACCAGTGTATTGGGAATAGGAGTAACATCTTTTGAGCAACTAAATGGTCTTGTACTAATGAACAAGAATGTAGGTACTAGCCACTTATGGAAATAAAATATGTAGCATGCAATTTGCTGAATTTGTAGCACCTTTCTCTTTAAAACTGGGTGCTACGAAATAGGTTGATATGAGCCTCTTTCTGATTTGGTTGTAGTTAAAGAAGGAACTATTTAAATCAAACTGTGATATGCATAGGTTGTCTGAAGAAGTTCGGATATAACCCGAACGAAAAGCGTTTTACACGTACTTTGTCTTACAAGTCGAAACTGCAACTAATTGTTTTTAACCACCTTTGGATATTAAAATACGCATTTTGTTTTTATTTTGTTTTCCGTGTGCTGACTTATTTCATAAGTCGAAGTTCCGACTGACTGTTTTTAACTACCTTTGGATATTTAAACCCCAGGAGGTTTGGACATCCGTTGCCTGTTTTTTTTGGTGTTTTAACACTTTTTTGGTTTGTGGACGTCTATTGGTGTTCACTCCTAATTCTATCTTGGCCTAGCCACCTAACCTCAGCTTTGGGATTCAACCCAAGTGTAATGACTGCAACAGTGAAACACGATGAACATAGTACAGTTGTGTACCTACCATAAATGTAGATGTTCGAGTGTATTCACTGTTGCAGTCCAGGTTACCCTCCCTCCATCCCCCTTTCATTGCTGGGACTTATCTGCACTTCTCTATTCTATACAACCTATGTGGTGTATTTGCTTCTAGATGAAGGTAATGTTTATGTTAGTGCATGCTTTTTTATGAGCAGAATTTTTAGCCTACCCTTTTGGGGGCACCTGACATCTTGGGCAAGAAAAACTGAAGAAAATGGCGTCGGCTGCATCTTTTATACCCCTGGTGGACTGACGTCAGGGAAGAGGCGACAGCAACCGACGCCGGACCAGGACTTTGGAATTCAGGCCGACTGTGGGTAGCCGGCCAGCAGGATAACCCATGTGAAATGACTGCAACAGTGAATACACTCGAACATCTACATTCATGGTAGGTACACAACTGTACTTTCTCCCCGTTTTCTTTGTCCCAGATATTCTTCTGAATAACCATCCTGAAATCCTTTCTGTATCAAATTCACATGTACAGTTCTTTCAAATGCATCTCCTGTAGCATAGCTATTTGCACACTGCATTTATAGTTCACTGCTCTTTTTCTTTGTATATATCTGTGAGACCATTCACATTTAAAGATAACATGGAAAGTGTCACTATGATAAGTAGTTGTTCCCACCTGTTATGTATACCAGTGGTCAGGGTTCTGGGTACGCACGTACACAATTAGCCTCACCATGTGCCACAGTGGTGAGGAGATCCTTTTATCTTGCACAACTTATAAGTAAGGGAATTGCATCTAGGTCCAAAGAGGTCATCATCCCACTGCACTCTGTCCTTATCAGCCCAGTCATAGAGTACACTTCTCTCTTCAGTATGTACCTGACCAGGAATGTTCAGCAACTAGAGTGGCCACAGAGGTTCCTTACCAAAAGAGCACAAGGCATAATGAACCTGCTTTACACAGAGCACGTTAAAGCCCAACTTAAAGTCCTTTCCCTCTACCCTGCCTCCTACAGATTGCTGAGGGGTGATGTAAACCTGTTCTGCAAGGCATCCACAAACCCCACACTTGGGAATCTCTTGCATTTTTGTAAATCAAATACTTGACACACCAAATACTTTAATGCAAAGCTTTCGGGTCTACACCCTTCATCAGTACATAATAAAATCATTCTTTTCAAACTTTAAATAGGAGAAATAATTAATCACATATTTGTAAATCAAACAGTCCCAGAAATACAAGGTCTAAGGACCTGAATTTTGTCTGCAACTTAAATCGAACATGCTGGAGAGACTGATATGTTACAGACAGTGCCCCTCCTATGGAATAGGCTTTTCATCCATATGAAGCGGAGTTCATCTATTACCCAATTTAAGTGCAACCTAGACCAGTGTATTGGGAATAGGAAGTGTACATCGGGCTTGGCACCCAAGTCCCTTATGGACAGAGGTAGCTTATAAATGCCTTGCTCTCAATTTCCTATTTGGATACAGGGGCTCATTATTCTATCCGGAAAACTTGGCTAGGCTAGAGAAAGCACCCCCACCCCACCCCCCACCGGGTCGTTAGCCTAGTAACAACCTATGACTGTATAGCAGTTTTTTTTAATGTCTAATTTAAGCTTCTATGTTAAATGTATACACAAATGTTTGGCAAGTTGATCTTTATACAGTTGTTTCTGGTCATATCGACTTGAACCCATGCCGCATCTTACAATAATTTTTTTATTTTAATGAAAACGTTCAAATAAAAAAAAAATGCTACCACACAAAACTATGTATATCTTAAAATAATGATATTTAACCCTCCAAATAGGAACAGTTGTCCCAGATTGTCTGCCACACTCACAGGCTTGAATTGACCTATAATGGTTATGCATGCTATGATGCATAGTGCAGCCTGTGCTTCTACTTCCACTAAGTGCTGTCTGTTTTTGTCTTATCTTTATTCCTTTCCTAAATGTAGAAGACAGCTTGAATGCTTTCAGAAAACATTATTTCCTAGCCATTGAAAGTAAGAAGTATTCTGTTTTTTGCCCCTTGTCAGATTGTCTCAGTAGAAACCTAAGAACCAGATACAGAACTTCCCTCCTCCAAAAGTCTTCCAAGTGATGAAAAATGCTGTTGTTGCAGCTAAGGATATATGGCAATAGACTAAACAAAAGATAATAGAAACAACTGGGAAACTGGAAGCTGCTGTTTATGGATAGTAAGATACACGCAGTGAAAATGTTTAGTCCCTTTAGTTTTATGTACAGGTCAGTCATATTTTTAGCAACCAAAGAAGATGTGGACAATAACAGAGTTGAAGGAATTTATGCAGGAGGGAAGGAGTTAAGTGGAATAAGTTGATCCCCCAATAGAATATGGTGGCTTAGGATTACCTGATATGAAGGGATATTTTACAGCTATACAGTTAAGGCTAATATACATAACACAGACGGTAGTGGTGCTGCGGTAGCATTGTTGCCTCACAGCAAGATGTTGTCCCGTTCGATTGTCAGCTAGAGCGTCTTCTGTGTGGCGGCATGCGTGAATGGGCTGTGCGTCAGGGCTGATAACTCAACATGTAAAAATCCACTACCAAACATTAGCGGACCGGAGTTCCGCTGTGGCGACCCCTAACCGGGATAAGCCGAAAGACACAACAAGAACAGTTAAGGCTAATATACATAACACAGACATTAGAAACAAATTATGAAGCGGGGGGTGGATTTCAGTACATAAGGAGAGAGGTGGGATTTTGGATGCAGATCATTTAGGTGATTAATAACCACCATATAGAATGTTATATTCAGAAAGATCAGAGAAGGTTAGAAAAGATTCAAAAGAGAGAGACTGGAGAAGTAATTTACTGGGGAACAATGAGAGGACATTGTATGGCTCCCAAATATGTAGAGACATTGTGAAGGTTTCGGATTTTTACTTGGAAGTTGTTTCATATGTATTTTTATACCCCAAGCAGAGTTCAGATAATTTTTCCTTAGACAGGTATCAAATGTTGGAGGTGTGATGGAGGTAACTGGGAGCATGTCTCGTAGGAGTGTAATGAGTTAGCAGATCTTAAAAATTCCCTACAGAGTACTTCGCCAGAAATATTGGGGGAACAAATAGCTATAATTAAGGAAATGAGTCTTTTAAGCTGGAATACAGGATCTGAATTGTTCAGGAGTGAGGTTTAAGAGAAAGCTGGAATTGAGCATGTTACGTAATGTTGGACTGAATGGCAGTTGTAAAGAAAGAAAGCATGTGTATAATGTGTGTAAATTGAAAAAAATGTTAGTATGCCCCTTGACAGATTGTAAATTTATATTAATAAATGTGTGACTATGTCTTAAGTAATAGTCTAATAAATGTTCTAAAGAAATTAGCTTCTCCGCTACGACATTGACATTTGCTCTGACTTTGGTGGTCAGGCCCCTTCTTTCATGCTTAACACTGGCAATAGTGTGTTGACCTCTGAGTCAACTGTGAGAATTCCCAGCCCTTTTTTGCATGGTGGTCCCTGTTTTGCCTTCCAGGATGTTACAGGACCTGGTGCCTGCCATGCTGGTGAATTCCTGCATGAGTCTCCCTTTGAAGTTATTGAGACTGTGACTTACCTATTACTTCTACCTCTTCTCCCCTTCTCACTTAGGACAGAGGGACCAGAGTCTCCAGACATCATGCTGTCATTATTTCCAACATGCAGTCTTTCTCTTTCATGGACTCCTGCCCATCAGTGCACCAGAGGTAAGGCCAGTAAAAGAAAATTTGTAGACATCCTCCCCAAAAGAGTCGCCCACTGGATGCTTGACTATTTTCTCATGCCTGCTGATGACTCTAAAGTTAGTGAAAACTTGGAGTTCATCAGTATTTATGTTACGGGTCCCCAGGACCTTTCTTCTGAGTCAAAATGTATTCTGGCTAAGGCTTTCTAGTCATCTGGGTTGTCTTCTTGGTTGGTACCACTGTTTGAGGAAATGGTCGAGTTAATTCTAGGTGAACCCCAGTGTGGTAGACCTGATCCCTAAATGCCCTGACAAAATTCTTTGTTCCCCAAGAGCTGGCCCACTTGGTCTCAAAACAACTCTGTGGTGGATTCGATCAGAGTTGCTGCTGCATGTCAGAAGGCTTCAGAGCCCCAGACGTAGGTCATTCCTCCCCCCAAACAGACTTGCATTTCTTAGACAGGGCACACAAACCTTGGCTGGATTTCTCTGATGGAGACTGGTGAAAATGGCACTTGGTGTCTTCTGTGGGTGGATGAAGCATTCAGCCACTTACAGAAGGGAAGGTCTTTTCAGTGCTGATGTCCACTGCTTGTCCCACCCAGGGACTGTTGCTAGGCAGACTGGGTGCAGTAGGGCCTAAAGGCAGAAAACCTGAACCACCTCTGATGGCTGCCTTATTGATGGTCCCTCCCAGTTAACTGCCACCATTTCACTATTATCCATGTAGGAACCAATGATTTCCATCTCACACTTGGTGAACAAGTTGGGGGTTGTTGTAAGACCAAATCTCAGTGTTGTATGTCCATAGTCACAGCAGCTGCCAGACTCCAAGGTTCTAGGCTTTCTGTAGCTGAATAACTGGCTCTTAGCAGCTCTGTCTATGGAGAGTCTGCTTGGGTTCAGACAGGAGAGTCTACTTGGATTCAGAGATTTGCTACTTATGCCCAAGGACCGAAACTGACTAATTTAACCTTGCAAAATCTCATATGGTACCATCTTAATCTATAGCATTCATTGGCTGCACTCTGAACACCCTGACTTGCTGCTCCTATCTTCCTGTGGAAAAAGATTATTTCATTAAGACTCTGTGAACACTTCACTCCCAGTCTATCTTTGCATTCAGTTATAAAGTCTCCTGACTTCTACAATCTTTATGGTTTTTCTTCCTAGACTGCTCATGAGCATCCTTCAGTATTCTCTGAATGTGTCGTAGAATCTGCTTCTTGAAACTTTTGATGCTCCACTAAAGATTTCTAACAGATACAAATAGTATAGCTTCATTGGTGGACTCTTGATTCCTGCTTGTTTGTGGCCAAGCCATTTCAAACCATGACCCCCCAGGTGGTGTCTGGTCTGCTCAAGAGGCAATTCTGTACATAAATATTCTAGAGATGAGGGCTGTCCTTACACTACTGGTGTTTCAGGATTTCTTCTCATTGGAATGTTTACAGTCTACTTCAAACAGTGATTTGGTATGTAAATGAGTATGAGCTATTTTTCTTCTGTTCTTTCTGTTAGGAAGCCTTGAGGGTTTGAGACTGGGGTCTTACATTCAGCAGTCTCCTTGTTGCTACCCGTATCACTCATCGAGCCAGTTCTCTAGTGGAATGACTTGGCGATTTTATATTGCGTCACACGAGTAGTTGTTCAGTTGATTTACAGTTTAGATCCTGTTCTATCATTGGTTGAAACCTGCTGTGACTTCTTTGTATCTCCATCAGTCTTCAAATACAGTAGTTACTTTACCATTCTGCCTACATCAGGAGGCCTCCTCAGAAATTTACTTCAGAAGTGGCCACTGGGACTTCTTTATGACTATAGTTTTGCTGCCAGCTTCTTTATGACCCCAAGTTTGGTTTAGTTTGCTTGGCTTTGGTTTTTATCCCTTGGTCCTCTTGAGTCTGTGGTCCCACCCATCTGACCAACGTCAACTAGACCTTCAGTTCTTAAAATTTGCATGGCCTCTCCAGTTTCACTGATGACCAGGGACCCTTCTTAGCTATGCAGGACTGTCCAGATCTTGACTTCTGCCCAGAGATCTGGTTCTAGAAGAAGCACTTGCCTTAAACTAACTGTTTAGCATACTAGAGTACTAGACCCACTTTCAGCTGTGATCCTGAAAGTTCTGGAATATCTTTAGTATCTGGAATATCTTTCCCATGGTTTTCTTTGGAGGTTATCTGGCAGCCCTTACTAATTTCTACAGTAGAGCAAATTTTGCATCTCTGGCTTCATTTAAGGAATGTTAAACGTTGAAGTCTCTCTCTCTTGCATTCTCCTTTCAAGACTCCTGTTCAGCCGTGAGACTTTTATTTCATTCTGGTGAAATTGACACCCCTTTTCTGAACTAGTGTCTTTTGCTGACCAGTTTTTACTTGAAAAGTTCTATTTTGGTTGTGTTTACTTCAGAAGAAAAGATTACAAAATTGCAGGCCATGTGTGTCCATCCACATACTAATTTTTCACAAAACAGATTATAACTATGTGCCTACCTACATAACCAGAGTTGCTACAGAATGCAGTAAATACAGCTGATTTCCCAGTTTTCCTCCAGAACTGTTTTAATTGGGGATATTTTCTGTATTGTGCGGAAGTCTATATACAACTTAGGCTTTTATTTGGGCAGACTCAAAACTACGAGGAGTCCCAAATCTTCATTTCATTTTTCAGCAAGACATTGATTCCAAAAGTATCCAAGCTTATTCTTTACTTGGCTTTATTAAAAACATTAGATTTTGCTACCAAAATGTGGCAAAATCTTGCCTCGGGCTTTGAGTTCTGCAAAAGAATGCAAGTGAGACTAACAGAAGATGCGGATACAATTGTTTGCACTTTCGTTGAATTTATTACTTTGAACGTCTTCTTCAAAGTAATAAATTGAACGAAAGCACAAAGAATTGGTCCGCATCTTCTATTCGTCTCGCTTGCATTATTTTGCAGTTTCCTATTCCACTTCAGTTTGCGGGCTTTGAGTTCTATTAGTAGGTCTGTGGCCATCTCTAGCCTTTATACGTGCTTCTGTGGATGTGGATTACTTTTGTGCAGTTACCACATGTATATCATTGGAATTCCTTTACAAGACATTATTAAGCAGGATTTCGCCTGCAGGTCAAGATCTAACTTTTGTTCTCCCACAATTGGGAGTATACTGTTGCAGTCAGACACCCAAGAAGATAAGCCTGGAACTGTGTCCAAGAGGTGACTGAAGTGATGCAAACAGCATCTGATATGAAAGTTACTTACTGTAAAGATACAGATGAAACCACCAATGCAGCTCTCACTATTCCTTCCTTCCCACCCCTTACTGGGATATACTGGATGCCATCCTTTTCAGAGCCTAATTTTCTGCTTTTCTACGCTTTTTATTCTTGAATCATTGATCTGGAGGTTTCTGAGGTCTTGAGAGGAGGGCCTTTGGCTCTGAGGCTTATAGATAACTTTCCCAAGCTACTGTAGATGCCTCCCATTTTTTTATGAACCAAGTCAACCAAATACCCGTCTGTATTTTTTCAGAGGTAATGGAGATAAAACTGCCAATGCTGATGTATTCTTGGAAGTCAGTCTGTCATTTTTGTTCAGGAAATGAAAACTTGGATCTGTATGTCTGAGCGTATGACTGTTAAGGGGTTGTAATAAAGATTTTAAAGATGTTCTTAGTGTTTCACTGTTGCAGTCATTAAATTTGGGTAATCTGCTGGCAGGTTACCCTCAGTCGACCCGAATTCCAAAGTCTTGGGTCCTGCGTCGGTTGCTGTCTTCTCTTCCATGACATCAGGTCATCAGGGGTATAAAACATGCAGCTGACACCATTTTCTTTATTCTTCCTTGCTGCACGGTGCCCGAAGCAGAAGCATTTTGCAACTGCCGGTCGGCCGACTACTGAAATATTCGAGTGTGAGTTTCAGAACCGAAGTCTTCACTAAAGCTAAGTACCCCGTTGGGGAAACTTTTTTCTTGCTTTTTAACGATGTCAAAAAAAAGTTAATAATTGTATAACTTGTGGGAAGCAAATATCTCATAAGGATTTCCATTTATACTGTATTCCTTGCCTAGGCCCTGATCACAACGTGCCTGGCACAGTTTTGTGCTAGATTTAACCAATGCACTATTAAGCGTCAGTATATTTTTGCATCTAAGTATTTTGGAAACAGATTTAACTACCCAGAAATGTCGTCTGATAGCAGTCTGACTACCAGAGTACATAAAAAACGTAAAGAAAAAGACAGAGAAAGGCAGTCGAGATCCAAAACCGACGACAAAGCTTCTCCTAAGTCAGTCGCCGGTAATCACTGAGGCGCTTTCGCAGCCCCTGATACCCACCACCTTCGAGTCGCAGGCCTCTACCAACACCCATGCGGAGTCCGGCATGCCGCAAGAAACTCAAGGTATTGGACCGACGGATGTATCTCCCTCGGATGGGTCCGGAGCCACCTGAGCAGGCACCGGCTTCTGAGGGTGTATTCAGACCTCAACATTTATATATCAAATCGAAGAAAGCTGCAAAACCAAAGGCAAAGACTATCTTCTAAAACTAAAAAAACGATGCCTGAGTCACGTGCACAGGCCTCTATGCCTAAAAAACAGATGATCAAAATGGCTGAAGACCTTATTACCTTGATCAGGGGTACCCATCCCCCTCCAGATAAGAGGCCTATGCAGGACACTAACTATGAATCTTCAGATCAGATTTCTATTTCTTCTGCTTCCTCTTCTGATCAGGAATTATCTTTACCTCCCTATGAGGATTCTGATGCTGAGGGGTCTATTCCATCTGCATCTCCTCCTGAGGATTATTCATTTGGAGAAACCTTGCATACTTTGAGGGAGCATTTTCACTGGGAGAGTCAAGACTTCTCAGAATCAAAAAAGAGGCTCAGGGATTTCCTTCTTCTCCCTCAGCACAAGCCTTTAGCCATTCCCCCTGTTTTAGACATTGTGGATGATGTGTTTTCGGAGTCAAGCCTGACCCCTGACTCCTTACCTCCGGCTCCCAATAAGCCTGACAGTTATAACAGAGTGCCTGACTCTCATAAATTTCTATTTAGAAACCCTGCTGCTGACCCTGAAACTATTTCACAGGGTCCAAAGGGAGTTAAGGCCTCAACAGCAAAAAATCCTACCCCCTCTGACAGAGATTCAAGGGCGCTGGACAGATGGGGAAAAAAGGTTTACACATATACAACCTTGGCAATCAGGGCCTTAAACTGTCAATTTCATATGCTTAAGTACCAACAACATGTTATGGGATTGCTGAAACAGAAAATTATGTTGATTTCAGAATGTGCAGAAAATAAGGAATTGCAGGAATTATTGCATGCAGCTGAACAAGTTGGAAAGCATACTTTGCAATGTGGTTTTGATTCTTTAGAGGCCTCCTGCAGGGCCGCAGTTACTGGATCTGTGATTAGGAGGCATGCCTGGTTAAAGGAACACAATTTTCCTGATCATGTTAAAGCTAAATTACTAGATGCACCTTTACAGCATGATTCTCTGTTTGGTATTAAGGCAGAAGAGGTTTTAAAGAAAATGGAAGACAAAGCTAAGTCTATGCAAACTGTTAAAGATTTCTTACAGGTGCAGCCACCTAGATTCAGTAGACACTGGCCTACAAAGAACTGGTCCTTTCCTGTGTCAGACAGAGCTCAAAGGGGCAAATCCAGACGCCCTAGGGGTTCCAGGTACCAGGCTCAAGATGCATACAGGTCAAAGCAATGGGGTGCATCCACCTCCAAATCTGGAGGAGATAAAGCGCAAACCTACAGAAAACAATCCCAATGACTTCCCCTCTGCCTACACCAAGCATTTATATTTTGGCAGCACCCATAGGGGGAAAATTAGCACTTTTTGCTCAAAATTGGCAGTTAATAACCCAGGACAAGTGGGTACTAAACATCGTATCACAGGGATACAGATTCTATTTCCACACTCTGCCAATGACAAATGGTTGGCCAGATCTGCCAAAAAAACAATGGGCAGAGGCACAGAAGCAGGTTACGTCCCTCATGGATATGGGGGCCATTCAGACAGTACCAGAACAGGAAAAAGGACAAGGTTTTTACTCAAGACTGTTCTTGGTACCGAGAAAGGACAAGGCCTGGCGGCCAATACTGGATTTATCGATTCTGAACACATACCTGGACATTCCAAAATTCAAAATGCTCACTTTGCAACAGCTTCTGCCCATGCTGGGCAAGAATGCTTGGCTGGTGACTTTAGACCTAAAAGAGGCATACCTGCATGTCCCAATAAGACAGTCGTGCAGAAGATACCTCAGATTCAAGACTGGCTTAATGCATTACCAATTCTCTGCATTGCCCTTTGGCTTATCTACTGCACTCAGGGTCTTTACAAAGTGCCTGGCACCAGTAATTGCATTTTGCAGACAAAGAAGTATTCAAATATATCCTTACTTGGACGACTGCCTCATTCAAGCAGAGAACAAGGACACTCTTCTACGATACCTGGAGTTTGTGAAAAGGATTCTAACATGCCTAGGGTACACAATAAACGAAAAGAAATCACAACTAGTACCCTCTCAAAAGATAGCATTCCTGGTGCAAGCTTGAATACAACTGCCCAGATGGCTTACCTCACGCCAGACAAACAAAGGCAACTGACTACTTACTTCAAACTGATGGCAACAAAAATCCAGTCTTCTGCAAGACAAATTCTGCAGGCTCTGGGCTTCATGGTATCCTGCATCCTACTAATTCCATATGCAAGACTGCATATGAGGAAACTTCAATGGTACCTAAAAAGTTTATGGAGTCAACATTCACACAGTCTGGAAACAATGATTCCTCTCATTCCCTGCCTACAACAGGAGTTTCTATGATGGACAAAGGCCTGTCACCAAAACATGGGATGGCCCTTCACTCTACCCCCTGCCAGCCAAACCTTAACAACAGACGCATCAGATTACGCCTGGGGGGCCCACATGGCAGGAAGATGCATTCAGGGCATATGGGCTCCAAATCAAATGCATCTACATATCAACCAGAAAGAGATGCTAGCTATTCAAAATGCGCTAACAGCCTTCAAGGGCTTACTTCATCCAGGACAACTACTGATAAAGACGGACAACACCACAGTCATGTGGTATATAAACAAGCAAGGGGGCACACACTCATACCCCCTTTGCAGATTAGCCATGGCACTGTGGGATACAGCTTTGACCTACCAAATACATCTTGAAGCTCAATTCCTGCAAGGAAAACAAAACACTCTGGCAGACAATTTAAGCAGAAACCTTATGGATCCACACGAGTGGAAACTAAATCCACAGGTCTTCAGCATGATAACAGAAAAATGGGGGAGCCCAGACATAGATTTATTTGCCTCTCCTCAAAATTATCAACTGAAAAGATTCTGCACAAGGACTTATCACAGACAAGCATGGAAAGTGGACGCCCTGTCCTTCAGTTGGAAAAACCTATCAGTGTACGCCTTTCCTCCTCTGGCTCTTCTACCCAAGGTCCTCCTAAAAGTCAGACAAGAGAAGCCAAAGATGATATTAATTGCCCCAGACTGACCCCGCCAATACTGGTACTCAATCCTAAGGAACTTGTCTCAATACCCAGCTTGGACCTTGCCTCAAAAAGATCCTGCACAATCAACTACAGACTCTGAACCTGGCAGCATGGCTAATCCTGTAATCATACAAACGACACCTCTCAGTAAAGCTGTGATGGATGTCATTTTGGAAGCCAGAAGGCCTAGTACTAGAAAATCTTATGCTGACAAATGGAAGAGATTCTGTGCTTGGAATCAAGCAAAAGGAACTGATATAGTAGAACCACATATTCCTCAGATATTACAATACTTAACTGAGATGCTTGACAAAGGCCTATCTTTCTCATCAATCAAAATCCATGCCTCTGCCATTTCGGCTTATTGCAATACAGAACCACCAATCTTTTCTCATCCTTTACTAAAGCAGTATCTTAGAGGAGCCAAAAATGTAAGGCCTCCTAGAAGATCACCATTACCTGAATGGGACCTGAATTATGTGTTGGAAAAGCTCACCCTGGCTCCATTTGAACCAGCTGCTACCGCTGATATAAAGTTCTTATCATGGAAGACAGCTCTGCTACTAGCAATTACTTCAGCAAGAAGAGTTTCAGAGCTACAGGCCCTCATGGCTGTAGAGCCTTTTATCATATTTTACCCAGACAGGGTGTCTCTGAGGACAAATCCTACTTTTATGCCTAAGGTCATTTCCAGTGTGGCTCTTAACCAAACAATTCATCTGCCAACTTTTTATCCAAATCCGCAGAACAAAGGGGAGAGAATTCTACATTCCTTGGACGTACACAGACAGCTAAGAATCTACTTGAGCAGGACTAAAGCTCTAAGAAAAACTGAGCAATTACTAGTGTCATATGCTGCAGGATCACAAGGAAAGGCTATTTCAAAGCAGACAGTTTCAAAGTGGATAAGCCATTGCATCCGTTTCTTCCTCTTACAACATGGCAAACCTGTGCCCAAGGGCATTAGGTCTCACTCCACCAGGGCTGCAGCTACTTCAGCAGCCTTTCTCAGAGGAGTACCAACTAAGGACATTCCAGAGGCTGCTACTTGGAGTTCTGTTCACACCTTTACAAAGCATTACCATCTGCCTCTCTACTCTAAGTCCAGGGTAGGCTTTGCCACTGCAGTGCTGCAGGGCCTTATAGCCTCACCTAATGCTGTTTAGCTACAGCCTCCCAACCATAGCTTTGGGATTCTACCCAAATGTAATGACTGCAACAGTGAAACACGAAGAACATAGTACAGTTGTGTACAGTTACCATAAATGTAGAAGTTCAAGTGTATTCACTGTTGCAGTCCAGGTTATCCTCCCGCCATCCCCCTGTCATTCTGCAGTTTATCTTTACTTCTCTATCTTCTACAACCTATGTGGTGTATTTGCTTGTAGATGAAGGTAAAGTTTATATTGATGCATGTATATATATAAATATTTATAATATTGCTACCTTTTTGGGGGCACCTGACATCGGGGGCAAGAAAAACTAAAGTAAATGGCGCTGGCTGCATGTTTTATACCCCTGTCGACCTGACGTCATGGAAGAGAAGACAGCAACCAATGCAGGACCCAATACTTTGGAATTTGGGCCGACTGAGGGCAACCTGCCAGCAGATTACCCAAATGTAATGACTGCAACAGTGAATACACTCGAACATCTACATTTATGGTAAGTGTACACAACTGTACTTTTCATTGCAAAGGTTCTGTATGCAAGTGATTCTGAATTTAATATAGAATTAAATTATGGTAGTGTTATGAATAAGAAGCTGAAGTTGATGTGTTGATGGAATTGGAAAGAAAGTCTGCCATTTCGCTACTGTATGCCTGTCATGGGAAAGTTTTGTGAGTTAAAAGTGCAAAGCATGCATTGTGTTAGCAGTAATAAAGGTTATTTAGGTGCTGGAAGATGTAAGGAAAAATACAAGTAAAGAATTAAGTGTTGAGTCTGGAAAGTTGATTAGAACATGTTTCACTGTTGCAAATTAATAACAACAATGTGTCGTAAAT
>NC_056737.1:9027555-9215556 GCF_019279795.1 Protopterus annectens
CTCATCCATTTTGTGAGTCACCCTTGTCTGTTCATTTGATAAGTTCTGTCTGAACTAATCTCCCTCTCCTTTTGTGAACGTTCTCCCCCTTCATAAAACCATCAAGCATCAAACATTGCTGTCCCTTTTGTGCTAAAATGGAGCCTATTCCTTGCATAGAGGTAGTCCTCTGCTAGATTCTTCAAGTTCTCCTCCTAGTCTTAAGGCTTTTCCTTTTTCCACAGCTGCAGCCAGTCATACTCTCTAATCCTCTCTCATCTGTGTTCTTTTTTTGATAATAGCACAGGTTTCCTTCTCATCTACGATCTGTCTTTCACCTACCTGGCCTCACTTGTTGCTACATTAGCTGTTCTTTTGACAGATTGTTGTCCACGTGCACTACAACATATGTTCACCCCTCCTCCTTGATGATCAGTTTGAATACATCTTATGTCTTACACTTTCCAAGACTGGACACTGGATTTGCTGAAATTTAGTCCCTTCCTTCTCCTTTTCCTGGACTCCTAATCTTTGTGATTGGGTCTTCACTTAACAAACCCTCTTCTCCCCCCTCCATACTGTTTGTTCGCTCCTTTGCTTCTTGCCTCTATGCCTTTACTTTTAGTTTATGTAACATTTCCACCCATACTTCACCATTCTAAATCTTTTCATAGTGTGTTTTCTGGTTCTCTGTCTCCTTGAATTGTATGTAAGCTCTTCCCCATCTGTCCTTGCTCTTCCTATTCCTTTTTGCAGACCTTCTGATTTGCTTAGGTGTACTGATGGAATGCACATTAAATTTCTCACTCATTTTTGTAGAACTATTAACTTGCAGCATGTTATAATATTTCCCATGTATTGTCAAGGGGATCCAGATCTGCACTTCTGAAATGTATTATTCCTACTTTTTGTTGCATTGTGGTACTTTCCAGTACACTGACACTACAAGTAGTTTGCACATTGTTCTCTACTTGGCTGTCAATGTGGCAAGTAGAGAATTATGGTCAGATCTCCAATTGTAACCGAGTTACATGTTTGAAGTGAATGTCAAGGAATTCACCTTGAGAGAGGAGTGAAGTGACCTGTTCTCTGTCTGGACACCATAATTAGTAATTTTCTTCCCCTTGGAGGTAAGTGCGGAGTTAGAGCATTCCAGTCTACTGATCTTGCAGACCATCATACCCTGACCCACCAATGGTGGCTTGTGTGCACCACAATAATGCTTTAAAGCAGGTGTTCACTTGCTACCACACATGCTGAGGTCCCTAGGTGAACAGTACACCAGTGAGCAGTTTTAGGGTTGCCACCTTTTAAGCGGGCCAAAGAGTGGGGCATGGGGGTGTGGCCAATATGACACTGACCACACACCCTGCCATGACATCACCACAGCAGTTAAGGATACCACTAAATATGTTACCATCTCTCAAAAATAGGGACATATTTTAAATATTACTCTCATAAACTTAGAAAGGTGCTTGAGTAACAAGGTTTGTGTTACCATACATTTTTTGAAGGGTTTGAAGTCTGAAACTCAAATGTATGTTATTTATTGACTTCAGTCCTCAGATCATCCATGAATTGCCAAAAAAACAGAAATTGTATGATGAATAGACCAAAAAATATGAGGCAAAAAAATCTAAACGTTGTGTGAAAATCTGGAGTTCAGAGGTATCTGCCTCACCTTAACTGCAGTGACAATGGCATTAACTGCAATCCCGATAGCATCACCATCGCTACAGTGTGCAGTTGCTTTAATGACTTTTAGTGTGTGTGTGTGTGTGTGTGTGTGTGTGTGTGTGTGTGTGTGTGTGTGTGTGTGTGTGTGTGTGAGAGAGAGAGAGAGAGAGAGTGAGTGTTAGTAACTGTAGCAAAGAGCTTTTTTTTTTGTCCGTTTGACAGAGAGGAACTTGGATTCAGCCAGTAAGAGCCCTACAAAGAGAATTCCCACCCCCTTCATGAGTTGCAGCCAATAGCTGCATGATTTACAACACCTGGACTTAACAGGGAACAGCTCTGCCTGCATGTCTGGGTTTGTCATCTTTGATGATGTAACCGAATTGCCATGGAAAAAACGGAAGTGTTTGTGGTTTTTCCACGGCAATTCGGCATTACTGAAAAACAGGATTTTTAAAGTCCCACTGTTTTACAGAGCGGGCAGCGGGATGAGGTTGCTCAACCTGTGAGTGTCCCAGTGATAACAGGATGGGTGGCAACCTTAAGCAGTTTAGGCACGGTAGGATTATTGCTTGTGGGTGATGCATCTGCATGCATTTATCTATTTATTCCTTCATATATTTGTTAATTCGGTAGATGTGCTGGTCAAAATACCCTTTTCAGGCATGGCCCAGGTCAAAAAGCAAAAGTATTATTAGTGTTTAAAACATGATGACATACAGGAATTGGTACAGAAGACACAACAATGACAAAGTTTCTGCAGGTGGTTGCCAATGCAGTCCTGCGACACCTCCCAACTCTCAGGGTGGGTGAGCTGGCACCAGGTGCTCACTTCCACTCTCCCGCATCAGGTCCCTCCATGCCACTAATTGAACAAGAGTCATTTGAGGCACATCAAGGGCTTCCTTCCCTTATGTTATGGAGCCAGATATTATGAATTGATTCTTAAACTTGCAAATGAGAACTCCCAACATGTTAGTATGAGAACTGCTTGATGTATGAGGTCTTCACAAGCTGGATGTTTTTGCATGTTTACTCTACAGAAAATGTCTTCTTCCTTCCTCCCTTCCATTTAAATACATACTCCTCTCTCATGTATAGCCGGTTAGTGACTGATGCTGTTTAGTCTTGCCTAACAGTTTCTTCTGCTGCAGTAAACGGTTTGGGGAACCCCATAGATCTTTCTGCTTTATGAATGGATAGATCTGTTTGTTTTCCAGAAGAAAAGACTGCTTTGTCTGTGCCTCTTGTAGCCATCTTTGTATTAAATTCTGACTATGATATTTTGTAGTAGTTTCTTTCCATTTGTTTTGTAACTTGGTGAGTGCACTGATCATAGTGACTGTTTGTTTTTTCTCTTCCACCTCCAGGGCTGATTGAGGTAGCAAGCTTAACAGTCGTGGTGCAGCTACAGTTGTTTACAGGAAGAAAGACCTAAGGTAATGATACACAGTTAACTGTCTGTACAGTGTTATGTGATGCATGATGAATTATAGTAACATACTGACACTTCTAAGCCAGCCAGGTGAAAATCGTTATGGTTGTCAGTAACCCTTTTCTGATGAATTTTTGTGCAGTTTGCTGCCATTTGGGTGGACCCTTCACACATTTTACATCCATTGCCTTTACACATTTTATTCATATAGTTAAAGTGCTACAACCTAGGGTGACCAGTGAAACAGCTGATGATTAGATTTTCTTACAGTAGTTTTAAGTAGATCTGTTTTTAAAAGTAGGTTTGAGTCTAGCACAGAACAAAAGTTGAACTTGGCTGGCAGTTGTAAAAGTAGAGGCAGACTAAATGAACTTTCTGCAAATATTTTTTCAACAATTTGTAGATATCTCCAGTTCAGTTCAATGGAAGATTTTTAGGGGGCTAAAAAGGCCAACATTCAAGCAGAGAATAAAAAAAGGACTTTGGTTTTTGTGTTTAACAGTTTCCCAATTCATCCCTAATACTGTCTCTTGTTTGGATTTGCAGTGGCTATTGCACAAGTGTGTCACTATTTTTGAAGAGTGACAGAAGCTTGTAAACATCCTGCCTCCCTGAGACAAATTCCTCCACTGGCTTTCTGGTTTTCATTGAGAAGCTGAGTGGAGAACACATTTCCTGAACGTACATTCCCTCTCCTCCTATCACTGGCAAAGTAAAGAAGCTCAGCCCCTTCATTCTTTTCCTGCCTGTAATTCCTCCAGTGCCAGGATTGCTAATCGATCTATGGTCATCTGGAGTATAGTCAGGAGATTCTGCTTCTGTTACACGGAGTCAGCAAGACAGATTGGCAGTGCTGTGGGTGATTGGAATGTTACAGTCTCTTTTTAAAAATTATTATGTAATATCATTCATATACCACCCTGCACGTGATGATCTGTATTCACAATATTGGGTGTGGGGTGTCACAGCTCCGCATACTAACTAGCATTGCCTTACAAATGTGAATAAACACATAAATGTCTATTGTCCTACCTCAGTGTACAGACTTCTTAAGGTTTATAACTTGTGTTGGATGGTTTGCCGACATGTTAAATGGAAACAAATGGATCTTCCTACAGGAAGAGTTCCTGCAGCAGTATTAACTTATTGACGTCTTACTGATGTTTGTGATGCGTCAATATTTCCATAGCAGTCACATGATCCACTGCATGAGTTTTGCTGACCTATCATCCAGTATCTGTAATCTCCATGTAAAATGAGTGGCAGTGGGTGTAGTCTCCAGTTCTTGCAACTTCAGAACTAATGGCTTTTTCCCTGCAATTTTCCATTCATGGGCACATTTTTTGCTGTCTGAATGTTTAAAGAGTTTCATTTTTAATAAAAAAAAAAAGATGGTTGTAAATTTATTACATGTAATGATATTTCCACCAAATGCTCTTACCAGGCATGTTTGTTGTAGATACGTTGCTCTTTCAGATTCCATTCTGAATGTATGTTTTGTGTGCAATGTACAGTTAAATGTGAACATTTGAAATGGTTTTAGTAATGTTTCAAATTATGAAAATTGAAATATTTAAAAATTGTTTTATAAGAATCATCGTAAACTGGGTGGGGTGGGGGTAGTCCTGGATAGGAAAACAAACTCTTAAGGCATTTTTCTCCCACTATTGAAGGTAGAGCAAAAGAAATATTGAAAACTGCACCCACAGCTACTGTCATAAATTGTGGCTGAGAAGTTTAAAAGCACAACAAGAATTGGGAGAGTAGCAAAAAATGCAAATTTGCAGTTCTATTCACAAGTGTAGGGGATGGACAAGCCTGTAGTGCAAAACAAATTAATCATTTACCCAAAAAATGCTACCAAACACACCACGAAAGGTCCTTCCACGTATAAACGAAATGTAAAAAACAAAAAGACTGAGAAGGGCCACTTATGCAGACAGCACAAATAGTATCTAGATACAAACGATGCAAATGTCAGTTTGCATACACACAGTACTCAGTAATCATTTAGCCTCTGAATCTTATAAAGTGTCCTCTAGGGAAAGAGAGAATCCCCAGTTTGAGATTGTTATGGTTACCACAAAACCCAAGTGTCATAGTACTGGTGTCCTTTTGCCAGTAATTTTGTCTGTTGTCTTCATTTCACAAGCCAGTGTTTGATGGCTGATAGCAGTTCACCCACTGATTTTGCCACTTTTAAGAAGAAATACTTGTGCATTACACTAGATGTGTCCCAGGCATATCCTCACAACTGACTTTTTTTCATTTTACTATTAACTGTTGTTGTGGTATGTTGGATGTCTGCCTGCAGATAGCTCAGTAGATGGAATTGACTTCCAGGGCTGTGCCCTACTGCAGTGACTTCAATTGGTCTCACCCACTACTACATAAGGAATGTTAAGGACACCAGTGGTGTATGAGGGGTACTGGCCAATGCCGTCTTTGTCTTTCTTGATGTACTGTTCAGTAAGTTTACATGAACCTCTTTTAGAACATGATGGAGAGAGAAGTCCCCACAGTAAGCGAGTTCCACAGAGTTCTGGGCTTCATGTCCTCTTGCATCCTGATGGTTTCTCAAATTTGTTTTGAGTATGAGGAAATTAGAGTGGTACCTCAAATAGATGGTGTCAGCCTTCCCAGTCTGTTTTTGCCTACTTCCAGAGAAACGGTATCTGCTCTGAAGAGGATTTTTTTCTCTGTAGTGGTTTCTCTAGTTCTGTCATGCTTGAAAGCGATGCTGATTCAGAGTTTTTTTTTTAAATTTGTAACTGACTGCAGGGAAACAAATTCCCTATAAAGGTTTCTACCCCTGCTGTCCTTTTATGCCTTGACCTGGAGCACGGAGTGAGTACCTGTTAGCATTGTGCCAGCTTCACATCGAGACCAATCGGGAGAAGAGCAAAATCTCTGTGGTAATTTATGCATCAAATGAGGGTAGATGTCTTGTTCTGCACTGCTGTGACATTGGCCAAGTATTCTGGGAACCTGTCTGTGAAGTGCAAGCAATCCAGCAAGCATGATTGGGAGAAACACTGGGGAAACAAGAAGGCAAGTCTGAATGACCATTAGTTTCCCTAGGTCCAAAGGCTTTAAAGACGATGACATGCTTTTGTAACCCCTATCTTTGGAGTTGGCTTTTGCTGAGACCTATGGTATAATCTCTTTGCAGGCCACTATACTTCAGCGAAGAGAAAAGAGATAAGCAACCCCACAAAAGGGCACTGCACAAAAAATCAAATAAATGCGATGGGCAACAACTGTAGAACAGAATAACAGGACCAACTATGAACAGCTAGGAGTTGTTTAATAGTAAAACATCCACCGACTAAGCGCTTTCACCTAAAAAGGCTTCATCAGAGTCGGTCAGTATTCAACAATCAACATATATAAAGCAATTAGAACAAAATTAATTAATGACATCATATTTAAATACACCAATGAGCCAAAACACTGCTGCAACCCATTTAAAAAGGCAATACCCATTTTTTAAAAAGGCAATACCCATTTCTTAAAAAACAAAACCAATGCAAATAGGACATAGACCAAAACATTCTAAGCAAGGTTACTTCCAAAACAATAATTCTGGTAATTTAAAACATAAATGTCATACTATAAACATTGAATAAATGACAATGTGCACAAAACCATACATGCAACATATACAAGTTCCATTTTGATTATATGCAACTTGCTTTATGTTTTAAAACTGGCTTAATGGATATGTAATCATTAATGCCAGGAAACCTCATGGCATTAAGCCTCACCTGCCATTCAACTTCTAATAGGGCCACCTTGTTACCTATATCACCACCTTGATCTTCATAGATTCTGTCTATAACAAAAAATAAAAATTTTTTAAAAACCTTGCATTGACAACTATGTATAAACAGAGCATTGTGTTGATCTTTATTTTTTATACTACGTGTGTGCTCACCTATTCGATCACGCAGTCTACGTGTGGTCATCCCCACGTAGAATGCATCACATGTAATACATGAAGCAACATAAACTAAATTCTTTGTATTACAATTACACATACCCGGGCAGGGTATTGTACGATCAAAACCTTTTACAACCAGATGTGTACCCTCACTAATAAACCTACAATGTCTACAATTACCACACTTGGACATTTTTGATTTTCTAACTCTAGATGTTTTCTCCATTATTGTTTTTAGATTTTCTCCTTTGCTAAACACAATCCTAGGTGTTTTCCCAATAATATCCTTAACTGTATTATCCAAACAGTGATTCCATACATCCCTAACAACTGCAGCTATTCCAGTGGCTTTCTCATTGTATTTGAGAATGAGACATGGCTTCCCCATCTCCACACTTTTATCAATATTTCCCAAGTGTACATCACTCATCATACCTATACTGCTTCTCAGTATAGGGGAAAAAGCGGTTTTCCTTTTCCTAACCACTTCCTTTTTCACCTTTAACAATAGTTTAAGAGGATACCCCCTATCTATCAACATACCTACTAGTTTATACATTTCCTGTTTGAATAAAGTGTCATCACTAATTAACCTTGATAACCGTACCATTTGTCCCTTCGCCACCCCTCTTTTTTGATAATGGGGGTGGCAGCTAGAGAAATGTAAAAGGGAATTGGAATAACTGTCTTTCCTATACAAGGTACTAGCCAAACCTTCACCATCCTTGAAAATGGTCAAGTCCAAGTAATTCACTTTGTCTACACTAAAAACGTGGGTAAATTTCAAAAAACTTGTGGAAGAGTTCATATATGCAACAAACTCATTTGCACTACACTCATCCCCATCCCACAAGATGAGTAGGTCGTCGAGAAATCTGTTGTAAAGCACTACTTTCACCCAAAACCTTGATTGAAAAATACAAGTTCTTTCCCATGCCAATAATACAAGATTTGCAAAAACTGGTGCACAACGTGCACCCATGGCTACTCCAGAGCACTGCTGGAACATTTCACCTTCAAATTTGATGAAGTTGTTTTTCAAAACAATCTCCATCAAATCACATGTAAGGTTGATCTTACTTTTGTCGAAACTAGGACTAAGCAACAAACTTTCACAAAACATTTCCATACCCTCACTATGAGGGATAACCGAAAACAAATTAACCACATCTATTGTTAAAAAACAAAAAGTCCTATTACAATTACCTACAGCTTTCAGCCTCTCCAAACAGTGCCAAGAATCCTTGATGATGTGGACTACATCACTAGTAGTTGTTTTACAAACTTCATCAACAAATGCTGCCAGGGGCTCAGTCTTGGAGCCCCTTGCTGATACAATTGGCCTAAATTGTAACCGTTCTAGCCCCTTGTGCACCTTTGGAATACCAAAGATGCTTGGGGTAACAGGGTGTTTGACTGAAAGAAAATCAAAATCTGATTCTGTAATCTCACCTTGAAACAGGGCATCTAACAAGTACAAATCAATTCTTCTATAGGCCACATTCATTTCATTAACTGATACCCTAGTATATGTGCTATTGTCCTCAAGCAAAACCATCATAGATGTAGAATAATCAATTTGATTCATCAAAACCATCCCCCCACCCTTATCAGGTCTCATACATCTAATGCTGTTCGATACTCTCAAATCTTTGAGAACCCCCCCTCTCAGGTGCGGTAAGGTTGTCAGAACCAATGACCCTCCTACTACAAATTCTTCTAACCTTGAATTCCAGGAGTCTTTCCAAAACTGAAATGTCATTATTACTAGGTGGAATGAATGTACTTTTCCTTCTCAATTTAGGACAATCATTGTTGCAATTCAATAAAAAAAACTCCTTTTTATCATGGAAATAAATCTCCAGATTTAGTCTTCTCATATATAATTTGATATTAATCAATACCTGGGAAACATCTAGTCTAAAGCTTGGTACAAAACTGGTTCCTTTAGTAAACAATTGAAAGTGCACATCCCCTACCACAATATCTGTGTAATTGTAAATAAAAAAACCTTGTTGTTTGATAATTTTACACTCAACACATGAATCTGCCGAAATAACACTTGTACAACCTCTAATATCTTCATAATTGTTACAAATGTTATTACCATTACAAAAAAATGATATTTGTTCATATGCATTGCTTATAACATCAACCCTGTCTATATAACAATCATTAATTTCAATTGGTTGATTATAATTGTTACTATTGTAAGCATCTTGCAATACCATACATTGGTTACATAAAACACCCCCCCCCCCCCCCCATTGTTGACACACAATAACATGCCAGCAGGTTTTGGCTCAACACACACATTATAACAACATTTGTTCTGATTAGTTAAAGTCACTAAAACCTCCTCAGGTTGTAGCCTCTTTGGCTGCCCTGCGTGTACCTGTCCACCCTCGTGGACCTCTGATCTTTGTTCAATAGCCTCTCGGACCTGCGAGGTCCTGGTACCTGTTCCAAAAAAACTTCCTCTTCAAAAGCAATATCCTGTGGACCAGATTTAACAACCTCAGATGAACATATGTTGCCAGAGTGCATTCTCGACTGCCCCCCCTCCCCTTGAAAAAACTGATTATCAACATGGTTGCGTTGCACTTTGTTACCTGGAGGGTAAGCAGTGTGATTCTGATAGTCTATTCTGTCCCTTGATAACTTCTTTTGTTTTAAGGCCTTGTTTTTAACTACAAATGATTCCAAGTTCCTAAGAACCCTTTGAAATTTTGCCTCATATTGAAAAAATATCAAGTCAGAAATAATACTTTCATGCAATTTGCAAATGTCACTCCGCAATGCTGTTAATCTAACTCCATTGTTCTTAATAATAATATCTAACATCTCTAGCCCCGTTTTGTCAAACAGGGTTATCAAATCAGAGAAGGCTCCACTACCCTCCTCAATGCCCATCGGTAACTTCCACAACCGGAGCCCCTTAGGCACTTGTTTTTGTGCCTTTGATTGCTCCAAGAACAAATTGTCAAGTTGCAATGCCCTGTACTTGACACAGAGCTTCTCATACCTTGAAATTTGCTCCTCCAGACCACCAAAACTCGTCGACTGCATGTCCGTACGGGAAAAACCATTATCTTCACTAGCAAATACCGGCGCCTCCAACCATGACTGCAAGTCATGACCTCGCCTTCCACTCAACACTTCACCCGACGGAGCTCGTCTGGCAGATCGACACCGATTGGTCGAGTTAGCACTTGCACCACTAGGCTCCCTCTGATTGGTCACCGGAACAGGTCCAACAGAATCCGGAACTCCCCGAACAGCCGAAACATCAGACAAATTGAACCCCGTTGTATCTTTCTGTTTAGAAACAACCTCAGCAAAAGAATTAGTAGAATTGTAGTTCTGCCCTGGTGGAATAGAATCGGCCGTGTTAACCGGGGAATGGAGAGTGAACAATTCTACTTGTGTGTCAGTAAGACTGACACTCCCCGTATCTCCGTTCTTAACGCTGTCTTTCTCATAAGTCTTCAAGAGCTTGTGAACAACTAAGGATAATTCCTTTAAAACATTCTCCATGGTCCACGTTCAGTCCCAAAATACTGATAACAGTGCCGCCACACACTTGGAAGAGAAAAGAGATACGCAACCCCACAAAAGGGCACTGCACAAAAAATCAAATAAATGCGATGGGCAACAACTGTAGAACAGAATAACAGGACCAACTATGAACAGCTAGGAGTTGTTTAATAGTAAAACATCCACCGACTAAGCGCTTTCACCTAAAAAGGCTTCATCAGAGTCGGTCAGTATTCAACAATCAACATATATAAAGCAATTAGAACAAAATTAATTAATGACATCATATTTAAATACACCAATGAGCCAAAACACTGCTGCAACCCATTTAAAAAGGCAATACCCATTTTTTAAATATACTTTATACACTATACTTCAGCTGTATGCATCCTGTCTTGAAGCAAAACCATTGACATGCTGGCTGACACTGAGGCCTAGTCAAGTATACAGTGTCTGCTGCACGTGTTGTAATTACTGAGGGGAGGCCAGAATCCACTTGATTTTGATTAACTAGGGTTTCTAAGATCAACTGGAGGTTTTGGTCTCTCAGTTGTGAACTGAGATCTCCAAGGTGGGCTCACCTGAGGCACTTGGGTCTAAAGCATTGAGGTGAAAACTGTTGTTGACCAGCTTGCCTTGACCTAGGTCATCCACTTCCCAGCAACTTTTCCAGTTGACTCAGGACTTCATGGTAAGTCCAAGCAGCCAGCTTTGAAAATCCATGACCGGCCACTGGACGCTTCTAAGAAAATAATTAAATTTCTCTTGGAGTATTCAGATACTCCAAACTGAATCACATGAGCCAGCTTGTGTAGGCCAGTTTCCTTTTCTACCAGCCTGTTAGTCGAGCACCAAAACATTTCATCTTCTGCTTCATCCCCATAGAGTTTCTCCTTTGGGAACACCCTTCATAAAATGGAGGAACTCCAGTGGGAATTTGAATAATTGCAAACCCAGCTACGATACAGAGCTTTTGTGGGGCCTGAATGAGTCAGTCACTTCCTGTTCCTCAAGTAATGGATGTCTTGGAAGATGTGTTAGTTTATGTATTTATTTCATTTTGATAACTGGTGGGTTTTAGTCATGACACGGGTACCTCTAATGGTACGTAACATGTGTTAGACAATGAGATGCATGAACGTGTCAGACTACAATGTGGTACATGAAGTTCTAGAACATTTGGTAAAGCAGTTAACTAAATGTACAGTGTTGCCATGACTTGTAATATATTTTAACAGTGTGTATGTAATATTTACATATATAGGGATATATGATCGGTAAAGATATTAAATACAATTTTAATTTTACAGTATCTTTCATTATCTTAAACATTTACAAATGGATTAATAGCATATGTGTTCTTATGGGCTTTGTTAAAAATCAAGATTCAGAAGTAGTGTTTGAGGGCAAATGGTTCCAGGCTGCTGGTCCTGATTTGGAAAAGCTACTTTTGCTAGATGTGGTTTTAAAAGGTGGGCAAGAAAGTGATGAGGAGTAGTTATCATCTGAGTTTTTTGGTTGAAATACAGTCCCTGGTATTGGGCATTTCCTTTTTAATGTGGGACAATGTGCTTGTTTTACTTCTTTAAATATCAATGAGTTAAGGAGACAGGTAGACATTTCTTTCACTGACCCTGTTTGTATCTTCAAGAAGTTTACAGTGATGTATTAGAGGAGAGAAGGTGCTAGCAACATAAACATGCAGATTTTCTTTACTACCATTTGTATTCTGCAGGAAATGTAAGTGTCATGTTTAATCATAGCCTCACCTCAGGCTTCGTGCCCACTGAGTGGCACACAGCTACAGTTATCCCACTCCACAAGGAAGGGATCTACCTTGGATCCCGGGAACTACCGTCACATCAGTCTGACGGGCCTGATCTGCAAGGGCATGGAACGCATTATCACTGATCTTATAAACAAAGACATTGGCAACCTTCAAACACTGGACCCCACCCAGTTTGGGTTTGTGAAGGGCCGATCTTGTCTCCTGAACCTGATTGACTTCTTTGAATCAGTCTCCAGAGCTGTGGACAAGGGTAAGGCAGTCCACACAGCCTATCTTGACCTCGCCAAGGACTTCGACACCATCCCCTACTCTGGAATCATAGATAAACTTACTAAGCTAGGCATAAATCCCTACATCACTCAATGAGTTGCCAACTGGCTTACTGACAGAACCCAGACTGTAAAAGTAGCTGACTCCAAATCCAGCACCGGACAAGTGGAGTACATCAGGGTTCAGTCCTGGGACCGCTCTTGTTTGACATCTACTTCTCTGAAGTACAGGCCAACACTAAGGGACTCTGGCTAACAAAGTTTACAGATGACTGCAAACTGGGAGCCATTACTGAATCCCCAAATGATATGGATATTCTACAAAAGGGCCTTACAGAAACAGATGCTTGATGCCAGAGCCATGGGCTCAAGCTTAATGCCAAGAAATGTATAGTTATTCCCTTATCCCCTTTGGGGAAAAAACATGTACCCATGAATTACCACATAGGTGGCAGTACACTAAACACCAAAAGTGTGATGAGAGACTTAGGGACACAGGTGGACAGTGGTCACACCTTCAATAACCACATCTCCACAACAGTCAGGAAATCCTTCTATGTGGCACACCTCATTACTAAGGGTTTTTCATCCAGAAAAAAGGAGGTCATTGTCCCACTGTACTCATCCCTCATTAGACCCATTATAGAGTATAACGCTCCATTTGGTATGTACCTCACAAGACATCTGCAACAGCTGGAAAGGCCGCAGAAATACCTCTCTAAAAGAATCAAAGGCCTAAAGCAGATGCCATATGCTGACCGTCTAAAAAAAAACTCCAGCTGTACTCTGTGGCATATTGTCTACTCAGAGGCGATCTCTGCTTAATATAGAAGGCCATGTCAAGCCCTGAGCTGTTGGACATGCTCCACTTAAAGAAATCCCAATCCATCAGAGTCACACACTCCAGGGATCTAAACCATGTCATCACAATGAACAAAACATGCTGGAGGGATAGGTTCCTGACCCAGAGACTCCCCATACTCTAGAATAGACTGCCCATACATGTCAAGCAGAGCGCCTCCTTGGCCCTGTTCAAAAGGAACCTTGATGATTGCATGAGTGATGGGAAATTCACCCTGGGGATCACGTCAGTTGCCCTGCTAGACAGGGGTCCAGGGAAGTAAATACTGTGGGAAGAAATATCCAGAGAATTGTTATGGCTAGGCTTGTATAGGCTCTAGGGCTGATAGCCTAGTACCAACCTATGAACCTATGACTAGGAAGAGAAGGACATATTTCAGTTTTGATAGTATGTTTTTAGCAATTGAACCCTGTGTTTTAACGGAGATGAGACGTGTGATCTTGCTACATAGTTTTAATTGAGCAAGGACTTTGACAGTGATGCCTGTGTATCTTGTAAAGGACAAGGTTGGGTCTAATGTTAGGCCCAGGTATTTCTGTTCAGTGATGTTGGGTATGCTGTGACCTATAAGGTCTGTTACATGAACTGGAGGGATGATTTAGTTAATTTCTCGTGTGTGGAGAAAATCATAACATTTGTTTTATGGTTAATAAGAAATCGATTAGATATAGTTATTGCTAGATTGTAGAAGTATATCAGCATACAGAACTAGCGTTAGGAGTAGTAGTTCATTGTGAAGGTCATTGGCACATGGGATAATAGTAGTGGGCCAAGAGGTGATCCTTGTAGTACACCTGTACTGAGTAGGCCAGTTGATGAAAAAGTATTGTTCAGGCAAACTTGGATCTATTCTGTATGTAGCTTCTGAACTACTGGATTGTGTTTTTCACCAAAGTTTAATTTTTCTAGCTTCTTGGAGTGTCTATTGGTTTACCATTTCAATGGCCCTGGTCATTTCTACAAATAATCCTGCAGTTGTGTAATCTTCATTCAAGTCACAGTAAATATTATTTGCAGTGAAGAGCTGTAAAAGTACTGAAGGAGTTTTGGAAGCCTTGCTGCTCATCACACTGCAATCCTTAACTGTTATGTTTTAGCAGTTGTTTACATAATAGTTTTTCAGATATTTTTGTGAGAGGGCAAAGATTTGAAAAGGGCCTGTAATCAATTTCCTTGGGAGATGACACTTGGGTAATGGGACGGTACACGTGTGTTTGAAAGGAGATGGTACAGATGCTGTTAGTGAGAGATTAAAGATTTGTAAGGGGTCTGACATTACTATCAGAAAGTAATTTAAGAAAAGTGGGATGCAGTTTGGGAAATTTGGCACCCTTGTTGTTTAATTTATTGAGCAGCAATTTGGTTGGATAGCAGTTATTTTTCGAAAGTGGAAGGTAGACTAGTAGGATACAAGGGAGGGTAAAGTGGGGAAGTAATAGTGTCAACAGGAGTGTTTGCTGGAGGATCTTGAGATGGAAAGCTGTTTGTTATGCTGTTAATGAGCAGTGAAGGAAGTGTGCATATTTGAGGAAAGGAGGCGAGGCTTCTGCGTGACAGCTTGATTGTTTTGGTTTGGTTAGGGTGCCAGTCGGCTTTTTTTTTTTTTTTTCCGCTCCAGAACTGCTTAAGCTTAGACTAGCTTTCTTCTGATTTTTTCCAAGATAAGTAGCTTTAGCTAAGTTTGTTGCAAGTCATAGTACTTTTCTAAGATCCAGGCACATTTGTTGCAGGTTAGTGTTGCATGGGTTTGCTTTCCAGGTTCTCCATGTTCTCCATGCTACATTGCTAGATCTCTATTTGTACTTACTGTATGCAGTTAGCCAGGGTAATGCATGCAGATCTGTCTGTATTACCAAGTTGACCACTAAGGATAAGTATCTTATCAGCTGAGAAGGAATGATGCAGTATTATTTATGTTAATGGTTCGGTGTATAACAGGACCAAAGTGATCTAACAAGTGAAGGGTTACTTAAGGCATTAGGAAGTACCTCACTAAACATACATCTCCGTATGTTTGTGAATGAGGTCTGGGGTTGAACTTTTTCTGCTTTTTTATGTCCTGTCTGGTAGGTGATTGTATTTGTGCTAAGCTGAACTTCTGTAATATATTAAGATGAGTTGATCTGTAGCATTGATGTTAGGTACCTAGTAGGATAGAGTTTTTGTAGATCCAATTTGGGATTATTTTCAGCAATATATTGTACAAGAGTGGCAGTGAGGGTGGAGGAGGGTATAAACTGATCCTGATTTGATATGGGTGTGATGTCCAAGAGCTAACTTTGAGTGTCCAATTGGGACTTGTTATATTTGGTTTCAGACTTGTGCATATCAATTATCTGGAAGGTAAGGCTCTTCTCTATAAGTATAGAAGTTCCTCCTCCACACCTCACACCAGGTCTGGTATGGATGATGATTACTGGTAATGAAGTTGAGGAGCAGGTGCCATCTTTTAACCAGGTTAATGAAATAGAGAGGATGCTCCGTTAATAACAAAGCTTCCAGGAATGAGAATTCTTGTCTAGACTGCATGCATTTAGGCTGACGATCCTGAAGCCTTTGTTTTTTAGTACAAGTGCATTGGGAGTGTTACTATACTGGACCTGGGTTAGTATGAATATCTCTGGACTTAATTACTTTGATACATACAGAGAAGAGCTTTGTGTAAAGGTCATTGACCTTTGCAAGGTATTCTTTAGGTTTTTGTAGCAGTAAACTTTGTATAAGGACTTGCTTGGACACACAGTCCTGCTACAAAACACTACTTTCTATCTGTCTTGGAAACTGTTTGCAATTTGTCTATGTCCGCTTTGAATTATATTCACGTAGCAGTGGATGTATTTTTATGTAGGAGTAGTGGTTGTTTTTACTACTGGTGATTTGTGGTTGGGGTAATTTTAGAGGTATAGTAGTTGTGACAAGCAGCTTTTGTAGTAATGTAAGCAGTATAGGTGCCATCAACTTGAATTGTACTAATAGTTCTGGTGACATGGTACTAAACAGCAATGTAGTAGGTTTTAATCTGCAAAAGGTTGCAGGGCTGTGAGTGGTGGTAGGAATTGGAGTGGTTTAAAGGAGTTGTGCTAGTAAGGAACATTATATAACTGTAGGGATTCACTGTAGAAAAACCAGATCTTATAGGTAGCATTTATAAGATCTTGAGTTAGGCTACAGGTTTAGATTACAAGGTCAAAGCAATTGTGAAAGGTACAGAGTTTTAATAAGAAGCACAGTCTGTTACCTAGTGGTTCGAAGAGTTTAGTGAGCTCCACTGTTCAACTACCACACAGACTTAACTACCAGTTAGACTTTAGAGGAACAAGGTTAGTTTATAGGCTGAGTTGCTTACTTGTTTTATACTGTTGGTCATATGTACTAGTAGTATAATTGACTGCAGGTAGGGGTGAGTTTGAAGTAGATTAACTAGTTATACATTGTTTTTATTTTTAATTTCTCCACTACTTTTGGGTTTCTAATATGACAGGAAAGGATCCCATTCCTAAGTCAAAGTATGATTAAAATTTATGAAATTAGTATTGTTTCAGTCTTTTATGCTAGCCAAAAGTACTCTTCGCAGAACCCGCAATGTGCCCAGAATTGACTTTATCTGCAATTCATACGGAATTACAAGTATCGGTAACCTATCTAAATATGACTTAATTTTTTTTTTTTTTTTTTTTTATGAGACGCATTGCTCCTGCTACTATTGGAAATGTCTAGGTATCCTTCCAGATTGCCCTTGTTTCTGCCTGTAAATCCTGGTATTTTTACTTTGTGTCTCTCTGTACATAAGACACTGTAGTCACTAGGAATAGCAGTTTCAGTAATCAGTGCTACATTTGTCTTCTTTTCATGGACTACTGTATCTGGTTTTCTTGTATCTGTTGTTAATGGGTGATCCCATGTGATGTAAACTTTCCATCATTTTCTATAATGCTTTGTGGCTCATGTTTCCACTGTTTTTCATCTACTTCAGTATTATAATGTTTGCACAATCCACAATGCAACAGTCTTGCCACATTATTATGCCTTTTGGTATACAGTCCTTCTGCCATTAGCATATCACAACAAGCAACAAGATTTGTGACTGGTTCCAATTCTGTTTTGCAAATTCTACATTTGTCTGTTTCTCATACTTATTCAATGGACTTTGTAAACCAACATGTACATGGTCCACTATCCTTGGCTACCAGTATTAACCAAGTGACTAAGCAGCTCACCCTACTATTCAGGCATGACCAAAGGCCAATTTCAGGTATACTCTTCAGTCCAGTTGGTGAACCTGGGTATCCTGAGGCAATGTTACAACTGCCTCATGTACACAGACAACCCTCTCTTCCTACCACAAAACATTATCATATGCGAGAGATGCAATTACATAGCTAAATTGGAGGCTAAGCTGTCTCCACCCAAGACTGGGACAGGCAGTCATGAGGAGAAGGTTAACACTTGCACCACACCTCCAGCCTCACATAGACATACTAAACCAGCACTGGCAAAAAATACACATATGTACACAAAATCATACTCGGAGGCTCTAAATAAAAACCTGCGAAAGCATCACAGACCTCCAAACAGACACCCGAAAAACCTGCACCTCCCGTCACAAACCAAACAACACATAAAACACAAAATCAGTGTGCCGCACAATCACAGCCCTTAAGGCAAAATAACATACCTAACACACTAGTATAGGCGACTCTATAGTCGGGCACACTGACATCCCACTCACTAGGCTGGACAAGGAGAAGGTTACTGTTAGCTGCCTGTCGGGAGCCAGAATCCGCCACATAACACAAGCACTCAGGTCACTCCAGAACAAGTACAGATATGACTCTGTCATTGTTCATGTTGGTGTGAATGACCTGAGATGTACCTCCCTGGACTACATGAAAAGAGACATGGAAGAGCTCTCTGATCATGTATCCCAGGCGGATATGACCCTGACTAGCATCCTGCCCTCACCAAGAATGATACCACAGTATAATTAAAAAATGATCAATTTTAACAATTGGCTAAGCTTCTGGTGTCATTCAGAGGGGATCCAGTGTCTGTCAGCCTGGGACGACATGCTCGACAAGCCTCGTTGCTTCGCAAGAGACAGCTTGCACCTGTCACCCCTAGGCTTTTGAATACTGGCCAAGGCTCTTGCTGCCCCCATAGTGCTTTATTTAGGCAAGGCTCAAAAGTCAAACCCACCTCCGTAAACAGAACAAATAAAAAAATGAGGGTTATACTACTCAACGCCAGGAGTTTAAATCTCAAAATGCACGCGCTCGAAGCACTCCTCAGTATGGAGAACGTCTGCATCTGTGCAGTAACTGAAACCTTGTTCAAGGCTCCACAGAGCACCTCAGCACTACTGGGCTACAACTCATACCACACATTTCGGCCACAGAACATGAACCGAAACACAAAAGGAGGGGGTCTATCCATATTCATCATGGATACCTACACCTCCAGGTTAGTGGCACAGCATGATACCGCCGAGATCATCCATGTACAACTAACATCAGGCAAATCTGCAATGCAAATTGTGGCCTGCTACAGATTACCCTCCATGACCCAGGACCACCACTCCACCTTTCTGGAGACACTGGAAAACATGAAGGTCCTACCAAACACCCTGATATTGGGCGATTTCAATTACCCTACCATTAACTGGGAAAACTACTCAAGTACAAACTCCCAGGTCCAGCGCTTCCTGGAATTTATCAACTCAAATGCCCTGGATCAGCTGGTAAACTCCCCTACCAGAGGTGAAAACATATTGTACCTGGTCATCACCAACATGGGAAACAGGTGTTCCACACCGGAGGTCAACCCGTCACTGGTTAGATCAGACCAGAAACTAATCACCCTGGATGTTCACACCATACCACCACCTCCAATCAAAGAAACCACAGTGAAAAACTTTTCTGTAGCAAACTTCATCTTACTTAAGACTGAGGTGGTAAGTTTCACAGCCCCCATGCTAAAGGATAACAGTGTCCAAGATGCTTTACAAATGCACTCTATGAGCACCTACAAGGATGCATGGATCGTGCCATCCCTAGCAAAACCAAGGCTCACTCCCCTAAGAGAAGGAAACCAGTCTGGTGGACCTCTGCCATAAACAGGCTATACAATAGAAGGAGGAAACTAGTTCAGAAAAAAGCAAATCCCAAGAAGGAAAGACATCCCTGATCAGTATCAGTAAGAAACTAAGGTCCCTCATAAAATCCTCCAAGGCTAACTTTGAAAGAAAAATAGCCAAGGATTCGAAAGATAACCACAAAGCCTTCTTTAGCTATGTCAAGAATCTAAGTGGCAAATCTCAGATATGCTCTGAACCCACTGATATTGCCAACATCCTAGCAGATAGATTCAGTGCAAACTTCACCCCCCTCTCACCCCCAAAAGGGCCCACAACAATACCGGAAAAGTGTAGTGTCCCGGAAATCACAGACGCACAGGTGAAAACAGCCCTTTCAAAAGCCAAAAGCACAGCGTCAATGGGACCAGATGGTGTCCCAGGCTGCGTCTTGCACGAACTACAGAACGAACTAACCCCCCACCTAAACACACTATTCACCCTTAGCCTCACCACAGGCTATGTGCCTATAGAATGGCGGACAGCAACGGTTATTCCGCTCCACAAAGGAGGTGCCACAACTGACCCTGGTAACTATCGCCCCATAAGCCTGACTAGCCTGGTCTGCAAGGCTATGGAGCGCATCATCATGGAACTCATTAACAAAGACATTGGGAACCTCCAAACACTTGACCCGACCCAGTTCGGCTTTGTTAAGGGCAGATCATGCCTACTAAATCTGGTTGACTTCTTCGAGACAATCACCAAGGCCATAGATAAGGGAAAGGTAGTTCACACAGCCTACCTTGACCTCGCCAAGGTTTTTGACACCATTCCCCACTCGGGAATTATAGAAAAACTCACCAGCCTGAACATAAACCCCTATGTCACGAGATGGGTTGCCAACTGGCTTACAGACAGAACTCACACGGTAAGAATAGTGGGCTCCAGGTCCGACTCTAAACCAGTCACAAGTGGTGTCCCACAAGGCACGGTCCTGGGAACCCTACTGTTCGGCATATACTTTTCAGAAGTACAGGCAAACACAGGAGGACTATGGCTAGCCAAGTGTTCGCCGATGACTGCCATAATTGACTCTCCTGCTGACACGGACATTCTCCAAAAGGGCCTTACTGAGACGGACACCTGGTGTCAAACTCATGGTCTCAAGCTAAATGCCAAAAAATGCATAGTCATCCCGTTTGGGAAAAACAAAACACCCACAAATTACCACATAGGTGGCAGCCCCCTTAATACAGAAGAGGTAATAGATCTAGAGACCCAGGTAGATAGTAATCTCTCCTTTGACAATCTTATTGCCAAAGTAGTTAGGAAATCCTTCCATGTAGCCCATCTAATTACTAAAGGGTTCGCATCTAGAAATAAAGAGGTTATAGTGCCCCTCTACTTGTCACTCATCAGACCCATCATAGAGTACAATGCCCCATTTGGGATGTACCTCACAAGACACTTCCAACAGCTGGAAAGACCACAAAAGTTCCTCACCAAGAGGATTACTGGCCTCAAACATATGTCCTATGCAGCCTGACTGGAAAAACTCCAGCTGTACTCAGTGGCATATCGCTTACTCAGAGGTGATCTCTGCCTGACTTACAAAGCCATGTCCGACTCAGAATTGATGGACATGCTCCACCTAAAGAAATCCAAGTCACTGCGAGCCACTCACTTTAGTGAGCTAAACCTCACCACAACAATAAATAGAACATGCTGGAGGGATAGATTCTTGTCACAGAGACTCCATATGCTTTGGAACAAAATTCCTAACTGCATTAGGCAGAGCCCCTCACTAACACTCTTCAAGAGAAACCTTGACGAGTGGATGGGTAACAGAAAATACAACCCTGGGATCACTTCATTGGCTCTTCTTGACAGAGGCTCAGTTAATTAATCAATGGGGTGGCGAAAGCTGACACACTCTGGCTAGGTTTATAAATGCCCTCGGTCAGATAGCCTAGTACCTACCTATGAAACTATGAACCTTTTGTTTTTGGTTTAAATTTACCTCTCCTTAACCATTCCTGCATTAGATCCTGATTGACATGAAGTTGTTCTTGAATTTTTCTGTACTTGTAACTATATTTTATGCATTTTCCACATTCCTTTCCTTCTCATCTGATGCTTCACCTTATAGTCTTTCTTTTCTTTTTTGGCACTTTCAGTTGCTGCCTAATTTTTATCTACTTCTGGTAATTTTTATCTACTTCTGGTTTGATTTCCATTCCTGCTTGACACTGATATGCTTCTGGTAAACGTAGCAAGCAAGTACTCTTAGACGTATTCTCCTCATCTTTTAAAACTTACACTATGTTTGGATCTTGTGAGGTCAGCAGATATGTATGCAATCCTACGATTGCATATCTTTAAATAAAATCAGTTTCAAGGAGGCCCATACCTCCTTCAGAATGGGGAATATATAATCTTGGTATACACTGATCTTTATAAGTCATTTGATAAGCATGAAGCAGTTTTCCTGTTTTCCTCTCCAACTGATCCAATAGCTTTTGGAGCCAGTCAGTCACCCCAAAACAGCAAGTTAGAACAGGAAGAGTAAATTGGTTTACAGGTTGAACTTTGTTCCTAGATGCCAGAGCTGTTTTCAGTATTAATTTTAGTCTTCTAAAATATTTCTTACTAAGTTTTAGTTGCATTTGTTCACGTTTTACTGTTCATCCTTCATCAGTTCCCAAATATTTATACACTCCGTGTTGTTCAAGTTCATTTGTATCACATTCCTGTCCCAAGATATTTTCTTGGTGCTGTACCTTTCCTGCTTTAAAGGTTGCTTTTGCACATTTATCAAGAACAAATGACATTCTTATGTCATCTAAGAAAGTTTTGACCACTTGCAGTTGTCCCTTCAATTCCTCATCTGATGAACTATTCAGTTTTACATCATCCACAAAGAAAAAAAAGTCTTTACACTTTGTTGTTTTCTGGGAGCCAAATCTTAACCAAGACCTAATCTGTTAAGTAGACAGCTTAATGGGTTAAGGGCAAGACAAAAGAGCAGCAGTGACAGTCACCCTGGAATACCCCTCTTTGAATTTTTATCCCTGGAATAATAATTTGTCATTTATCATGGCTTAACTACAAAGTGGCTTGCCACTGTTTTATGGTCACTGTATTGTAATCAATTAATGTAGGGTGTATCACACATATTTGTAAGCACTCTTTTATCCTTGAATGTGGGATGCCGTTGAATGCTTTTTTGTAGTATATCCATACCATACTTCGATTCTTCCCCCTTTTTACAATTTTCATTAAGACTTTATTTAACAGCAAATGATTCTTTGTTCCATATGACTTCATTTTGTTCTATTGCTGTAACTGAGTTATTTTCTAAATGACAATAAACTGTGTCAGCATCAGTTCCATTGTATAGTTTATACATCACTGGAAGGCAAGTTATTGGTCTGTAGTTTTCAGGATATCTTTTAGGTTCACTCTTAAGGAAGAGTATTGTTTTTCATGTTGTTAACCAGGTTGGTGTCTGAGGTGTGCACATAAATAGTTCTTACTCATGGCTAAACCTTCATGTAAAGATGTTAATACTTTTAGCTGGAAGTTAGGTTACTGCATCTGTGCCTGGGGTTTTCCAGTTAGGAGCTTTTCTTAATTTTGTTTCAGTTTCTATAGCTGTTGTTTCATCCCATTTCATATCCTGTGCATTTAAACTTCTTTCTTTTACTTCTCTCCATTCGTCATCTTTCACTTCCACAGAATCTTCATAGATTTTTCTTTAAAATGTGTCCGTTTCTTTTTTGTTGTTGTTTTGGTGGTGTTTCTATTCCTTTTGCTTTGTTTTTCAATTCTTTGTAAAACTTTTTTGGGTCAACATTAAATTGCTTCTTTTATGTTTTTCATTTATATTAATCTGCATATCGTTTAAGTTTTTCCTGCCTGTACTGATATCTTTAGTTTATTATTTGCAATAATGTATGATATATCATGGTCTGTTCTGATACTACGTATTGCTTTTATCACGTCTGTCTTTCTGAGTAGTTTTGTTGATCTGTTCCCTCTTCTGTAGTCTACCAGCAACACTTGTTTTCATTGCTTTATAGTTTTCTCTATTTGATACTTCCATTATGGCATTTGATTTCTAACCTTCCTTTCCCTTACTGCCATGTGTTTTTGTGGGAAAACTGTATCTCTTAATTTGGCTGCATAGTAATGTATCCTATTTACTTAAGCTAATAGCAGAAACCAACAGTGGACCGTAAAGATCATTAAAATAAAAATCAAGTGACCAGGTAGTACTCCATACAAAAGTTTAATACACCAAACAAGAGTCGATCATAGTTAAGCTCTTTCGTCTTTAGACATCATCAGAAACATTCAAAACACACCAATTAAATACTGATGCCCCCCTCCCCATTATTTACCAGTCAATAACTCAAGAATATAAACTAATAACTAAGAATATTTAAATCTTTATGAAATGGCTAACCAATCAAACAGCTGATCAATGACAACCTTGGAAATAAAAATTGCACCAATCAATTGGTGTCCAATAAAAACCTTAAAAATAAAAATTCAGCTTATCAGCATTCAAAATGAAAAAAAAAAATGCCATGTTGTCAACTACACGCAGTAAATAACTTTAAACCAGAGTTAAAGTCTCGATGTTCCTAGTCTTAATTCATTTGTGGTTGAACTTGCTTCATTTAAACCAGGAAAGTTATTGGTGTCTAAGCGCAATTGCCAGAGCATCTCTCAGTGTAAAAGAGAATTATGCCAATCCACTGAAAAGGCTGAGGTTTTGATCCTGTCTAACATAAAAAACTTTAACTTATAAAAGTTATGGCCAAGAGAAGCATATTTAGCCAATGCACTCTTGTCATCTTTTCTTAAAATACTGTAAACATGTTGATAATCCTGCTTTTAAAAGCATTATTAGTTTTGCCGACATAGAAAGCTGAACATGTGGTACATCTAGCCATATACACCATTTTGTCGGGCAAACACTTGTATCTCCCTTAGACCATCCACTTGGAGACCTTTTCCAAAATTTCATTGTCAAGGTCATTGCCAATAAAAGAACAATTGTTGACAGAGACCACATCTATAGATTAAAATAGAACCATTATAACAACCTCTATGTGGTCTCTCTAACATGTTTTTAAAGTTAGAGCGATTCTTAAAGGTAAAATTAGGTGGATCCTTAAGAAATGCTTTTAAACTCTCATCATACTTTAAAATAAACCAGTTTTTTGATGCAAAATTGCAAATACCAGAGGCATCCAAGGAATAATGAAGTACTATGTTATGGGACCTAGAAAAAGAATATATACACTTTGAGAAGGGGTTGAGAACCTGAGATTCCTGCACCAGTGGTGTAAATAGTACCTCTGACCCAAATTCTGGTTTGCTTAAATCAATACAACAGTCATTAATCTCATTTGGGGTGCCTTCCTTGAATGAATTCATCCCATTTTTTCTTATAGGAGCATATTTCCCACTTCATTCATGTAAGACTTCCTCATAAAGCAAATCGGCTAAGGAACAAGGGTAGCCTCCCTCGAGAAACATGTTCTTAAGAGTATATTAAAGTTATCTGTACAAACATTGTTGTCAGAAGTCGGACAGGAAACCAGGATAAATTGGCTTTTTACCACACACCTTTTTTGATGAAAGGAGTGATCATTTCAAAATGTAAAAAGCTATTACAAAAGGTTGGTTTACAATAAATACAGTGGAAATAAAAAGTGTACACACCTCTGTTAAAATGCCAGGTTTTTGTGTTATAAAAAAATGAGACCAAAATTAATCATTTTAAAACTTTTCCCACCTTTAATGTGACCTATAATCTGTACAATTCAATTGAAAAACAAACAAATCTGTTAGGGGAAAAAAATATAAAAAAATAAAAACGTACAATAAGCTGGTTACATAAGTGTGCACACCCTTAAACTAATACTTTGTTAAAGCAACTTTTGATTTGATTACAGCATTCTGTCTTCTTGAGTACACACCTGCCATCAATTAAAGAGACTCTGATTAACCCCAGTTAATGTTCAGCTGTCCTAGTAGGATTTTCCTGAAATTTACTCAGTTGCCTCTACAGCAAAAGCCATTGTTTACAGAGAGCTTACAAAGCATCAAAGAGATCTCATTGTTAAAAGGTATCGGTCAGGAGAAGGGTACAAAAACATGTCCACAGCAGTGGATATGCCATGGAACACAGTGAAGACAGTCATCAAAAAGTATTGATAATATGGGACAAGTGACATTGCAAAGAAGTGGATGTTCCTCCAAACTTGATGAAAAGACAAGGCAAAAATTGATCAGGGAGGCTGCCAAGAGATCTACAGCAACACTGAAGGAGCTGCAAGAATTTCTAGTAAGTACTGGTTGTGTACTACATGTGACAACAACCTCCCGTATTCTCCATATGTCTGGAATATGGGGTAGGGTTGGACGATGGAAGCTTTTTCTCAGACAAAAAAACATCCAGGCCTGGCTAAAATTTGCAAAACAATGCATCAGGTCTCCCAAAAGCATGTGAGAAAATGTGTTATGGTCTAATGAGGCCAAGGTTGAACTTTCTGGCCATAATTCCAAAAGGTATGTTTGGCACAAAACAACACTTTGCATCACCAAAAGAACACCATCCCCATGGTGAAACATGATGGTGGCAGTGTCATGCTTTGGGGTTGCTTTTCATAAGCTGGAACTGGGGCTTTAGTCAAGGTGGAGGGAATTATGAACAGTTCCAAATACCAGTCACTTTTGGCCCAAAACCTTCAGGCGTTTGCTAGAAAGCTGAAGTTGAAGAAGAATTTCACCTTTCAGCATGACAATGACCTGAAGCATACATCCAAATCAACAAAAGAATTGCTTCACCAGAAGACAATTAAAGTTTTGGAATGGCCTAGCCAGAGCCCAGACCTAAATCCAATAGAAAATCTGTGGGGTGACCTGAAGAGGGCTGTGCACAAGAGATGTCCTTGCAATCTGACAGATTTGGAGCGCTTTTGCAAGGGAAAGTGGCCAAATATTGCCAGATCAAGATGTGCCATGCTGATAAGACTCCTATCCAAGAAGACTGAATGCTGTAATTAAATCAAAAGGTGCTCCAACAAAGTATTAGTTTAAGGGTGTGCACACTTATGCAGTCAGCTTATTGTACATATTTTGTTATATTTTACCTCTAACAGATTTGTTTGTTTTTCAATTGAATTGTACAGGTTATAGGTCACATTAAAGGTGGGGAAAGTTTTTAAATGATTTACTGTGGTCTCATTTTATATATCACAGAAACCTGGCATTTTAAGGGGTGTGTGCACTTTTTATATCTGCTGTACTAGTTGAAAAAGAATATTGGTTCCCCACAGGTGTCTGTATATCCAAATAATTAGTAGAGTCTCCATTAAAGGGAACCACAACTTGTAGTGTCGGAGAGGTCCAGACATGCCACAGATTCTTGTTAGGGAAGAGGTCCCAGTGTTGGTTGTTGAAGGCAGGCCTACGTCTGGTTCTTCCACTTGCCATCAAGCAGAGGTGTATGTTAAAAAAAAAAGAATTAAATCTCTTTTGGCTCCTAAGTCGCCTCAGTCAGATTGGGATACTTTTTCATAGGGATTGATTAAGGATATAATGGCTCTTAAGCCTCCTCCTGCTGTTTCTCCGCCCTCCTTTACTTCTGCTGTTAGAGGGTTTAGAGAACAGGAGTTTTCAGAGGATGAGATTTCAACTGTTGAGGATTCCTTGGCATATTCAACTCAAATTTCATCTCCTTTAAAATATGCTTCCCCCTTAGGAAGAATGCAATGGTGCAGATTCTCCAGTGGAAGAAATATCTTTCGGGGAAACTATAAACAAGATGAGAGGATTCTTTCAGTGGGACCGCTCTCAGGTTTCTGAAGTACAAAAAAGATATTATGACCTTTTACAAATGGAATCTCCTTCTTTTGCTGTGCCACTTGCATTGCCAGCATTTTTGGATGCTTTTCCTCTGCTTCCAAGTCCCCTGATTCTCAGGCTGCTGCACCTAAAAGGGCTGACAGATTTTATAAAGTGCCTGGTGATTTGTAGATTTTACAAATGCCCTTCAGCTGATCCTGCTATGGTATCCATTGCTTCAGAAAATCTTCTAGGTTATTACCGTCCTCTAAGCTTCTTCCTTCAGATAAGGCAAGCAAGATCATGCAGAGACTTGGGAGGACGATTTAGGCTTCTGTCACTTTAGCTTTCAGTGCCATTAACCATCAAACACATGTCCAGATATTCTTTGGCTCTTCCTTCTCAGGCCTCTCAAGCTCTTTCAGATCTTCCAGATTCTGGCATTAAAAATCAGGCTATGTCCCTTTTAGGAGATTCTTCTCAAGTGACTTGTCACTCAGTCAGATGCAGTTAGGATGTAGCAGAAGCATCATGCAGAGCAGCTGCTTCTGGCTCTGTCCTTAGAAGGTATTTTTGGTTGAGGCTTCAACCACTGCAAGATGACATCAAAGCAAAACTGATGGATGCTCTTCTGGTTAGCAATGCTCTTTTGGTGCTGCAGCTGCTGATGTAAGTCCTTGCAAGAAAAGGGAAAAGAGCTTCAGAATTTGAAACACATTTTTGTGTCACCTGTCCCAACATTTCATAGAAAGTTTTCTTTGCAAGTACTCTTTGTTAGCAGACAAACCCGTCCTCCTCTTCCTTTTTTTCTTCTTCTTCCAGGAATAAGAAGACTGTTAGAATACCTCCACAGCCTAAAGCTTCTCTTTCAGGTTTTAGTCCTAAGCAGCCTTTTCCAGATAGGCCAGGTAGTCTGTGACTTCCAACCACTTCCAAATCTTACTCCTGTTTCTTAGTCTGTCTCCGCTTCTTCGTTTGGGCAAGTATAACTCAGGGTTCCTGGATTCTGTCTGTTATCCAACATGGATATTTCATGACTTGGAAAAATCTTCCTCATTTCAGGGGCATTCATCAACCTCTTCTAAACCAGTTGGTTTTGTTTCCTCGGGTTTTAAAGGATTTACTTATTCAATGAACAATTCAGCATGTGGACCAAAGGGGAAGGGCGTTTTACTCAAGAATGTTTCTTGTACCTAGAAAGGAAGGTATATTCTGGACCTTTCTCATTTAAATATTTTTCTAAAGGTTCCTGCTTTCCGTATGATGTCTTTACAGACTTTGTTTCTCATAATTCCTCCTCAGGACTACATGGCCTGTCTGGACATTAAGGATGCTTATCTTCACATCCGTATCCATCCTCTTTACAGGAAGTTTTTACTTTTCTCTGTGGCTTCCTTGCACTTTCAGTTCTCTGCCTTGACCTTTGGCCTATCCACTGCCCCAAGGGTATTCACAAAGTGTTTGACCCCTATGATTGCTTATTGCAGAATCAGAGGTATTCAGGTATATCCATACCTGGACAATCTACTTTTTCTGGCTTCTCTTCCAAAACAGTTACTTCAAAATCTGCAGTTTGACATCTCACTCTCCTGCAAAGGTTGTGGTTCATAATAAATTTAAAAAAAATTGTTTCTTTCCCCTTCTCAGAATCACATCTAGAATCACATTTTCCTAGGGTGCAGACTAAGAACAGATCTCATGATGTCTTTTCTTCCACCAGAAAAAATTCTGTCTTTCCCTTCCTTCTTCGGCAGTCTAATGTCTCTTCCATATCTAACTGCCAGGGAGTTTCTAAGACTACTGGGGTTTATGGGGATCCACAATACCTACAGTGTCTTGGGCAAAACTCCACATGTGAAAGTTTCAGTGGCATATACAGTCTGGATGTAGCATGCCCATCCTCTGGAGTTTGTACTTCCTCTTCTCCCATGCCTGAAATCAGAACTTCTTTGGTGGATTCAGGAATTTTCTTTTTTTTCTTCCTCTTCATCGGTCTCAACTAGCTCAAGAGTTGTTCACAGATGCCTCAGACAGAGGCTGGGGGGCAGCCTTTGCACCAAATATGGTGCAGGGTCTCCGGTCTCCTTCTCAAAGGAAGGAGCATATCAGGAAATTAGGGCTCTGCTTGTCTGCCATTGATTCCCCTTCAGCTTCTAGACTGAAAGTGAAACTTTTTTTATCAAAGACGTCCTTCACATTAATCCTCCCAGGAAACCAGCTCCTCCTCCTTTGGATTTGAATGATGTTTTAGAGAAGCTAACTGCAGCCCCCTTTTAACCTGCAGCTTCAGCTTCCTTAAAGTTTTGTACCTGGAAAACTGTTCTTTTACCAGTCTTAACCTCTGCTAGGATGGTCTCCTAGATTCCAGCTTTAATGGCTTCTCCACCTTTTCTTGTTTTTCATAAGGATACGGTGTCATTGCATACTAATCCTTCCTTTATGCCCAAGGTAGTGAATGAGTTGTCTTTTAATCTATTCAGTTGCCCACTTTTTTCCCCTCTCTACAATCCTCCAGTGAGAGGATCTTGCCACACATTGGATGTGCATAGACAACTCAGATTTTATTTGGATAAGACTAAGGCTATCCTGAAATCTGATCAGCTTTTTTATTTTCATCCCAGGGCTCTGGGTTTGCCTGTTTCAATACAGAACATCCCCTCTTTGATTTCTAAGGCTATTTCATTTTGTTATGTGTTTCATGGTAAGAGTCTCCCTGTTCATGTTAAGGCTCACTCCACTAGGTCTGTGGCTTCCTCTGGTGCTTTCTTTAATGGTTTGAATACTAACACCATTTTGGAGGCTGCCACTTGGGTCTTCTGTTCTTACTTTCACCAAGCATTACAAAGAAAGGTCCTCTGTTCCTTCCTCCTCCCAGGTTTCCTCATACTGCAGCATACTGCAGCATTAGACTAGGACAGAGAATAGTTGTACAAAATCTTACCATAACCTTAGATGTTCTTCTGTTGTATGTTGCAGTATTGTATCCCACCCTCCTTCCTCTCTACCTTGTTCTTTTCCTTGGATGCCAGATTACTTTCCTTTCCTTTTTCCTTACACTGCTGGTCCCCTGGGGCATTTCAGCTCTGAGGATTGTATGTGCAGATGTCCTTTTTATGGCTGCTGTTTGATAAGCCATATGAGTAACATCCCATGTACTTGCATTAGCTTAAAGCTGTTGTATGCTGGCCGGACATCGAGTCACTTGAAGTGGAGGATCTCCCACATGTTAAGAATACTGCAACATAGAAGAGAATGACATCTAAGATTATGGCAAGACTTTACATAACTATTCTTTCTTGCCCCCTTCTTGGAGTGTGTATATTCTTTTTCTACATCCCATAACAAGGTATTTCAGTATTCTTGGATGCCTCTGGTATTTGCAATATTGGATTTAAAAACTGGTTTATTTTACAATGGGATGAGAGTTTAAAAGCTTATTTTTTTAAGGGATCCACCTGCTTTTACCTTTAACAAATGATCTAACTTTAAAAACATATTAGAGAGACCACAGAGGAGGAGATATATTGGTTCTATTTTAACCTATAGATGTGGTCACTGTCGACAGTGTTCTTTATCGATGCTGATCTTGACAATGAAATTTTGGAAAAGGTCTGCAAGTGGATGGTCAAAGGGAGATATAATTGTTTGCCTGACAAAGTGATGTACATGGTTAGATGCACCACATGTTCAGCTTTCCATGTCGGCAAAACTAATAATGCTTTTAACAGAAGGATTTATCAACATGTTTATGGTATTTTAAGAAAAGATGACAAGAGTGTGTTGGATAGACACGCTTCTTTTTGTGATAACTTTTCGGCTAGACACGCTTCTTTTTGTTATAACTTTTCTAAGGTCAAGTTTTTAATATTAGACAGGATCTAAACCTCAACCATTTCAGGGGATTGACATAATTCTTTTTTTTTACATCGGTAGATGCTCTGGCAATTGGGCTTAGATGCCAGTAACTTTCCTGGTTTAAATGAAGCAATTTCGATCATGAGTAAAATTACCACATTTTAACTTTGGTTTAAAGTTATTTATTGTGTGTAGTTGACCACATGGGATTTTTTCACTTTGAATGCTGATAAGCTGAATTTTCATTTTCAAGGTTTTTATTGGTCATCAATTAGATTGGTACAAATTTTATCTCTATGGTTGTCATTGGTCAGCTGTTTGATTGATTGGTTACCCATTTCATAAAGATTTAAATATCCTTAGTGACTGGTTTATATTGTTGAGTTACTGACTGGTAAATAACAGAGGGGTGTTTGTTTTTTATAAGTATTTAGTCAGTGTATTTTGAATGTTTGATTCACGTTTCTGATGATGTCTAAAGAAGAAAGCTTAACTGTGATTGATTCTGTTTTGTGTATTAAACTTCTGTATCAAGTGCTATCTGGTCGTTGGATATTTATATCCTATTTATTTGTTATATGGCATGGATTTCTATGAACAGTCTTAATTACTGTGTTCATGTATTCTACCAAACTTGTAACATTTTGGGTCTTATTGAATTTCTGTAGTCTATTTCATTGATCTTAATATGTCTACACAATGTCTATTAAATCTAGCAATTCTTCCTTCAGGTCACTTTCTTCTAAACTAAGGGCACATTCTTTGTTCTCTGTTTCCTATGGGCACTCTACAAAGAGTTCCAGAAAAATCTTCCTGTAATATATTCTCTTCAGCTTCACACTGTGTTATCCATTGCTGTTTCATATGGGAACTCACTGGCTTATCACTCCACAACATTGACTACATCAGAGTTGCCACAGTTTCCTGTTCCTTCCCGTGCTGTGCAAATTGAACTGAATTTTTTTACTGGTTTCCTACTGAAGGCTGCAAAGTATCTTCTTATGGCAACTGATCAGATGCTTCCCACTCCACTGATTTCTCCTTAATTTGGGGCTTCATTACTTTGTCATGATGTGATGTTAACAGAGTTAGATTTTCTAAACTAAATCCTTTACTTTGCAGGTAGTCCATAACTTCAGTTTCTGTTCCTTTTACTTTTCCATTACGTGTCCTCTTTTCTACCTGCCCCCTTTGTTTTCTTATTTGTATTATAAAAATTGTCCATGTTTGGATGCCTTTGCCTGTATTTCTCTTAAATATCTTTGGTTCTGTTTTTTTTGTTTGTTTGATTAGTTTTGCTTTCTCCTTTGCATAAATATTGTACCATACTAAATTTTTCCATGTCCGTATTTCTTCATATGTTTACTGCTAATCCTGTTTTTTCTCTTTCTTTGGGGACTCATTGTTCTGTCATGCTGTGACATAACCTGTGTTAGGCTTTCTACATCAAATCCTTCACTTTGCAGGTATTCTATAACTTCAGCTTATATATTTTTTTAACTTCTACTTTACTAATCTTCTGTTCAGTGTTCCTCCTTTGTGATCTTATTTTTGTATTGTGAAATTTTCCATATCTTGGTGCCTTTGTCTTTATTTCTCTTTGAATATCTTTGGAGCTGTTTTTTGCTATTAATTAATTTGGCTTTCTCCATCGTGTAAATATTGCACCATATCAGATCTCACTTCCTTTCCTATGTCTATATTTCCTTTTTATACTTTTCAAAAAAAAAAAACGTTTAGATTGTTCCTTATATTTTTCCTTTTCCTCTGTCTCTTCTTTTTCCAAACATACCAAGTAAATAATGTGAATCTATTGTATTAATGAACACACATTTGCATTTGAAGCTTTTGACAGTTTTTCCTTGTGCAACTATTTTCCCCTTCTCTAATTTTTCTATTTAAAAAAGTCACTTTATTGAATTATCAGTTGTGACAAAGGCAAACTTACATTTATGTAAAAGTAATGAAACTGTATTAACTAGTTCATCTTTATAAACATTATACTTCATATATATATTGCTATACATAATATAACCTAAGCAACATTGTGTAAATTATTCAATTCCTGCCTTATTTTTTTAAAACAGAACAGCTATATTAAACCGTCACCTATGACATAGGCAATCATGTATTTATATAAATATAAACAAACCACACTGACACAATCCTAGTTGTAAGCATTTTACATCACAAACCGTACTGACACACTCCCAGTTGCAAACATTGTACATCACTTATAATCTACCCAGTCATTTCAGTCAAACATTAGATAGCTCATTTAAGTCCTGCCTTCTTTTAAACCTCATTCTTCCGCTGTATGTATTGTTCCCACAATTCCCATTCTTTCCTATGTAATTTGCTCCTACCTTTTCTAAAGATGTCAGTTCCAGTTGTTTTATCTCTTGCTATATTCAGTACTTCTAGTATAGTTGATTTAGATTTTGATTTCCATTTTCTAGTTGTTGCTTTTTTGGCAGTCACCATAATTAGTCACAGCAAGGCCTTACCATATCTAAGCAGTTCTGATTCTGTGTCATATCTCAGAAAAAATCATCTCCCTTGTCCCACCACTCTGCCCATCCAGCATCTCCAATAGTGCTTCCCACAGGGAATCCTTAAAATCCGCCAACCCACTACACTCCCAGAAAGTACATTTCCAATACCTCTTTCTTCCCTGTCCACTCCAACATTTGCTATCCACGCGAGGAAAGATTATCTGGAGTCTACTTGGTATACAAAAATATCTATGTAAACATTTCCAAGCAAAAATCCTAAATCTTCTATATTTTGTTGCATATTTGGGAGACGTACATATATCCTCCCATTGTTTCTTTGTAAATTGCTTATCCAGTCTCTCTTCCCAATCCTTTCTAACCTCCTCTAATTGATCCTTATAGTTATCATGCAAAATGTTATATGCTCTACCAATTATTCATTTTTAATGGCAGATTGTGTTCTATATTCTATTAAAAATTCTACCAGTGCTGGTCTTTCATTTAGGACCCCCCCTCCCTTTCTTTCTCTTTGACTATATTCTGATATCGATCCTTGACAGGGAAGGCAATATCTAACCTGCAGTCATTCTATCATCTTTCCCTCTCTAGGGATTTGCTCCCAATACCTTGGTTCCTTTGCCAGTTTTCTCCAATAAATTCCAGTCCCCTCGTTCCTATTATCTGTATCCCTAATTGCAGTAACCTCTATCGACAGAGTGTCCTTTCCCCATTCCCTTGTTGGCTTAGTTCTTAGGATACTTTCTGCTATTTTATAGATGTACTATTCTGTATGATTATTGTTCTCCTTAAAAGCCTGCATCCAAAAATCCCAGTCTCTCCTTGTTTCTTGAGCTTCCCCCATTTCATCATCATCCCTTTCCACTTTGAATTATAGTTTTCTGCGTGTGCTATGTATAGGAGCCTTAACTGTGTAGCTCTGAAATACCCCTTCAAATCGCATAATCCCAATACAACCTGTTCTACTGGAAGACTCCACTTATCCCACTTGACTCTTGCTGTCTTCCCCTCCCAGATGAAGCCCTTCAGCTCTTTATTAATTTCTGTGCACAACTTCTATTCTGGTTGATGAAAAAAATATGCCTGACATGAGTATAAGACTAATGGGACTAAAAACATTTTAACTGCTTGTATCTTACAATTCCATATCCATATAACAAAGCTTCCATTTTCTCAGTTTGTGTATTATCTTTTGTTTAGTCTCTTTCCACATATCCTTAACTGCTTACTTCATTTTATTATGTCTCCATAAATGTGGATATGGCAAAACCAGTTCATACATGGGTAAATAATTTATCACTATTTCCTTTGTTTTAGCTTACTTAATTTTGTATTCCAAAAAGATTTGAAACTATCTCTAAATGTTCCACAGCACTGTAATATCTCTTTCTGGTTTTGTCAGGTATAAAATTATATCATCTGTAAATAGAGCCAGCTTTTCTGGACTGCTATACCAATTATATCCTTGAATTTGAGTCCCTTATTTTTTTGTTATTTGCATTATATTTAAAACCATTAGCAAAGTGAAAAGAGAACACCTCTGTCTGGTTCCTCTGCTCAAGCAGAAACCATCAGCGAGGACCCCACCCACTTAGATTTTTGCCTCCGATCCCGCATATATCCTCCTAATCAACCTTATCATTTTTTCAGGAAATGCAGATGCTTCCATTGCCCTGCTCATAAAGTTCAGCTTACTCTGTCAAATGCTTTCTCTGTATTAAGACCCACAAACAACAATGGTATTTTCTTACTTTCTGCTTCCCTCTGGATAATCACTGTTCTGATAATGTTGTCAAATATTTGCTTCCCCTCCACAAAACCACATTGATCCATGTCTGTCAATTTTGGCATTACTTTTGCCATTCTTTTATACATTATAGACACAAACACTGTAGTCTTGGTTTAGTATTGAAATGAGCCTGTATGAAGCTGGATCTGATGGATCTTTACTGTCTTTAGGTATTACAGCTACCACTGCTTTCTTCCAGGATGCTGTTACTTCTCCTCTTAAAATACTGTTAAACAAAACCTTCCAGAATTTTCAGGGGTTTTTTTTGACCGCCTGGCTTCTAAACTTCCACAGGAATACCATCTAGTCCTGGGGACTTTTCTGTAGATTGATTATACATCACAATGTTTATCTCCTATTCTATTCTAACCATTAGGGATTGAGCCTCATCTACCTCTAACCTCGGCATATTTAATTCTTCCATAAACATTTTCATTTTAATCTTTTCTTGATTTCCATATTTCTCTGCTTTATACAGACTTTCATAGAATTTCTGAAATATTTATAATACCGCTACAGGATCTGTTGTTACCTTCCTTGTTATAGGCTCCCTAAGCTTGGCGACAGCCCTTTCTACTTTCTGTTGCTTGAGTCATTGTGCTAAAAGGTTTTGTGCTGTAGTGTTATTTTCAGTTGCTTAACAGCAATCTTTCTAAACTTCTGTGTATTATCTAGGTAATCTCTTTCTGCTTAGCATTCTGCAGTTAACCCTACTTCTTGTTCTTTGAGACTCCCCCTATTCTGCAGTACTTAATTTGTCAGTCCCTCTAAATAATTTCTTGTTACTTCTTAACCATAGTTCCCTTTCTTTTTATTTCCACCCTGTTTTTAAACTCAGCCTTAATTTTATGCCACTCTTTAGCTATATTTTCAGAAGTAATTTCTGTCCTCTCAAATAGCTCCTGAATAATCTCCATTACCCATTCCTTAAATTCCTCTCTTTTTAACAGACAGATGGGAACGCACCAGTGTCACATTTTTGTTTACCCTGTAGTTACTATTTCAGATCATGCACCAATAAATATTGGGTGTGTATCAAGACCTTCAATTAAATGACATGTTCCTGTGAAATGTAAACTCTGTCTAGCCTATCCCAGTTTTTGTATAACTGCGGATTTCTAGTACTGAATTCACATCTTCCATGACAAATATTTTTATAGATTTCTTTAAAAATCTACCCTCCTTTGTTATATATATCCCTTTCTGTGACCCCCCCAACACATCTTCACTGTTGCAAATCAAATTCCATTCCCCACCTGTAATATTCCTTGTTGAAAACTGATTATTTCTCCCAGAATTTTCTTAAGCTCCATTATAGCAGTTTTAGGTGGAATATAAATACATGCCAGTGTGTAATCCTCCTCCCTTGCCAGTAGCCACTTAGTACTACACATCTACCATTATCTTTTTTATCCTCCTCCTATCACTATTGGAGCTCCTGTTGCATTTAATACAAGTACTCCACTTTTCCTTTGTCCCAGATATTCCACTGAATAAGCATCCTGAAAACCTTTCATTATCAAATTCACATGTTTAGTTCATTCCAAGTGTGTATCCTGCAACATAGCTATTTGCACTGTACATTTTTTAATATAGTTCACTGTTCTTTCTTTTTTGTATTTATTTGTGAGATCATTGACATTTAAAGATATTGCAGAAAGCATCATTGTATTAAAAGGTTATTATCCCACCTTTTATCTACAACACCTTTTTTGTTAAATGTTTAGTTCCAGCTTTTGTGTTACATGCATACACTGTTTCGCAGGTTGAACTTTTGTATAGTTGTTTCTTGTAATATCCACTTGGGTATATGTCGCATCTTACAAAACTTTTTGTTTTATTAAAAGCCCTCAAAACATAATACTCCCTAAAACCTATTAAATACTAACACACAAACTATGTATATCTTCAAATATTGAAGTTTTACCCTCATAATGGGAACAAGTGTCCCAAACTGACAACCACACTCAGACTTGGATTAACCTAAAAGAAAGGTTATCCGTGCTAGACACATGGTGCAGCCTGTCCTTTTACTAAGTGCTAACTGATTTTGTCTTTTGTAGCTCTCCCAGCTGGGAAAACCCCTGAACGCTTTCAGAGAACATTATCTCCTAGCCATTTTCTTTTTCTTCTCCCAGCCAGTCACTCGCCACCAGACTATAACTAATCTCTCTTTATCAGATTGCCTCCATGGAGACATGGGAACCAGACAGGCAATTTCTCATTATCAGATGGTTTCCATAGAAAGATCAGGGCCAGATACAAAATTGCTACTAGGCATACATTCATTTGCTAGAAAAAGGCCTCATATCAATATGTTTTTTCATTTGTTTGCTTTCTCTTAAAACGTGTTACTAAATCAGTCTGAGGTCCTTTAATCCAGTCATTCCCCCTTGCAAGAATGAGAAACAACACATTAATTTTTCTTTTGTCAAGCTCTTTTAACCAGGCTTTTTTAATACATTGCAGAGTCTACATTTCTTAAAACTAAAGAAGAAAGAGAGAAGGGAGAATGAAAGGAGCAGCACCTATTTACAATCCCTGTTACACTTAAAGTAACTGAGAAAACTTTATGTTACATCATGTGAAGAAAGCCATGCACCACAAAAATAGTACTATTTAGAAAAAAAGTTTTCTGTACTTACAGTTAACTTTCTCCCCTCTCTTTTTCTGAGCATTAATACCATGACGTTGGGCATATACGTCCCCCAAAAGTCCAACAAATTCTGAAAAAGTCCAATATTTCCAGATTTTCTTGTTCTGTCATATTTCACAAATATAATTATTGCATTGTATTCCCACATTAAGTTACTGGTTTTATTCCTGTTCATCTCCATCTCTCCGATCCTGTCTGTGCTTCATTTCCTATGTTCTCTCCAACATTTTCCATTGAAACAGTGAAAAAGGTTTCACTGCCACAGTTTTTCTGTGGTCTTCATTACCAGAAGAACAAGAATTGGAATATTCTTGTTTCACAGCTCACTTTTTGTTGGACACACTTTTGTATTTCCACCTTAGCATGTGCTTCATCAAAAAATGATTTTGTCCCTCCAAGGAAGAATACCTTGAAGACAGCTGGGTACAGCAGTTTGAATCTCATATTCCACTTCTCCACATTCCCTGAATAGTGGAATGAATTTACTCCTGTCTGGTGTACAATGAGTAATCATTTTTCACGAACACTCTGTCTCCCGCTTTCAGTATTGGTGACAGAAGGACAAGTTTTGTCAGTATCAACTCGTGCTGGCAGAATTTCATCTTTGCTATTAAAGGTCTAGGTTGCTTTCTCATAGCCAGGTTCGGAGCATATACACGGTGTGCCCTTCCAACTAACAGCTATGGTGGAATACCAGTCCAGTTGCTTATTAGTGCATTCATAACATTAATGCAGTATATTCCTTCCAAATCTCAGGTTTTCCCTACGTGCTCTGTCCTTTAATTCTATTATTTTTTGAAACATCTGTTCCTGTGCAGTCTCATATTCGGCCAGCCTTTTCTTCATTTCAACCTCTAATTTTTGCAGCTTTATCACTTCATCTGAATATCTGTTTAAAGCTTCTTCCTTTTTTCCAACCTTCTGTTGTTTGTGTTGATATATTCCATCAATGTTTGGTGTATTTCAACCAGGTCTGTGTTTAATTTTCTTATGCCTTCCTCTAGGTTACCGTAAGTTATGTGTGGAGGTTGCATTGATTTTTGCTAAACAGCTGCAAACTTTCCCAAGTCAGTGTTTCTTCTTCACTTTTTGTAGCGGATTTATTTCCATATTCTCTGTGTTTTTTTTTCCTGGCATCCTGACAATACACTTACTAGCCATTTACTTAAATTTACCTATAAAGACAAAAGGTTACTGGCCTTCTTTGTTGAGTTTCTGATGTTCATCGTGTTTCACTGTTGCAGTCATTACTCTTGGGTTATCCTGCTGGCAGGCTACCTGCAGTCAGCCTGAATTCCAAAGTCTAGGTCCGGCGTCGGTTGCTGTCGCCTCCTCCCTGACATCAGTGCGCCAGGGGTATAAAAGATGCAGCTAACGCCATTTTCTTTAGCCTTTCTTGCCGCGCGGTGCCCGAAGCAAAAGCAGTTCGCAAGTGCCGGTCAGCCGACTCCTGAGATTTTCAAATATGAATTTCAGAACCGAAGTCTTCATTAAAGCTAAGTACCCCGTTGGGGAAACTTTTTTCTTGCTCCAGACCGATGTCAGAAAAAGTTAACAATTGTATTTCTTGTGGGAAGCAAATACCTCATAAGGATTTTCACTCTTACTGTATTCCTTGCCTAGGCCCTGATCACAACGTTCCTAGCTGTCGGGTTTGTGCTAGATTTAACCAACGCACTATTAAGTGTCGGTTCGATTTTGCATTTTATTACTTTGGCCGAAGGTTTAATTATATAATGCCGTCAGAACAGCCGACGACCGGAGTTTACAAAAAATGCAAGGACAAGGAAAAGGATAGGCATCCGAGGTCCAAAACCGACAACGAGGCCTCCGTTAGGCCAGTCGCCGTTTCTCAGTGAGGCGCTTTCGCAGCCCCTGGCGCCCGCTACCTCAGAGCCACAGGCCGCTTCCGACTCCCATGTGGACCCGACTGGGCCTCTGGATACTCAAGATATTGGACACTCGGAAATCATTCCCTCAGATGGGTCTGGAGCCGCTGAGCAGGCATTGGCTTCTGAGAGTGTTTTCAGGCTTACACAGTTATATGTTAAACCATCTTCAGCTTCAAAGACAAAGACTAAAGCAGCTCTAAAGACAAAGAAACAAGTACAGCATTCTCCTACTCAGACTTCCATGCCTAAAAAACAGATGCTTAAAATGGCCGAAGACCTAATTACTTTGATCAGGGGTTTCCATCCCCCTCCTGATAAGAGGCCTAGGCAAGAGACAGAATATGATTCTTCTGATCAGGTTTCTATTTCCTCTGATTCCTCTTCTGAGCAGGATTATTCTATGCCTCTCTATGAGGACTCTGATGCTGAAAAATCCATTCCTTCAGCCTCTCCTCCTTAGGATTATTCTTTTGGGGAAACCCTGCATACCATGAGGGGGCATTTCCACTGGGATGCCAAGATTACTCTGAATCTAAGAAAAGGCTCAGAGACTTTCTGTTACTTCCTCAGCACAGACCCCTTGCTATTACACCTGTTCTAGACATTGTAGATGATGTATTTTCAGAGTCCGGCCTGTCCCCTGACTCTTTACCCCCTGCACCTGCTAAGCCAGACAGATACTACAGGGTCCCGGATTCTCATAAATTTCTATAAAAGAACCCCGCTGCTGACCCAGAAACTATATCTCAGGGTCCCAAAGGGGTCAAAGCTTCCACTGCAAAAAACCCTGTCCCCTCTGATAGGGATTCTAGGGCACTGGACAGATGGGGGAAAACAGTTTACACTTCTGCTACCTTGGCTGTAATGGCTTTGAATTGTCAATTTCATATGCTTAAATATCAGCAATACTTAACGTCACTGCTTAAACAGAAAATGTTGACAAATACTGAATGTTCAGAGAACAAGGAATTGCAGGATTTACTGCATGCAGCTGAACAAGTGGGAAAGCATACTTTGCAATGTGGTTATGATTCACTGGAGGCCTCTTGCAGGGCCGCTGTTACAGGTTCTGTTATTAGAAGGCATGCTTGGTTAAAGGAACAAAATCTGCCTGATCATGTTAAAGCAAAATTATTAGATGCCCCATTACATCATACTTTGTTTGGTGCTAAAGCAGAAGAGGTGTTGAAGAAAATGGAGGATAAAGCGAAATCCATGCAGACAGTTAAGGATTTCTTTCAGGTACAGCCACCCAGGTTTAGCAGGAACTGGCCTTCTAAAAATTGGTCCTTTCCAGTGTCAGACAAACCACAAAGAGGCAGATACAGACGTCCCAGAGGCAGATCTCAGCCCCAAGGCTCATACAGGCCTAAACAATGGGGTGCTCCTACCTCCAAAAGCGGAGAAGACAAATCACAACCTTACAGGAAACAGTCCCAATGACTTTCCTCTGCCAGATCCAAGCACTTTCCTTTTGGCAGCCCCCTTAGGGGGAAAACTAGCACTTTTTTCATCAAATTGGGAAAAGGTTACCCAAGACAAATGGGTCTTGAACATAGTGTCCCAAGGCTACAGGTTACATTTTCACACCCTACCAAGGGCAAAAGGTATGCCAGACCTGTCACACAATCAATGGACAGAGGCACAAAAGCAAATTTCAGCCCTCATGGACATGAGGGCCATTCAACAAGTACCACAACAAGAGCAGGGGCAAGGATTTTACTCCAGACTTTTCTTAGTACCCAGAAAGGACAAAACCTGGAGACCAATACTGGACCTGACTATACTAAACACATTTCTGGAGGTTCCAAAATTCAAGATGTTGACTCTACAGCAGCTAATGCCCATGCTGGGCAAGAAGGCTTGGCTCGTAACTTTGGACCTAAAAGAGGCATACCTGCATGTCCCAATCAGACAATCTTGCAGAAGATACCTCAGATTCATAGCTGGATCAATGCACTACCAATTCTCTGCACTGCCCTTTGGCTTATCTTCACAAAATGCCTGGCACCAGTAATTGCATTCTGCAGACAAAGAGGAATTCAAATATACCCCTACTTGGACGACTGCCTTATTCAAGCAGAGAACAAAGACATTCTTCTAAAGCATCTGGCGTTTGTAAAAAGATTACTAATTTGCCTACGGTACACAGTAAAAGAAAATAAATCAAAACTAGTACCCTCTCAAGAGATAATATTCCTTGGTGCAAGCTTAAATACAACTGCCCAGATGACTTATCTCATGCCAGACAAACAAAAGCAACTGACTTATTACTTCAAAAAATTGGCAACAAAGACCCAGTTATCTGCAAGGAAAATCCTGCAGGCCTTGGGTTTCAAGGCATCCTGCATTCTACTCATTCCATATGCCAGACTGCATATGAGGAAACTATAATGGTATCTAAAAAGTGTTTGGACTCAGCATTGCCACAGCCTGGAGACAGTAATTACCCTCATTCCCTGCCTGCAACAGGAGTTTCGATGGTGGGCAGAGGCCTGTCACCACAACAAGGGTCTGCCAGTCACTTTACCCACAGCCAGACAGACACTGACAACGGATGCATCAGATTATGCCTGGGGGGCCCATATGGCAGGAAAATGTATTCAGGGCGCATGGCCTGCAAGCCAGATGCATCTTCACATCAATCAAAAAGAGATGCTAGCTGTTCAGAATGCCCTGACATCTTTCAAGGATCTACTTCATCCACGACAGCTACTGATAAAGTCAGACAATACTATGGTCATGTGGTACATAAACAAGCAGGGAGGTACACATTCCTACCCCCTCTGCAGACAAGCAATGACCTTATGGGACACAGCATTGACTTATCAAGTTCACCTGCAAGCACAATTCCTGCCAGGAAAAACAAATACTCTGGCAGATGAACTAAGCAGAAACCTCATGGATCCCCACGAGTGGAAACTGGGTCCACAAGTCTTCAGCATGATAACAAGGAAATGGGGAAGCCCAGACATAGATCTATTTGCCTCCCCTCACAACTGCCAATTACAGAGATTTTGCACAAGGATTTATCACAAGCAAGCATGGAGAGTGGACGCCCTAGCCTTCAGCTGGAAAAATCAAACAGTATATGCCTTTCTTCCACTGCCTCTCCTTCCCAGGGTACTCCTAAAGGTCAGACAAGAGAAGCTAAAAATGATACTGATTGCACCACACTGGCCATGCCAGCTCTGGTACCCAATCCTAAAGAGCTTGTCTCAAGGTCCAGCATGGATATTGCCTCAAACTTCTCACTTGCTGACCCAACAAAACAATCAGATCCTGCACAGCCAACTCAGGACCTTAAATCTGGCAGCATGGTGGATAATGTAGCCATTCAGAACAATCCTCTTTCTAAAGCTGCTATGGATGTTATCTTGGAGGTCAGGAGGCCCAGTACCAGAAAATCTTATGCAGAAAAATGGAAGAGATTCTGTGCTTGGAATCAGGAACAAGGCATTGACACGTATGTACCAAACATCCCTCAGATTTTTACAATACCTAACTGAGATGCTGGACAAAGGCCTTTCTTTCTCATCAATTAAAATTCATGCCTCTGCCATTTCAGCCCATTACAATACAGAACCACTTATCTTTTCTCATCTTTTAATAAGGCAATACCTTAGAGGGGACAAAAACATCAGGCCTCCAAGGAGGGCACCAATTCCCGCATGGGACCTCAATTATGTCTTGGAAAAACTCACACTGCCTCCTTTTGAGCCAGCCTCAACAGCGGATATAAAATTCTTATCCTGGAAAACAGCTCTACTCCTAGCAATAACCTCTGCAAGACGAGTCTCGGAGTTACAAGCACTCATGGCTGTGGAACCTTTTATCACTTTTCATCCAGACAGGGTTTCTCTGAGGACAAACCCAACATTTATGCCTAAGGTGGTGTCCAGTGTGGCCCTCAACCAAACCATTCACTTGCCTACCTTTTATCCAAACCCACAGAACAAGGGTGAGAAAATTCTGCATTCTTTGGACATACGCAGACAGCTACGCTTCTACTTGGACAGAACTAAAACTTTCAGGAAGACTGAGCAACTTTTAGTGTCATATGCTTCAGGATCACAAGGAAAGGCGATCTCAAAACAGACTATATCTAAATAGATAGGCCACTGCATCCGTTTTTGCTATTCTCAGCATGGCAAATCAGTGCCTAAGGACATTAGGCCTCATTCTACCAGAGCAGCAGCCACTTCAGCAGACTTCCTCAGAGGAGTACCAACCAAAGACATCTTAGAGGCTGCAACTTGGAGTTCAGTGCACACTTTTACAAAGCACTACCACTTACCTCTTTACTCTAAATCTAGAGCAGGCTTTGCCACTGCAGTTCTGCAGGGCCTCATAGCCTCTCCTAATCCTATTTAGCCCGGCCACCCATCCTCAGCTTTGGGATTCAATCCAAGAGTAATGACTGCAACAGTGAAACATGATGAACATAGTACAGTTGTGTACCTACCATAAATGTAGATGTTCGAGTGTATTCACTGTTGCAGTCCAGGTTACCCACCCACCATCCCCTTTTTCTTTGCTGGGACTTATCTGTACTTCTCTATCCTATACAACCTATGTGGTGTATTTGCTTGTAGATGAAGGAAATGTTTATTTTTGTGCATGCCTGCTTTACTGGCATACTTTTCAGCCTACCTATTTGGGGGCACCTGACATACAGGGCAAGAAAAACTGAAGAAAAGGGCGTTGGCTGCATCTTTTATACCCCTGGCGCACTGACGTCAGGGAGGAGGCAACAGCAACCGATGCCGGACCTAGACTTTGGAATTCAGGCCGACTGCAGGTAGCCTGCCAGCAGGATAACCCAAGAGTAATGACTGCAACAGTGAATACACTCGAACATCTACATTTATGGTAGGTACACAACTGTACTTTTTTCACCTTGGGAGAGCTATAGTTAAGCTGTTGCTTAATGTGCAGCCATCTTTGATGTCCCTCCTCTAAATTTTCCCTTAATCTTTTTGTATATCTTCCATCCGGAAATTCTGGGATTCTTGCATAATACTAACAATACATAATTTCTTTCTTGTTCTCAATAGTCCACTCTGTTATCTTTGTGTCTGTTTTTAACTTGTCGGTTTTTGTGGACTGCCACTTTCTTCTACAACCGTGGGGGGGGGGCGCATCCTCCCCCTGGCCTAACCCAATTGTAGGAATGTTTGTGTGTTGAGGATTTTACACTGTCATTTTTTCGTAGTTGTGGCACCAGTGCACCTACCAGGATTGGGCACTTTTTTATCCTGTTAATTGTGCACTCAGCTGTATTTTTATTTTTTAAAATACTTCTGTCCATGGCATATGCTATATAAAACACGGTCTGTATATGAGTGTTGTCTTGGTGAGATTTTTGTAAATACAGGGTATAACTTGTCAAGGTACTCACCAGGACTTGAGGATATGAATTCAGTTCTAGCAGTAGTACTTTCCTTTGCTTGCTTTATTTTTGTCATCTCTCCATTCAAACCACAATGTCCAAATATGTGTGTGCATTATACCTATGCAGTGCAAGTTATAGACAGGAGTGTGGGAAAGAATGGGAGAGAGTTTGGTTATAGTTCTGAGTGTACTTGGATTATTTTCTCTCTCTCTAGAGAGAAAATTAATTAATGTTTGAAGGAGTGAGTGTATGATAAGATGTGATTGGTTAATTGTTGGATGATGATGATGCAGGTTTGTATTGGTTGTGTATGGAATAGAAGCTAGAGTTGTGGTTGTGAGTGTAAAGGTAATGAGATGAGGGTGGGTTGGAGTGGTGGTAGAGCAGGGAATGAAGCCAAGTTGTGCACAGCACAAATAATCCCCACTGAGTTTTTGTACAAAAAAAAAAAAAAAAAAAAAAAAAAAAAAAAACAGCAACATGGGGTAGGTACAGTATCTTGCTGTCTTCTAAAGTTCTTGTGTGTGTGCATGTGTAGTTAATCGTAACTAACGGGTATCCGTGCTGATAAAAGAGAGAGGAATTGTAGGGTGTAATAAGGAGCTTTTCCAGCAAATGATGACTAGACAGAGTGCAGAGGGATAGTTATGCAAATGATCAATTATTCCCATTAAGGATATAGGAATTTTAAGATACAAATTTATAAAAAAAAAAATACATGAAGAGAAAATCTTATTAGCCTGCAATGCGATTACTACCAGTCTAACATGTTTTAAGGCATTTATGCATATCAGCATGTAGTACACCCACTGCTGAGTATGATGATTCTTGACTTACTTTAACCTCCAGAAGCTTTGCTCAGTTACTGTAGTGGAGTTCTAATCTTGTATTAAGAACAATTGTGGGGAGTCCACAAAATGTTGTTATCCCTGCTACTGAGTAGGCTTTAGGACCAACATGTAACCTAGATACCAGCATGCCCTACCTAATCTCCATGATTCACTGCAGGCTGTGGGAATGTGGTAGCACTGAGGGAGTGTATTCTTAGGACCAGATTCTCTCACCCTTGCTCCCCAAGAGCCCTGAATTTTTATAGGATGACTGTTGCCCATAAAGTCTTAAAAGAACCTTTTGGCTGATCCAGCAGTGGTATCCCTGGATTCTAGCAATGGATCTTCTAAGGTGCTTCCAGAACCATGCTCCCAATAACCGGGATGGTAGAGTACTTGAAAGATTACGGGAAAATATTTAAGCATCTGTCACTGTGGTTTTCACGGCTGTAAACTGTTAGACTTGCGTATTTACCTATCAGCAAACTAGGACAAATAAGATTAGAATCAAGGCAGAGTGGACCTTGGATAAGTTCCTTGAGCAGGAAATGCTTGAACTCTGACTTCTCTGTCCAGCTTGCTAAGCAGTCCAAGAAATATGGAGATGATGCTGGAGATGCATCTTGCAGGGCAGTAACAAACAGTGTCAGTAATTTGGAAACATGCCTAGCTGAAGTCTCAGACCCTTTCAGACCATATGAAGACTGAGCATCCCGGTACAGTCTGTGATAAGTATCTCCTTTTTGCACCCCCTTCTTGAAGGTGTCCTTAGAAGTCCTGAAGATGGAGGCATGACTGTGCAGTCAAATGGTTGTTTAATCCCAGGCACCAAACTTCAGCAGAAATTTCCTCACTAGATCGTGGTCTTTGTTCCCTAATCTGGACAAGAGTAAGACTAGTAAGAGGAAACTGGCAGATTTAGAAAAGAAATGAAAACCAGACCAAAGGAGAAACCTTGAGGCCACAAGGCTGTAACTCCTAGAGGAAATTGCCATGACTTGGCCTCGCTGCCCCCACTCCCCCCAAAAAAATCTTGGCCAAAACTCCAACCCCCACTTGTTTACAGATAGGAGAGCTGACATTACTTGTAGAAAAAAAGGCAAAAACAGTGGGCTTTAAAAACTTAAGGAAAGTTAAATTGCAGGTTCTAAGCAGTCCAAAATGTGGGGGCATCCCATCCGTTCCAAGGTACCATGTGACCCTAATGTTTCCTCTACTACAAGGAATGCAGGAAGGGGAGCTGTAAGGCATAATTAAAGACAGAAAGAGAAAAATGGGTTATTTTTTAATCAAGACTGTTCTTTTACCCCAAAAAAGAGGCCACACAGAGGCTAGTATTAGATCTTTCCAAAGTAAAAGTTCCTAATCATTCCAAAATTCAAGATGTTGACCCTTCAGGGATTTTTCACTCTTCTGTCCCTACAAGCTTTTCTGATCATGGTGGACCTAAAGGATTGCATACATATGTCTTCCCATTGCCAGGGACCTCATAGGTTCATAGTACCAGGAGAAAATTACCAGTTCACTTTCTTGGCCTTTGGCTTCTCTTCTGCACCTGGGGAGTTCACTAGATACCAGGCTGCAGCAATAACTTTCTGTAGGACAAAGGGCATCCACATTTACCCATACCTAGACAATTTTCATTCAAGAAGACTTCCCAAGTGAAGATCCAGAAGATCTTGAACTTTACTCCAACTTGGTGCAGTGAGCTGGGGCTTATCAATATTAACAAAAAAAGTCCAATGCAACTCCACAGAAGAGCCTGCTTTTTCTAGGAGCATTAGTTAAACACATAACTACAAAAGGCCTTCTTGCCAGAGGACAGAGTACTTTCTCTCTGACCCTCTTCTTCCAGAACACCATAAAGAGGGAAGTCACCACAATAATGGCATTTCTCACAGTTCTGGCCTTTATGGCTTTTTGGATCCTGGTTGCGTCTTGAGCTTGATTTGTACATGAGGTAACTGCAGTGGTACCTCAAACAAATGGAATCTGCAATCCCAGCTTCTGTTGGGTCTAATCTCGATCCTCTCTTGCATAAAAGAGCTCTCATGGTGGATAGGGCAGTTGCATCTTGTGTGAGATGGCAATTGCTGCAACTTACGCAGACCTTGATCACAGATTTCTCTGCTCTAGCGTAGGGATGTGAAAATACAGGGCAGCTGGAATCAAAATATGATGACATATACATTTGAAATGTGAAAATGCAATGAATATAGTAAATTTTCTGTTAGGGATTCACAAATCCAGCCCTGATGGACTGCTACACATCTGCGAGACAACCGACTTGAGGGTCACTCAATCTAGGGATCTAAACTTAGTCTGCTGGAGAGGCAGGATATGTATCAAACTGATTTACTACTTCTTTGGAACAGGCTTCCTATTTATGCTAAACAGAGGCCTTCCCTAGCCCTCTTCAGATGCAATTTGGATCAGTGGATGGGTAATCACAAATTCACACCTTGGGTAACACCTGTGTCCCTTATGGATAGGGGCAATCTGTAAAATATTTAAGATATATACACAAACTTATGCCATCTTCTTGCTCCTAGGGGCCACATATTAGGTAAAATCTGTTTATACTGACTAGGCTTCTAAGAATTCTTAAGTCTTTAGCCTAGTAATTTTCTAATCTAAATGTCCGTGTTTAAGTACATTCATTGTTGCAGTCCCTGTTCCTTTCCTTTTTGTTTCTTTTCTTGATGCACAAGGATTTGGGTGGCATCCCACTTTAAACATTACCTTGCCTTTCCCCCTCCCCTTTTCTGTCCCTCCAAGATCCTCCTTCCGTTCCTCTTTGATCATGAGAGGGAGATTGTGGACAGCTGAGGTGGAACTATTTAATACAACATGTTCCATCTCCTTTTCTTGCCAGGGCAAGAACTATCTCAAAATGGCATAGGCTGAATTCCTTGTGGGGCACTGGGAGCGAGTCAGACATAGTTATTAGGGTAGCGTAATGGCTCTGGGAAGTTGAACCAACCATAAAGCTACCTGGTGGTAGGATATTCCACAGAGGAAGACTGTGACAGAGAGCACAGTCAGTTATCCAAACTTATGCATTTTCCTGATGCAGCTGCACTCGTATGTTCATAGAACTCCAAGACCCGTATAGGTACTCAGAAAAAAGGTTCCTGTCGTGTGACTGGACACGTCTCCAAAGACTTTTCGGTACAGCAGCTCCCTCCTCAAGAAAAGATCTCCCTCTGTAGTATCTTCCTTAGAGAATGAAGTCCTACATAAAGTACACTGGATCTCCTTGAGGATGCAATACCGTTACTAACAATGGTAACATTGTTCTGGTACCAATCATAAGGTAATACGTCACAGACTGCAAATTTTAGTGAAAGCAAACATAATTGGAATGATAAAGGTCTCTTTTCAAGAAATATTTGCAGTTGTTCAGGACTATATCTGTGGGCATTTTCAGCTTTGCTCAAGTCTTATGATTTATCTAATTCATCTGGCAAATATCCTGATTCAGAATCCACTGTATAAAGGCGCAAATTTACTATTTTGCCTCTATTTAATGGGCAGGTTATTGTAAATATTAAAACAAATCCAGCTGCTGGAACACTCTTATCCATACATATTTTTAAAAGAAAGCTGTAGCCATAGAGGTCTTAAAACAAAACTTAGAATCAAGGGAGGTGGGCAAGTTTGAGGAAATGAACCACACTTCCTTCATTCCTTTAGCAAACACTATGAATTATTTTACCCAAGTAACCAAACACCAAAGTTGAGTTTTAAAGCAGGCAAAAGGTGCTCTCCTCGTTTTCCTAAATTTAGACCCCTGAGAGAAACTGGTGTAGTTCATGTACACTGCATGTGGTCAAAGGCTGCTGCCTTCATTGTGAACTACAGCAACAGCACTGACTATCTGAGTGCGTGCCTTATTACATGCTCCTGTTTGCAACCTCGATGTAAAAGCTGGTGTAAGACTCCTCATTAGGCAACCCACTGAGAAGTTTTTTGCCAAAGTTGGGTGAAAGGCTTGGAGTTATGCGAGGAACTTTCATTTTAAGAAAGGACCATTTTGCAAAGAGAAGAAAAGAAGCAGGAAGACTGCTGCTGTTTGCAGTCTTTCTTGATGGCCAAAGGAGATCAGTGTAGCTTCCACTTTACTTTTCTCTCAAGTTTGTTCTAATATCCATTGCATAAGGGAGTTTATTCATCAGTATGTATATATTTTGGTATGCATGTATGTATTAACATTTGATTACCATGAAAGTTCAACTGGGAAGGTGCCCATTTTCAATAAAGGCCCAGGTAAAAAAGCTCCAAGATATTGCAAAAACATTTTAAGAATAATAATTTTACAATTTTTAAAAACACAAATTAAAAAAAATCAACAGTTTAAACAATTATACCAAATTAGACATAATGTGAAAGCATCGGTTAAAGGAAAACTCCACCCTAGAACTAAAAAAAAAACAGTTTTTTCACTCTGTCTTTGTTTCCTGACCTATTTTAACACCTCAAAACCACTCTAAGTGCATTATTTGTAATTTTAGCTTGTTTTCCACAACATGGCTACAAATGGGGCTTGATGTATCAACATGATCTTGATGTTCATCGTGTTTCACTGTTGCAGTCCTAACCAACGAGTTATCCAGCTCCTGGTAGCCCTCGATTGGCCAGAATACCAAAGGTAAGCAATAATGATGTCGGCTGTCATCGGTTGTAAAGGACGTCAGGGTGTCCGATACAAAAGGAGGCACCCAATGTCGCTTCCTCAGTCTTCCTTGCCACGGTGCCTGAAGCAGAAGCATTTCTTGCACGAGTGCCGGTCAGCAGTTTACCTTTTGTGTTTCCGACTCCGAAGTTGAAGTCAACTACAGCCAAGTACCCCATTGGGGATCCACTTTTCTTGCCTTAATGAAAGTCAGAAAAGGTTAATAATTGTCTTACCTGTGGAAAGCAGGTTCCCCATAGAGATTTTCATTCATTTTATATTATTTGTTTAGGTCTTGACCACAACGTTCCTACTTGTGATCTTTGTGCTTCCTTTAATCTGCGTACTATTCATCGTCAGGCTAAGCTTTTAGCTAAGCATTTTGGAGTTTGACCTAAGTTTGTCGGTATGGTGTCCGCTGGTCTTCAGGCTTCGGATATCCCCAAGAAGCGTAAGGATACGGACCGCGACAGGCTTCCGAAGGTCAAGTCCTCAGATGATGTTAGGTTGGTAGTCAATCATGCGGTTGTCAGTGAGGTGCCTTTGCAGCCCCTGCAGCCGACAGATTTTTGACCACAGGCCTCGGTTGAGACCATTTCTGAGGTCCCCAGGCCTTCGGCGTCCATTTTGCCTTCTGACCTTCCACATATTGTCTTTTCAGCTAAATCCGGAGCTGCAAAGCTGACAACGATGTCAGAGACCTCAGTTCTTCGTTCAGACAGCAAGCTCATACCGACGACTTTGGCTGCAACTTCGGAGGTTGCCAGGCCTTCCGAGTCCTTTAGACTTGCAGGTAAATCTTCCAGTCGTAAGCCTGCGAAGAAGCAGGCTCCAGTTTCCTCTTGTTCCCCTCATTCTCAAATGGTTAAAATGGCTGTTGACCTTTTGACTCTTATTAGGGGTTCACAGCCTTCTCCTTCAAAAAGAGGTAGGGATGTCTCTCCTGAGGCTTTGTCCTTTTCAGGTTCGGATACTTCTAGTATTTCTGTGGGATGAAGAAGTTTCTCAAGCTTTCTCTCCTTTTGAGGATTCAGATGCAGAGGAGTCCATCCCTTCTGCTTATCCTCCAGAAGATTTCTCTTTTGGTGATACTTTAAATACTCTCGGGGAACATTTTAAATGGGAAAGTCAGAATTACCTCCTTTCTAAGAAAAGGATTAGGGAGTTTTTGGATTTGCCTCAGCATAAGCCTTTTGCTATTCCTCCTGTGCTGGAAGTAGTTGATGATGTGTTTCTGGAAAATTCCTTGACTCCAAATTTGGTTCCTCCTGCTCCCACGAAACCTGACAGGTACTATAGAGTCCCTGATTCTCATTTGTTTCTTTTCAGGAGTCCGTTGGCTGATCCAGAGGTTATTTCTCAAGGCCCTAAAGGAGTTAAGGCCACTGTTTCTAAAAATCCTGTTCCTTATGACAGGGAATCCAGGAACCTAGATAGGGTAAAAAGGTTTATACTTCTGCCACTCTTGCTATTACATCTACTAATTGTCTTTTTTATGTGCTGAAGTACCAGCAGCACACCTTGGAAGCTATTAAATCCAGGATAGCAGGTGTCCCTCAGTTGGCGGAGAGTAAGGATATGCAGGATTTGCTGAATTCTGCCAGTCTAGTCAATAATAAGAAGTTATGTACTCACCATAACGTTCCATCTGAGTAGGTAGCTTCATTTGTCTGCAACCTGTGGGTCTTGGATCCGATATCGGATCCGAGCCGGCAACTTGTTTCAAGCTAACGGATCCGAGCTCCTAGCTCCTCCCCTCACCCATAATCCCCTGCTAATCCTCCATGACCTCAGATCAAGTTTGCCCCTCAATATATACCCAAAAACGGGTATCCAACTAAAATAGACCCAAAGAAGGCCAGGGGGAAGGAGGGGGGGATGGTTGCAGACAAATAAAGCTACCTACTCAGATGGAACGTTATGGTGAGTACATAACTTCTTAATCTGAAGTAGGGAGTTCATTTGTCAGCAACCTGTGGGACAGAGTCCCCAGCTACCTGAACCTTGGGTGGCCATCATGGAAGGATATTGCGAAGCACCGCAGAGCCAAAGGATGCTCTCCCTCTAGAAATCACGTCCAGTTTGTAGTGGTTAATAAAGGTATGAGATGAAGCCCAAGTGGCTGCCGAACAAATATCATCCAATGGAACTCTAGACTTGAAGGCCGCAGAAGTAGAGATGGAACGAGTGGAATGTGCGCGAACTCCTTCCGGTGCGGGTCTCCCAGAGGCTTGGTACGCCAATAGGATACATTGAGAAATCCAGCGTGATAGAGATACTTTTGATATTGCTTTCCCCAAATTAAATTTGGCAAAGGAAACGAACAGCTGGTCGGATTGTCTATGACCAGCTGTTCTATGAGTATAAAAGTGAAGCTGCCTATGAACATCTAATGAGTGCAGCTTGTACTCTCCTTTATTCTGATATTTAGGGAAGAAAACCGGTAAATTTATGGATTGATTTATGTTGGTTTCTGATGCTATCTTGGGAAGAAAAGAGGGACTGATCCTGAGGTACACTCTGTCTGGGTGAAAGATCAAATAAGGAGGCTTCACAGAAAGAGCTTGAAGCTCCGAAACTCTTTTTGCTGAATTGATGGCTACAAGGAATGCTGTTTTCCAGGACAAGAATTTGAGATCTACTGAAGCAGCGGGTTCAAAAGGTGGAGCAGTCAAGGCTTGAAGAACTAGTGAATGATCCCACTGTGGTACGGCTTCTTTTATAGGGGGTCTAAGCAAGAAGGTGCCCTTGAGAAAGGTTTTACACAACTTGGCCGACATCAAAGGCCCTGTATCATGTCCCACATGGTAATGTGAGATGACTGCCAATTGCACTTTGACAGCTGAACAACTAGCGCCTTCCTGAAAAAGTTTGGTTAGGAAGTCTAATATGGACGGAAGAGGAGCCGTAAAGGGATCTAGATCATGATGCTCCACCCAGATGGAGAAACGTTTCCATTTACTGCGGTACACTTTCCTGGTGGAGGGCTTATGCACTGCCACAAGGATGGCTTTGACTGGTGAAGAGATACCAGGAGTCCTAACTAGGAGTGGAACTGGAGCAACCAAGCTGTCAGTTTCAGATTGTCCAGGTTTGGGGTTGGTAAGTTCGACAGATGGGAGATTAGATCCGGACTGGGATCCAGAATCCAAGGAGGATTCACTAGGTGAGACCACAGGTAAGGGAACCAAATTTGCAGAGGCCAGAATGGGGCAATGAGGATCATCCTGCTCCCCAACCGCGAGGCTTTCTGTAAGAGTTGCAGCATCAGGGGTAGAGGAGGATAGGCATAAAGTAGACCGGGTGGCCAAGCATGCACCAGAGCGTCTCTTGGAGTTTCCCCTGGAGGGGGAATCAGAGCGAAGAAATTGCCGCATTTGGTGTTTGAGGGAGACGCAAAAAGATCGCAGCAGGGTTGCCCCCATATTGCGAATATCTGCTTCGCTACTAGTGGATTGAGAGACCACTCGTACGAGGTAAGAAGGGTGCGACCGAGTTTGTCCACTAGGATGTTGGTCCGTCCCGGAATGTGCGTTGCAATCAGAAAGCGGTTGGTGGAGATCGCCCATTCCCACACTCTCATGGCTTCGCGGCATAGAGGGTAAGATCTGGATCCCCCGTCTGTTGATGTACCAGACAACAGACATGTTGTCCGACTGAATTGCAATCGTTCCTATGGGGAGGAGATCCTGAAGTGCTTGCAACGCGAACAGCACTGCTCTCATCTCCAGAACGTTGATATGCAGGGAGGTCTCTGTGTCGTTCCACGTGCCTTGGACCGTCCTGCCTGAATAATGCCCCCCCCACCCAAGGCAGGAGGCGTCCGTGGTCACCGTGGCGAGAGGGGGAGAGGTGCAGAAGGGACGGCCCGTATGGAGGTCCGAAGTTTGGAGCCACCATAATAGAGCCCTCCTGCAAGCCTTGCTGATAGCAATGGGGTGGTGAAGAGGAAGGGATAGAAAGGTCCATTGCACTAGAAGTGTCCACTGAAGTACCTGCATGTTCAGACGGGCGCATGGAAGGAGCGTAATTGCTGCCACCATGGAGCCTAGTGCCCTCAGGACCAATTCCGCTGGTGAAGTCTCTGATTGGAGGATGGCCCGCACATGGAGTTGCAAATTCAGGATTATCTCGGAAGTTAGAAAGGCTCGTAGCTCTCTGGTGTCTATTCTGGCTCCTTTGAATTCTATGACTTGTGTCGGGGCCAGAATGGATTTGTCGGCATTGATGGTGATGCCTAACTGTGGAACTAGGCGGAGAAAGAAATCTCTGGCTGAGCAAAGTAGATGCCTTGTTGGGGTGGTCAGGAGCCAGTCGTCCAGGTACGGAAAGGCCTGTATTCCCTGGAGTCTCAGGTGGGCCGCAATCACTGCTAATACCTTGGTGAACACCCTGGGGGCTGTGGTGAGGCCAAAGGGAAGGACCCTGAACTGGCAGTGACTGGCACCCAGCCGGAAACGGAGGAACCTCCTGGATCGTCTGTCCATTAGAATGTGGTAGTACGCATCCTTGAGGTCTATAGAGCACATCCAATTGTTCTCCCTTAGAAGGGGGAGAATAGATTGAAGAGTGACCATTCGGAATTTTTCCTTGGTTACTGACAGGTTCAAACGGGAAAGGTCTAGGATCGGTCTCAAGTCCCCCGTCTTTTTTGGCACCAAAAAGAACCTGGAGTAGAACCCTAATCCGAGCTGGTCTTGGGGGACGGGCTGGATGGCTCTTTTTCTTAGCAGCTGCTGAATTTCTGCGGCTGCAGCCTCCCTCTGATCGGGTGGTACATCGGGGAGGTTCTTGAATTTGGGAACATGGAGTAATGGTATTTTGTACCCTCTGGATATAATGCGAAGCACCCAGCGGTCTGTCGTGATGGACTCCCATGCCGCTAGGTGCTCCGAGAAGCACCCCCCGACTGCCTCCAGAGTAGAGCAGCCGGGCAACCCTTCAGGGCTGCTGCGTGGGCCGTTCAGAGAAAGGTTCTCTGGACCCAAAGTTTCTCGGAGCCCCTCTGCCCCTGGGGCGGCGTCCTCCCTGTCCTCCTCTGCCACGGAAGGACTGGTTGTCCGGAGCGGGTTGGGAATGTTGCGATTTCCGGAACCACATCTTCTTCTGACCCTTTTGGTTCTTCGAAAAGGACCGCTGGGGAGCAGAGAAGCGGACTCCGACGGCAGACAACGTCTTCCTCGCTCTGGACAAGTGTCTTGCGAACCGTTTTGCCAAATAGGGCAGAACCATCGAAAGAGGCGTTCGCAAAAGATGCTTTAAAAGGCTCCGCAAAGTCACAATGACGGAACCAGGCCTGACGTCTCATGACTAGGCCTGCTCCATTAGCCCTAGCGGCTCCCTCTGTGGCGTGGGACAATATTTGAAATTGATCTCAGAGTGGCCATTCGGGTGGAGTACAATTGCTTGTCATCCACCGACATGGACTCAGGAGGGGAGGCAGTGTATTCTTTGATAAGATCCCGCTGCATCCTGATGACATGTGCCATATAGTTCAGAGACCTTACTGAGAAGGTCGCTGAACTAAAAACTCGTTTCCCTAAGCGGTCCATCGAGCGGGACTCCTTGCTCGGTGGATGGACTGAGGGGCTCTCCTGAGCCAGTTCCCTCTTCGTGGCTGCCGCCGTCAACATGGCATCTACGGGGGGGCCCTTACTCCAGTGCGATCGGTCTGAGGGGGTGCTAAGTATTCGTCCGGATCCTTCCACGCCCTGGTGGTAATGAGGTCCACCAAGGGGTCCACCGGAGGGGACACCCAAGAGGTAGACGGGCCTGCTTCGAATGCCTCCAGAAACACGGACTCGTCGGAGGAAGACTTGGGGGCAGACCACCCACCTCTGATCCTCAGCATCTCCATGATGTCTCCAAAGGAGACATCTTCAGGGGGTGATCTTGGGGAGCCTTCCCCTTCCTCCAAGTCCGTGTCCTCAGTTAAGGACTCAGGGGAGTCCACGTGTCTCCTCTTGCACTTACGCTTGCGGGGCACTTCCTTGGAGGGGCTGTCCGAGGAGGCCTTGCCAGCAACATCCTGTTCCAACGGAACCATCTGGGACATTGAAGCAGGCTGTCCCTTTGGCCGGGTGATGGAAGCCTGGCCCAGCAGAGAGGGAGTGCAGGGAGGAGCCGAGACAAGGACCGGGGGTCCGGATGCTCTCAACAGAGCCCTCTCCACAACATCGAAAGCCGAGGGGGAACCACTCTCTCTTGAATCCGAAAGTCGTTTCCCACTCGGATCCGATGAAGGGATCGGAACCGGTGCAGAGACCATCGGATCCGAAGGACCAGTGCGCTCCGACTTGGACGGAGCCAAAGGCACACTGAATCCCTCGGATCCGAAGCTCGGGCCATGGCTCCGAGAGGTCGGATCCGACAGGCTCGAGGGCAGGGTCGGATCTGAAGTACCAAGTACTGTCGGCGCAGACCCACCCCTGGCTCCAACGCTGCTCGGCTCCGAACGCTCTGAACCCGGATAGCGGGTCGGAGAAGGAGCAATAGGATGGAAAAAAGGTGTCGAGCTCCCCCCCCAAAGGGGGGGGGGAGGCAAGAGCACTCCCATCTGCAGCTGGGCCTGGATGAACCTTAGCATCATACGGTCCAAGTCTGCATCGGACATACTAAAGGTGGATCTCGAAGAGATCACCGAGGCAGGCCTGGAATGCCGCCTCGATGACCTAGATGGAGATCGGGCCTCCTCCTCCTCGGGCCCTGGGGAGAAACAAGGGGATCGGAGCCGAGGAGGAGGAGGAGACCTAGAAGCAGTGGAGGGAGAAGCCCGCTTAGCTGGCGGGGCCGAAACGGAGGTCTCGGCCCGTCGCTTGTGGTGCTTCTCCCTCCATTTCTCCCTCCTGGCCTCCCTGCCCTCCGACACTTTAGCGGGAGTTTGAGTCCCGGATGGAGGAAGGGGGGCAGGAATGGCAGCAATCACAGCCTGTGGTGGAGCCACGGGAGCAGCGAAGGCCGGAGCCGAGTCCGGGGGTAAAAGTTCCACCAAGACCAGCTTCGACCTCCGCTCTTTCAGTGCCCTGGGGTTGAACGCTGCACAAATGGTACAGCCTGCGGTGAGGCATTCAACACCAAGGCACCGAACGCACCGAGTGTGGCCATCAGCCGGGGAGAGCTTATGGCCACACTCGGTACATTTAGAAAAAATGGCTTTTGGGGCCTCAGCCATACTTAAAGAAAAGTAATGTAACACACACACACAGGCCCCAAAAACACAACACACAACACACTCTAACGACCAGCGAAGGGAGGGAAAACTACTTAAAAGAAATTATTTTTACTCTAAAGGGAACCTAACACTTACACACTTAATATTTTTGTGAAAAAATAAGAAAGTTGACAGAAAAATATAAACTTAACTGCCAAGTACTAGACGAGCTCACAGGAATCCAGCTATCCACAAGTACGGCAAACTAGATCTGAGGTCATGGAGGGTTAGCAGGGGATTATGGGTGAGGGGAGGAGCCAGGAGCTCAGATCCATTAGCTTGAAACAAGTTGCCGGCTCGGATCCGATATCGGATCCAAGACCCACAGGTTGCTGACAAATGAACTCCCTACTTCAGATGCATTCTTTGCATTGTGGCTTTGACATTCTAGAGGCCTCCTGTAGGGCTACAGCTACTGGCTCTGTTATTAGAAGGCACGCTTGGCTCAGGGAGCAGCCCCTACCAGGGCCTGTTAAGGCTAAGCTTTTAAATGTGCCTTTGCATAAGGACAGTCTTTTTGGCAGCAAAGCAGAGGAAGTGCTCAAGAAGATGGAAGACAAGGCCAAGTCTATGCAAACAGTTAAAGACTTTCTGCAAGTTCAGCCTCCTCACTTTAGCAGGAATTACCCATCCAAGAGTTGGATGCTCTTTTATAGTAGCAGACAGCCGTTCTAGGACTAGAGGTTACACAGCTTCTAGGGGGCAGGGGGCTATCCCTCAAAGGTCTAAGCGTTGGCAGACTTCCTCTTCCAAGGCGGGAAGTTCTAAACTTGCATCTCAATTTAAACATTTTCAGTGACTCTGTCCAACTTCTGCCTGTTCTTGCCTGCCCAGAGAGTCCTTTAGGAGGAAGGTTGGCCCTGTTTGCAAATGTTTGGGCCACCATCACGGACGACAAATGGGTACTCAGAACTGTATCCCTAGGGCACAAGTTTTCTTTCCACACCTTTCCAGTACCCAAAGGATTCCAGGACGCTCCTCCAAACCAAAGGGCAAAAGTAGAAAATCAAATTTTGTCTCTGTTACATCTAGGAGCAATAGAATCAGTTCCTGGAGTCCTATCCTGGATCTCACCATCCTGAACACTTTCTTGATAATTCCAAAGTTCAGAAAGCTCACTCTGCATCAGTTATTGCCAATGTTAGAAAAGGATTACTGGCTGGTAACATTGGATCTCAAAGAAGCTTATCTGCACATCCCTATCAGGGAAAGTTGCAGGCAATACCTTCATTTCAGGGTGGGCAAGCAACATTATCAATTCTCTGTGCTGCCCTTTGGCTTATCTACTGCTCCCAGAGTTTTCACAAAGTGCCTGGCTCCAGTCATTCCTTTTGGCAGGTAAAAGAAAATTCAGATTTATCCATACTTGTCTAATTCAAGCAAATTCTCAGGAACAGCTGTTGAAGGATCTAGAATTTGTAAAGACTCTTCTCTCTTCCCTGGGTTACACTGTCAACATAGAAAAATCAAAAATGGTACCATCCAAAGAGATACCATTCCTGGGAGCGAGTCTGATCACAGCCGCCCAGATGATATATCTCACCCAGGAGAAGTAGACAACTCTATCAATTTACTTCAAGGATTTGGCAAGTCTGTCCCAGCTCCCTGCAAGCTCTGGGATTCATGGCCTCTTGCATTCTCATGATTCCATATGCAAAACTGCATATGAGGAAATTGCAATGGTACCTCTAGAACACTTGGTGTCAACACACACAGGACCTGGATGTGATAATTCCTCTGCTTCCATGTCTGCGGACAGAGTTTCTTTGGTGGGCAACAGCCTGTCTACAGAACAAAGGTATGCCTTTTCGCCCACCCCCGGCCACTCAAGTTCTTACCACAGAAGCATCGGACTATGCTTGGGGAGCTCACCTGGATGACAGATGCATACAGGGAAGTTGGAATGCCCAGCAGATGCACCTACACATAAATTTAAAGGAGTTGATGGCAGTCCAGCAGGCTTTACTAGCTTTCAAGCATCTTCTTTCTTCAGGGACCCTTCTTGTCAGGACAGACAACACCACAGTTATGTAGTACATCAACAAGCAGGGAGGGACTCATTCTTACCTCCTGTGCAGACAGAGCATGAGTCTTTGGTCCATAGCAGCATCCCTGGGCCTGCATCTCCTAGCTCAGTTTTTTCCAGGAAGGCTCAATGTTTTGGCAGACCAGTTGAGCAGACAGACCCTGGATCCTCACAAGTGGCAGCTGAACAGAGCAGTTTTTCACAACATCATTCAACGGTGGGGCACTCCTCAAGTGAATCTCTTCTCCTCTCCAGACAACCATCTTCTAACTCTTTTTTTTCCACCAGACGAGGGGGAAACTTTCTACATCCTCATCTTCAGTCTCTCCATTTGGCAGCTTGGCTCATTGTGTGACTCCATCCTATTCTTCTTTCCTGTCCCAGCAGGTGGTTGACGTGCTGAAGGAGGCCAGGAGGCCTAGCACTAGGAAGTCTTATGCTGGCAAATGGGAAAGATTCTCTCTTTGGATGCAGGCTAGAGGGGAATCTTCTTCTCAGCCTACCCTTCCTCTGATGCTGGAATACCTGGCTGATTTGCTTCAGGGTCATCTTTTTCCTCTATCAAGATCCATGCTTCAGCCATTTCTGCTCATTGTTCTTTTGAACAACCCATTTTCTCTCATCCTCTGATGAAAATGTTTCTCAGAGGTGCGTGCAACTTAAAACCTCCCAGAAGGGTGCCTACTCCAGTCTGGGATCTTAATTTTGTTCTAGAGAAACTCATTCTTCCTCCTTTTGAGCCAGCTGCCACTGCAGATTTAAAGTTTCTCTCGTGGAAGACTGCCTTCCTCTTGGCTATAACTTCAGCAAGGAGGGTTTCGGAGCTGCACGCTTTGTTGGCTGCGGAGCCTTTTCTTATTTTCCATGCAGATAGGGTCTCTCTGAGAACCAACCCCCTCCTTTATGCCTAAGGTGGTTTTTAGCCTGACTCTTAATCAGTCCATACAATTCCAAAGACATGCATCTGGAGCATTTCTCCCCAGGCCTCCGCTGAAAACAGGCTCTGTGGAACCTAGTTGGACTTTCCCGGTCAACAAATGATAAATAAAATAAAAATACACCTTCCTACCTTTTTTTCTAACCCTCGAATTAGAGGTGAGAGAAGCCTACATTCTCCTGATGTGTAAAGACAGCTCAGGTTTTACCTGGACAGGACTAAAGACCTTCGGAAATCAGCTCAGCTATTGGTCAGCTTTGCCCCTGGAGCCCAGGGCAAGGCTATGTCTAAGCAAACCATTTCTAAATGGATTGCTCATTGTATTACTTTTTGTTATTCCTTTCGTGGCAAGGTTCCTCCTCAAGGGGTTAGGACCCACTCAACTAGAGCAGCTTCCACTTCTGCAGCCTTTTTAAGGGCTGTCCATACTAAAGACATTTTGGAAGCTGCCACATGGTCTTCTGTTCACAATTTCACAAAGCATTATAATTTGCCTTTGTTTTCTACAGCCAGGGCAGGGTTTGCCACTGCTGTTCTGCAGGGCATTATCTCCAATCCTGGATTCTATTGGTTCCTCCTCCCTTTTCTCTGGGTTTTGGTAATCAACCCATTGGTTAGGACTGCACCAGTGAAACATGAAGAACATAGTACAGTTGTGTACACTTACCATAAATGTAGATGTTCGAGTGTATTTCACTTGCAGTCCTGCTTTCCCTCCCTCCTTCCCCCTTTTCTCTTTTCCTAAGGTACAGGCTACATTTAGTTTAAGCCTTGTTTTCTGGGGGCTTCTGAGTATTATGGCAAGAAAAACTGAGGAAGTGACGTCGGCTGCCTCCTTTTATATCGTACGCCCTGACGTCCTTTACAACCGACGACAGCCGACGTAATTTTTACCGGGAGCCGGATAACGAATTGGTTAGGACTGCACTCTAACATCTACATTTATGGTAAGTGTACACAACTGTACTTTCTCTCTCAACCCTTTCTCTTTCCCATAATACTTTGTATGACTCATGCCAGACATAAGGAAGTAACTTTGAATCCCCATGCCACTGACGTATAATGGGATTTGTGATGGTCACTGTTATTTTCTTTACCTTCTGTAAAAGGACAGTTTCTTTTTTTGTTTTAGCTATCCCACTTCCGACACCATGTCGCTCGTCCCTGTCTAACATAGATGACAAACAAGCAGGGTAGTTCGTGTAGATGTCTTATTATATAGAAACACATAAGGCTGGATAGCAGCATCACAAAATACAAACTGATTAACAGACAGACCTTACAGACATACATGCTTGCTTCTCAACAGCTTACTACAAAATGGCAGTCAGGTTCACACATGCTCAGTACTTGTATGCTTGTGCAAGCTCTTGGATGGCTTCTTAAAGGTACATACACACACATCGATCTACAGTACTAGGCAAGCAGACTGATGCTGGATAATTTTATAGGTGGCGTGAGAAGGTGTGTATATGTGTAATGATGGAGTAGTTCTAAACAATTTAGGCTTTTAAAAGCTAACTAATCGTTGATGGCTTTTAGGAGTGCTTGTTCGAGCGGATCTTAACCATTTGTAAACAGAATATGACGAAAATACAGAAAAGCTCACCAATGAAAATGTGTCATTGAATGATATATCGCCCGACCACTTTTATGTATTTGATTTTACTTTTATAATTGTTGTTTAAACAGTTGCTGTTTTATACAAAATGCCTGAGAAAGCGGCACAATGTATTTCAACTTGCAAACTTGGTCATAGTTTTCAACCTCGGAGATAAAGCCAAAAATAACCAGGGACATTTTAAAGTGTCGGCATTAGAAACGTAAGTAGACAGAATAAGAGGACACGAATTGTTAAGCGTTTCTGAATTAAAATAACTCTGCAACTTTAATGAGTCTTAACTATACTCTCCACTGTAACATCTCACCCCTTCCCCGAAAACCTGTAATATCTCATCCTTCCCCAAAAACCACCTGCTTTCTCAAGTAAAAGAAGTCTGTAACTCTAATATTGTCATTATTAAGTATAGTTCTCCACTTTTTCTCTGAAAGGCAGCTGTTTTAGGAGGGATTAAACAATTCCACATAAACTTAAAATTCTTATTCTATAAAAGTGCAGGTGGCGACCTTTCTGGGAGGTCTTTTTTATTGCATTTATTGTATGTATTTATTGCCCCACACTGCCTTAGAATATTGTTTGTTGCTTTATCTCCAGGAAAATATTTAAAGAAAGGTGGGGGGTGCAGGGGGGCTTGCCACCCTGCAAAAGCAATTACTGCACAACATTATACCAATGAAAGCTGGGGGGCAGGCATTATGGGTCCGGAGTGCAAAAAGTACAGTTTTGTACCTACCATAAATGTAGATGTTCGAGGATCCACATTGCTGCAGTCATAACCTGTGGGTAGTCCGCTGTCCTCGGTCGGCCCGAATACCAAAGAGTTAGGCTGGCGTCGGTCATGAGCGCCCGGAGCTGACGTCAGTACGTAGTAGTACTTAAGCGCATGACCGACGCCATATCCTCAGTCTTTCTTGCCCCAGATGTCAGAAGGCCTTAAAAAGAAAAGGCCAGAGCCACAAAGGAGAAAAATAACAATTATCCCCAAGTAACAATAACAACAACAACAACAACCCCAAACCAAAGAGGGGAAGGAGGGAGGGAAAATAGGACTGCAGCAATGTGGATCCTCGAGCATCTACATTTATGGTAGGTACAAAACTGTACTATGTTCTTCGTCTCACATTGCTGCAGTCATAACCTGTGGGTAGAATCCCAAAGCAAAGGAAAAGGGAGGCTGGCAAACTAAAAGGCATTAGGGGCTGCTAACATGCCCTGTAAGACTGCAGTGGCAAACCCAGCCCTGGACTTGGAGAAAAGAGGGAGATGGTAATGCTTAGTAAAAGTATGAACTGAACTCCAAGTAGCTGCTTCCAAAATATCCTTAGTAGCTACACCCCTCAAAAAAGCAGTAGAAGTGGCAGTAGCCCTAGTGGAATGAGGTCTAATCCCAGCAGGAAAATTTTTCCCATGATGAGAATAACAAAAAGCAATACAATTACCAATCCACTTTGAAATAGTTTGCTTTGAAACAGCTTTCCCTTGTGAACCCAAAGCAAAAGAAACAAATAACTGTTGAGTCTGTCTGAACTCCTTAGTTCTGCTCAAATAATAACGTAACTGCCTGTGTATATCCAAAGAATGCAAGATTTTTTCCCCCTTATTTTGGGGATCAGCAGAAAAGGTAGGCAAATGGATAGACTGGTTCAAGGCCACATTAGAAATCACTTTTGGCATGAAAGTAGGGTTAGTACGCAAAGAAACTCTATCCTTATGGAATATTAGAAAGGGTTCAACTGCCATGAGAGCCTGCAATTCAGATACCCTTCTGGCAGAAGTAATGGCCAACAAAAAAGCAGTCTTCCAAGACAAAAACTTCAATTCAGACGTAGCTGCAGGTTCAAAAGGAGGCAAAGTAAGCTTCTCCAACACAAAATTGAGATCCCAGGAAGGAGTAGGAGCTCTACGTGGGGGTCTTATATTTTTTGCCCCTCTAAGAAATTGCTTAAACAAAGGGTGAGAAAATAAAGGAGGGTCACAATCAAAGTGAGCAGAAATGGCTGCAGCATGAACCTTCACAGAGGAAAACGACAAACCCTTGTCTAGTAATTCAGTAAGGTACTGTAGTGTAAAACTCAAATTAGGTACCAAGACATCAAAGTTCTTTGTTGTGCTCCAAAGAAAAAATCTCTTCCATTTATCAGCATAAACTTTTCTAGTGCTAGGCCGCCTAGCTTCCAAAATGACATCTAAAACCTGTTGGGGAAGCTGAGAACCCACAGGCTCTAAAACAGAATAAGCCAGGCCGTTAGATGCAGGGACTGCACCCTGACATTGAGCAAAAGAAAAAGCAAAGAAATTTGTTCCTGAGCCTCCAGCCTTTGCTGAGGAGGTACATCTGGCATGCCTTTGAAAGGGGGAAAAGTGTGAAAATAAAACTTGTAGCCTTGATTTATTATGTCCAACACCCATTTGTCCTGGGTGACCAAATGCCAATTTTGTTTGAAAAGTGCCAACTTTCCTCCTAGAGGAGCTGCCAGAAGAGAAGGGTCTGGCAGCTGAAGATACAGGTCATTGGGTCTGTTTACGAAAAGGCTGACCCCTGCCCTCACCAGAAGATTGTGCAGGAGAACTCCAAGTCCTAGGTCTGAAGGAACCCTGAGCGTGAGCCCTGCCCCTACCATGTCTAGATCTGCCCTTAGACTGAAAATCCGAAGTAGGGTAGGACCATCCTCTTGCAGGCCAATTCCTGCTAAACTTAGGGGGCTGCATTTGCAAAAATTCCTTAACTGTCTGCATAGACTTAGCTTTGTCTTCCATCTTTTTCAAAACTGACTCCACAGGGGAACCAAAAAGAACTTCAGATTGAAGGGGAGCATCCAAAATTCGAGCTTTAACATGCTCTGACAAATTTTGATCCTTAAGCCAGGCATGTCTACGAATAACTGAACCAGTAGCAGCCACCCTGGAAGAAGCCTGAAGGGCACCGAAGCCACACTGCAAGGAATGTTTACCAACTTGATCTGAAGCATGAACCAAGTCCTGCAATTCCTTACACTCTATACCCTCAGCTAAAGCATCAACCTTAGCTTTCAATTGACCTAACAGAAAGTTCTGATACTTCAGCATATGGAATTGGCAATTTAAAGCCCTCATAGCTAACGTAGAAGAGGTGTACACTTTTTTACCCCACCTATCCAATGCTCTAGAATCTTTATCCAACGGAACTGGATTCTTAACCACATTAGCCCTGACACCCTTAGGCCCTTGAATAATAGTTTCCGGGTCAGCTCTAGGGCTCTTATACAAATATTTATGTGCCTCTGGAACTCTGTAATACCGGTCTGGCTTGACAGGGGCAGGGGGTAAAGAATCAGGATTAAGGGAAGCTTCAGAAAAAACATCCTGAACAACATCTAAAACAGGGGGACTAGCCAAAGGTCTATGCTGTGGCAAAAACAAAAATTCTCTAAGCCTCTTACGAGAATCTGAAAAATCCTGACCTTCCCACTTGAAATGCTCCCTCATGGAATGCAAGGTTTCAGAAAAGGAAAAATCCTCTGGAGGTGAAGCAGAAGGACAGGAATCCTCTGCATCCGAATCAGAATAGGGAGGAAAATCCTGAATATCCTCAGCTGAGGACTCAGAGTAATCTGAGGAATGCCCCATTCCCTCTAAATCTGTCTCCACCCTAGGCCTCTTCTCTGGAGGGGGCATAGAACCCCTGATCAAAGTAATCAAATCCTCTGCCATTTTCAACATATGTTTTTTAAGAACAGAGCCCGAAGAACCAGGGCTGTGGCCCGTACCAGAAACACCAGGTCTAGCCTTAGCAGGGCCTTTAGTGACTGAAGTAGAAGGCCTAATAACCTTTTGTAAGGATGGAACCACAGAAACTTGAGAGGCACCCTCGGCCTGACCTAACTCCTGAGAGGCCAACTCCTGTAAAAGTAAAGGTCCCCCCTGGGATTCAGCCGAGACCTCGGCTGGATCCACAGATTCAACCGTAGATTCCATAGAACCGGCGTCCGCAACGGACAACTCATTCGGTTTAGACCTTAAAGATTTATCTTTTCGCTTTTTAGCGGTAGCGGGCGTCGGAGGATCCGACTGCATGTTGTAGTTACACCGCTTACCGAAAACAAGCCTAGCACAGTCTAATCTGCGTTTAATGGTGCGCTTATTAAATCTAGCGCAAAAGCGACACCCGACTACGTCGTGCTCAGGCCCTAAGCAAGGAATACAGAGAGAATGATAGTCCCTATGAGGTATCTGTTTCCCACAAGAAATACAATTATTAACTTTTTCTGACATCCGGATTAACTGAGGCAAGAAAAGACAAAAATTTTCCCCAACGGGGTACTTAGCCCAACTTGGTCTTCGGTCTGAAACTCGAAAACTGAAAATTTCAGAACGCCGAACGGCACTTGCAAATGCTGCTTCTGCTTCGGACCACGCGGCAAGAAAGACTGAGGATATGGCGTCAGTCATGCGCTTAAGTACTACTACGTACTGACGTCAGCTCCGGGCGCCCATGACCGACGCCAGCCTAACTCTTTGGTATTCGGGCCGACCGAGGACAGCGGACTACCCACAGGTTATGACTGCAGCAATGTGAGACGAAGAACATCGGGAACTCGTGGGTACTGCGTACATACTGCTTTTCTGACCCGCTTCTTACTGTACAACACAGTAATGTAGTTAAAACTAAGTACAAAGTGACAAAGCAAGTCAGACAACCAGGACATGCGGTGGTTTCGACGGTGCACTTACAAATATAGAAAATAAGGATAGCTTTATGTAATCTGTTTTACATATAGTATACTAAAAGTTGTGGTAACTCTAAAGATAACATAAAAAAGCATGAAGCCTATGTTACAAATATGCACCGTGACACTGTATATTCTGCATGGCTTGTCACTCAACCCTGTCAATCATGTAAGCCCCGCCTATTCCTGGTGGGGTAATGTTCTAATACAAAACTGGGATTAATAGTAAGTAACACAGCTATAATCTGAGTCAAATCAGGATCTGGTGGGAGGTACAGATTTTGCACAGACAGTTATGGCTGTGAGTTGTGGTTTCTGTACCGGGGGGGGGGGGGTTGAGTCCCTTAATCTTCATTTACCTGGTTGTGTCACTTTGAGCAAGTCACTTAATTACAAAATTCTTGAAGGTAGCTATGTATTTGGGCTAGACTCCATAATGGTCCCGTGAACTGCAAGCGTTTGAATTTATGAACGGTTGAGAGGTGTGCACTTGGTCACTGATTTGTTTTATACACGCACAAACACCATACCTATTATTAGTGCAATAAATCTGGACAAAACCTAAAATAATTGGTGGGGTGGGGTGGGGGGGGTGAGATGGGGGGGGAGAAAGGCCCAAAAATATTGACAGATTTTAAATAGGGCTGTTATAAACTTAGAAAGTTTCTAGAATATCAGGATTTGTGTTAGCGTGTATTTTTCTGAAGGATATGAAGTCTGAAACGCAAATGTACGTCATTAGTTAGTGACGTCAGTCCTCAAAAATATGGGCAATAGACCGAAAATACAGGGCAAAATCTGGACATTATGCGAAACATGGATAGTTGTGAGGTTTGACACTGTATATCAACCTTGTTGCATAAACAGCACAATTAAACATCTAGCTTTTACATTAGAAGTGTTGCTATAATGAAAAGATAATCAGCAGCAAGATACAGGATATTCGGTGCTTAAAAGTAGCAGCTGATGTCAAATGCTTCGTGGGAAAGATACGTTTGGAGAGTTTGGCTATTGGCGGGTGACCCAAAATCCGTAAGAAGAAACACTTTTATACAATATTGAGCTTGAAATGATATTCCTGTATCGTTGGACTGCTCCTGTTAAACTAGTAATCAGCTATACATAAATGTTTATGTGATGGACTTTGGCTCCTTAAAAAGAATCTGTGTATACCCATGTCTAACCTATCTTTGACCCTAGCAATCACCCCTTATAAAAGTCTTCCAATAAAATACTTTGAGGTGCAGTATGATCTTACACTCTGCTCCCCACCCATTGATGGTGTTATCAGTAGCATCTTGCAAAACCTAAACTTCTCATTAAAATCACTCACATTATACCCGAGACCAGTGTTTATTTTACAGATGGGTGAGCTGGAGCATAAGACCTCCTTTCAGTTACAGCTGAGTTACAAATGAAGTTTAAAAATGCTAATACTAATCAATACAAAAACTAATTAACTAACTATAATATATACTTCCAGAAATACTCAAGAGATGTGACACAATTAAAATAATTGACAATTCCTACAAGATAAGTTTATCTTAATACCAGTGCTTAAATGTGCCCACCCCTCTTTTACAAGGCTTATTTCTAAATATAAACATCCTGTCAATGAAGCTAAATAAAAAGTTCCCATTATCTAGATGTAGAGAACACCATTGTTTGACCATCACTAGAGCCAAAAGGAGACACATTTCATGCAGAGTTGCAGGCCTGCACTCATGCTGATCAACCTCATTTTTTAATTTACGTAACTATGGCTTGTGTCCACCTTTAAAATTTAAGATGGTATCCGTTCAAGGCCACACATCCAGTTACATCTCAGTGTGGCTGTGTTCTCAGCTTGCGGAAGCCTAGTGATGGGTGTATGAGCTTACAGGAGAGTTGCCTCTCCAGTGTAGAATTCACTACTTGTTTCAGTCAGAAATTTACAAAATATTTAATTTTTCATGAAATAGCTTAATTGTTTCCTATTGCTAATTCATGCTGTGCTATCTGTAAAGAAAATGGTTACCTCATTTCATGTTTGTGTATATTTATAGTGTATTTCCTAAATATGGCTTTTAGCACTTACCTTTGGTTTAATTGTTGGATGTGTGTTCCAATGCTATGTGTCTGAGGAACATGACATCTTTTTGGAGTTGTAGTGAAACTTTGTACCTCATATTTGAGGACTAAGACATCTCTTTTGAGTTATGTGTTACTTTGTTTAATTCTGCTCATGTGTATTGTATTCACTGTACATGTATGGCTCTGGGCCTAGGTAGGGAAAGGGTACTTGGTCAGTACCCACCTATTTATCAAATGAATAATTAAATAAAAATAGGTATGCTAGTTGAGGTGGTAGAGGTGCAGGTATTATTGGGTGCATTTGGAGTAATTTTGTAGACAAGTGCATTTTGATGTATTTAGTAGCAAGGTTTTAGTGTTCTTTTTTTTCAATATGACTAACGTATTTTGATATGTAATGATTTTGGGGTGCTGTTTTATGGTTTAGGACATGAGACAGGAAGAGCCTCAAAGGTGATGAAAGAAAGGCCTAGAAGTATGGCTGTTGTAAATTGGGATAAGGTTGAAAGGCAAAGGTATCCAAAATGATTTCCTGATACAAGTAATTAAGTTGTCAGTACTATGAACATGATGTAAATGTAATCTTCCATTTTATGTTATACATGTCAGTACTTCTCAATATAGTGGAAAACTCCTTCTCATATATTTAAAACCATTACTATATTTACTGCGGTGGTGGTGCTTCGGTAGCGTTGTCACCTCACAGTAAAACGTTGTCCTGCTCGATTCTCAGCTAGAGCGTCTTCTGTGTGGAGGCATGCGTGAAAGTGCGTACCTTCGTTGAAGGTTGTGCATCAGGGCTGGCAACTCGGCACATAAAAATCTACTGCCAATCATTAGCGGATTGGAGTTCCGCTGTGGCGACCCCTAACCGGGAAAAGCCGAAAGACACAACAAAAAGTATTGTATAGTGATTGGTTCTGAAAGGGGCATTTGCATAGAGGTATAAAGGTACGAGTGTTTTCGCCAAAGCTGACAATACAGAATGTTTAATGCACCGATATACCAGGAGAATTTCCACAAGCAGAATGTCAATAGTTACTCATAGTGCTAGTCTTGCTCTTTTAATTACAGCAGGCAGCACTGGGGGACTCAAGACACCAGAAGGAAACATTGCTTTATTCAAGATTGTTTGTAGAAATAACAACAAATAGAGACCTGTACTGAATCTTTCAAATTTATTTTTTTTCTTTTAATATAAAGAAGTTGCTGTCCATCATAGCAGGCTTGAATGTTCACAACATTGGCCTTGTTCTTCTGCATGTTCTTGTGTCATCATTTCAAATCTCTGAGATTTGGGATGGAATACATCTTCATTTGCAGATCTCCCATGTGGTACTTTAAATGCAAGTATACGAATGCTTGAAATCAGTGTTGTCCTTCAGGGTACAGCAGATTAATTTGCAGTGCTGTGTATTCCAGCCCATTATTTGATTGCAGAAGACCTCAACTTCAATGCCCTGTGTCGAAGCATAATACTGAAGCTTACATTATTGACGTGAAATGCTGCCTAGTAGAAAAATGCAAGTTAATCTGAGACTGAATATAACAGTTTTAGAGTAGGGGCACCCCTTACTCTCCTGATAGTTAAATATTACTACTCTGAGATCAGACTGCTTCATGGAGGGGGTGGTGGATAATCACACTGTTTTAAAACCAGCTATTTTTTTTATTAACTCTAGGACATCAAACATGAAAATACAATAGTGAGGGATGCAAGATGCAAAAATAATGTAGTGTCCAACTGTTTTTATTGTTGTATATGAGTTAGACTAACCTGATGTATTTATTTTTAATATGTGGTTGCTGTAAAGTATGTTTTTTGGAGTGTAAATGTATTAATAGTGAATATGATTACAGTTCTTTTGTCTTTCATGCTTATGTTAATGAATTTCTGTATTTTTGTTTTATTTGCCTGCTACAATATGCAGCTTTATCAGTTAAATGCTTCTTGGCTATGTTTGCATGTTGGAAGTGCATCTCTCTCAAGTGTATCTCATTATGTGGATATTCATCTGGTGTCATAAAAATTCACGTTCCTAGACGTTCCACATTGAAAGGGTCTGTTGCACATTCAGTGACCAGAATTGTTTTAACCAATATCCATGGTAAATAGAACTGAGTCATATTAATACATCAAAATAACTTTTTATAAGTAAAGAATAGCACATTTCAACTATCTTATGAGCTTCCTAGCTGAAATGGTTAGTAAGCTGTTAATAAGTGTTTCACATTTTGCCCATTTGTTCTATGTTTATAAGAGGTGGCGTTCCTCATTTTGGAGATGGAAGGTTAAGAGACATGTTGAAATGTGTTTGTTTTGAAGTTGTGTTTACATGAAGATGCTCACTTTTTTGATAATAATCTGCACTTCAGCTAAAAATTATGAACATAATAAATGCCACACTGTGTACACTCTCCCCACATGAAGCAGTTTCTGAAAGAAATCTTGCATTTCAGCCCCCCCCATGAGAGCCTGTATCTGCTTCAGACTTACATTATAGAAAAATTAGAAGTTATGTACTCACCATAACGTTCCATCTGAGTAGGTGTATTCATTTGTCTGCAACCTGTGGGTTATGGATCCGATATCGGATCCGAACCGGCATGGTTTTCCAGCTATGGATCCGAGCTCTCAGCTCCTCCCCTCACCCATAATGCCCTGCTCTCCCTACATGACCTCAGATCGAATTTGCCAACAGCATGAACACCCTGAAAAGGGTAACACATAATATGCAGGAAACTGAAAAGGCCAGGGGGAGAGGAGGGCGGGATGGTTGCAGACAAATGAATACACCTACTCAGATGGAACGTTATGGTGAGTACATAACTTCTAAATCTGAAGTAGGAGATTCATTTGTCTGCAACCTGTGGGACAGAGTCCCCAGCTACCTGAATCTTGGGCGGCCATCATGGAAGGATATTCGAGCACCGCTGAGCCAAAGGATGCTCTACCCCTAGATGTAATATCCAACTTGTAGTGGGAAATAAAGGTATGAGATGAAGCCCAAGTGGCTGCTGAACAAATATCATCCAGAGGAATCCTAGCCTTAAAGGCCACTGAGGTAGAGACTGACCGGGTTGAATGGGCATGTACTCCCTCCGGGCCTTCCAGAAGCTTGATAAGCCAGTAAGATGCACTGCGAAATCCAGCGTGATAATGAGACTTTAGAGATTGGCTTGCCCAAATTAAATTTAGCAAAGGAAATAAACAACTGGTCGGATTGCCTATGACCAGCTGTCCTGTTTAGATAAAATCTAAGTTGCCTGTGAACATCTAAGGAATGAAGCTTGTATTCACCCTTGTTTTGATATTTAGGAAAGAAAACAGGGAGGTTAATGGATTGATTAATATTTGCTTCAGAAGCTACCTTAGGAAGAAAAGACGGGTTGGTCCTGAGGTATACATGGTCCGGATGAAAGACCAAGTAAGGAGGCTTGGCTGATAAGGCTTGAAGTTCTGAAACTCTCTTGGCCGAGGTAATGGCTACTAAAAAGGCCGTCTTGATAGATAAGAATTTCAGATCTACCGTCGCCGCCGGTTCGAAGGGGGGAGCGGTCAAGGCCTGAAGGACTAAAGAAAGGTCCCAAGGAGGAACCACTTGCTTTACAGGGGGCCTGAGAAGAAAAGTACCTTTCAGGAAAATCTTACACAATTTGGCAGACATCAGAGGACTGGAGTCGTGACCAATATGATAATGAGAAATTGCCGCAAGTTGTGCTTTGACCGTGGAACTGCTGGCACCATCATTAAAAAGAGTGGTTAAGAAGTCAAGCACCAGAGGAAGGGGAACTGTGAAGGGGTTTAGACCTTGCCGCTCCACCCACAAGGAGAACCGTTTCCACTTGCTGCGGTAAACTTTCCTGGTGGATGGTTTATGAGCCGCCACCAGGATGGACTTAACTGGGGACGAAATACCGGGAGTCCTGATCAGGAGTGGAACTGGAGCAGCCAAGCAGTCAGCTTCAGGTTGTCCAGATTCGGGGTTGATAGATGGGATGGGTGAGATATCAGATCCGGAATGGGATCTAGAATCCAAGGAGGATTCACTGAGTGAGACCTTAGGCAAGGGAACCAGATCTGTCGAGGCCAAAATGGGGCAATGAGAATCATTCTGCACCCCAACCGAGAGGCTTTCTGGAGAACTTGGAGCATCAGAGGCAAGGGGGGGTAAGCATAAAGAAGACCGGGTGGCCAAGCATGCACCAGAGCGTCTCTTGGGGTACCTCTGGGAGGAGGTATTAGAGCGAAAAAACTGTCGCACTTGGTGTTTGAGGGAGACGCAAAAAGATCGCAACAAGGAGTTCCCCACCGTGCGAAGATGCGTTCCGCTACCTGAGTATTGAGAGACCACTCGTAAGGGGTGAGAATGGTGCGACTGAGTTTGTCCGCAAGGATGTTGGACCGACCCGGAATATGCGTTGCTATGAGAAAGCGGTTGGTGGAGATTGCCCATTCCCACACTCTCATGGCTTCTCGACAAAGAGGGTAAGACCTGGTTCCTCCTTGCTTGTTGATATACCAGACGACAGACATGTTGTCCGACTGAATCGCAATTGTTCCCAAGGGAAGAAAGGCCTGAAGTGCTAGCAATGCTAAGAGCACTGCTCTCATCTCTAGAACGTTGATATGCAGTAAGGTCTCTGAATCGCTCCACGTGCCTTGGACCGTCCGCCTGCAAATGCCCCCACCCGAGGCGGAGGCGTCCGTGGTCACCGTGGCGAGAGGGGGAGAAGCACAAAAGGGGCGGCCTCCGTGGAGATCTGGAGAGTGTAGCCACCACAGGAGGGACCGCTTGCAAGCCTTGCTGATCGCAATGGGATGATGCATAGGAAGAGCAAGATACGACCACTGAACTAGGAGTGTCCATTGAAGGATGCGCATATTGAACCTGGCGAGAGGAAGAAGCGCTATCGCTGCCGCCATGGACCCTAGAGCCCTCAGGACCAACTCCGCCGGAACTGAGCTGGAGTGGAAAATGGCCCGCACCTGGAGCTGCAGATTCTGAATTCTGTCCGCAGTGAGGAAGGCTCTTAATCGTCTCGTGTCTAACCTGGCACCTATAAAATCTATGAACTGCGTGGGTGCTAGGTTGGATTTCTCTGTATTTATTGTAATGCCCAGACGGGGAGCAAGATGGAGAAAGGAGTCTCGCGCCAATAATAGTAGATGCCTTGTTGGGGCGGTGAGAAGCCAGTCGTCCAGGTAAGGAAAGACCTGCACCCCCTGAAGCCTCAGGTGGGCCGCTACCACTGCTAATACTTTGGTGAACACCCTGGGGGCTGTGGTGAGACCAAAGGGAAGGACCCGGAATTGGTAGTGACTGGCTCCCAGCCGGAAGCGGAGAAACCTCCTGGAGCGCCTGTCCATTAGTATATGGCAGTACGCATCCATGAGGTCTATGGAGCACATCCAGTGGTTTTCTCCCAGAAGGGGGAGAATAGACTGCAACGTAACCATTCGGAATTTCTCCTTGGGAACTGCCAGGTTCAAGAGTGAAAGGTCTAAAATTGGTCTTAGATCCCCATCTTTTGGCACTAAAAGAACCTGGAGTAGAACCCTGATCCGATCTGGTCTGGGGACGGGCTGGATGGCTCTTTTCTTTAGCAGATGGCCAATTTCTGCCAAAGCGGCCTCCCACTGACCGGGTGGAACGTCGGGGAGGGACTTCAATTTTGGCATGTGACGAAATGGGATACGGTATCCTCTGGAAATGATCTGGAGGACCCAGCGGTCTGATGTTATGGACTCCCATGCCGCTAGGTGCTCCGAACGTCCCCGACTGCCTCCAGAGTGGAGCAGCCGGGCAACCCTTCAGGGCTGCTGCGCGGGCCGTTCAGAGAAGGGTTCTCTGGACCCGAAGTTCCTGGGAGCCCCTCTGCCCCTGGGGCGGCGTCCTCCCTGCCCTCCTCTGCCACGGAAGGACTGGTTGTCCAGAGCGGGTTGGGATTGCTGCGACTTCCGGAACCACATCTTCTTCTGGCCCTTTTGGTTCCTAGAATAGGGCCTCTGGGGCACAGAGAAGCGGATTCCGACGGCAGACAGCGTCTTCCCGTCCTTTTCGCTCTGGGTCAAGGTATCACGAACAGTTTTGCCAAAGAGGGCAGAACCATCGAAGGGGGCGTTCGCAAATGACGCCTTGAAGGGCTCCGTGAAATCGCAATGACGGAGCCAGGCCTGACGTCTGGTAACTAGGCCTGCCCCTGCGGCTCTAGCGGCACCTTCCGTAGCATGGGACAGTAGCCACATAGAGGTATTAGTGACGGACCTGAGAGTGGCCATACGGGTGGAGTGCAACACTTTGTCCTCCTCCGACATGGACTCTGGGGGGGATGCAGCGTATTCTTTTATAAGATCGCGCTGCATCCTAATCACATGTGCCAGGTAGTTCAGCGCCCTTACTGAGAAGGTCGCTGAACTAAACATCCGCTTCCCCAAGCGGTCCATCATCCGAGACTCCTTGCTCGGGGATGGACTGAGGGACTCTCCTGAGCAAGTTCCCTCTTGGCAGCCGCCAACATGGCATCTACCGGAGGCCCCTTACTCCTATGGGCCCGGTCAGCCGGGGGACTGAGTTTACGGGCGGCCCATTTTGGGATTGGCTCCACGGTGTCCGGTTCCTTCCACGCCCTGGTGGTAATGAGGTCCACCAGGGGTCGGCAGGAGGGACACCCAAGAGGTAGACGGGCCCGCTTCAAATGCCTCCATGAACACGGACTCGTCCGAGGAAGACTTGGGGCAGACCACCCCTTATGCGGAGCATTTCCATGATGTCTCCAAATGAGACATCCTCAGGGGTGATCTGGGGGAACCTTCCCCTTCCTCCAAGTCCGTGTCTTTTGTGAGAGACTGGGAGTCTATGTGCCTCCTTTTGCACGTATGCTTGCGGGGCATCCTCCGGGGCTGTCAGAGGACTCCTCGCAAGCAGTGACCTGTTCCAAAGGAACAACTTGGGGCAAAGGAGCGGGCTGTCCCAATGGCCGGATGGTGGAAGCCTGGTCCAGTGCAGATGGAGCGCGGGACGGAGCCGAAGCAAGTGCCGGGGGTCCGGAAACCCTCAACAGGGCCCTCTCCACTACATCAAAAGCCGAGGGGGAGCCGACCTCGACCAAAGGATCCGACAATCGGCTCCCCCTGGGATCCGAGGAGTGGATCGGAGCCGGCTCCGAGGCACTCGGATCCGAGGGGATAGTGCGCTCCGACACAGACGGCGCCGAAGGAGCACTGATCCCCCCGGATCCGAAGCTCGGATCCAGGCTCCGAGAGGTTGGATCCGAAGCACTCGAGGGCAGGGTCGGATCCGAAGTACCGAGTACTATGGGCGCCGACCCACCCCCGGCTCCAAAGCTGCTCGGCTCCAACTGCTCCAAACCCGGGTAGCGGGTCGGAGAAGGAGCTATAGGTTTAAAGAAAGGGGTCGAGCTCCCCCCCAGAGGGGGGGGGGGAGGCAAGAGCACTCCCATCTGCATCTGGGCCTGGATGAACCTTCTCATCATCCGGTCCAGATCAGCGTCCGATAAACTATAAGTCAATCCCGACGAGGCTACCGAGGTAGGCCTTGAGTGCCTCCTGGATAGCCTCAACGGAGATCGGGTCTCCTCCTCCTCAGGTCCCGGTGAAAAGCACACGGGTGACCGGAGCCGAGGAGGGGGAGAACCAGCAGACAAGGAGGCCGGAGGAGAAGCCCGCTTGGCAGGCGGGGCCGACACAGAGGTCTCGGCCCGCCGCTTATGCTGCTTCTCCCTCCGGTCCTTCTTTCTAGCTTCCCTCTCCTCCGAACCACTACAGGGAGGTTGAGTCCCAGGAGGAGGAGGGGAGCCGAGAGGAGGAACCGTGACACGGTACCCCGAAGGAGCGGAGGTCGGAGCAGAGTCCGGAGGCAAAAGTCCCGCCAGGACCAGCTTAGACCTCCGCTCCTTCAATGCCCTGGGGTTGAACCCTGCACAAATGGAACATCCAGAAGTGAGGTGTTCAACCCCAAGGTATTCACCAGTGTGGCCATCAGCAGGGGAAAGCTTATGGCCACACTCGGAGCACTTCAAAAAAATAGCCTTAGGTTGTTCAGACATCCTAAGAGCCTAGATATTACTTAAACTAATGTAAAAAAAGTAAAAGTAAACTAGACACACAACACAGGCCCAAACACACACTACGCTACCAGCGAGGGGAGGGAAACTAATTATAAAAGACTAATACAACTAAACAAGTTTAACTACCAAAAAGGGGAACCTAACCTTTCACACAAAACTGTCAAAAAAAAAATTAAATTTTAGTACTAGAAAATCTTAAGAAAACCACTTAGCTGAAGAGCTCAAGAAAACCAATCTGGTCACCAGCGCGGCAAACTAGATCTGGGGTCATGTAGGGAGAGCAGGGCATTATGGGTGAGGGGAGGAGCTGAGAGCTCGGATCCATAGCTGGAAAACCATGCCGGTTCGGATCCGATATCGGATCCATAACCCACAGGTTGCAGACAAATGAATCTCCTACTTCAGATCTATCAGTTCCATGTTTTGAACCAGCAGCCTCAATCCCCCTTAAACTGTTTACTTAGAAAACTGTCCTTCTGCTGGTGCACACCTCAACCAGACATATATCCGAGTTGCAAGCCTTTGTATGGAAGTAACTTTTTCTCATTTTTCGCATGGTCAGAGTAATCTTGAGAATGAACCCCCTACTGTTTGCCCAAGGTGATCAGAAATGTTGAGCCAGGCTGTACATCTTCCTGTGCTCTTCATTAATCCCCAGAAAAAAAAAAGGAGACAGAATTCTACACATGCTGGATGTACACAGACAACTAAGGTATTACCTTTGCAAGACGAAATTCCCAAGCAGATATAATTAACTCCTGATGGCATTTGCAGAAGGTAATCCAGGAAGAGGTGTGAGAATTAAGCCATCTCCTGGTGGATAGCTACCTGTATTACTTTTTGATGTACCCACCATGGTAAATGGATAGCTGGTAGAGTCAGGGGTCATTCCACCAGGGCAAAGGCTGCCACCACAACATTCTTGAAAGGTACACCAACCCTACCCATACTGGGAGCAGTTTACTTGGTCTTATGTACACACTTTATCAAAAGCCACCACCTTCATGCTCTTTCAGGAGCCAGTGCTAGGTTTGCCTCTGACATCCTGTAGAGCTTTGTATTCCTGGCACAGAATGGTCTTCAACTGTCCTAGTAACAGATAGTTTTGAGAGTCTTCCCAAGGACAAGTACTGCAACATTGACTGCAAAGAACAATACGGTTAAGCTGATAATTTACTGTATGTGTAAATGTTGAATAGATCAGTGTTGCAGTACTTTTTCTCTCCCACCCACCCCTCTATCTTGTTGCCCTTAGGGTTAGGTAGGTATCCCACCTATCCCCTCCCCCTCACATTCCTTCCACTAGTGACAGTTGCTATCAGTAGAGTGAGTAGGGCAGGTTGTGCTCCACCAGAGGAAGCATTCAGACTTCAATACTATGGACAAGAATGATCTGGATGTGAATCCAGCTGATGACCTTTATAACACCAGTATCTTGACGTCTGTCAGCAAGCACATGTGACTTCTTGGGAAAGATGAAAGCCTGTAGTATTCAGGCCAGATGCTGGCATCTACACAGCAGGAAAGCTGTAGACTAAGCACTGCCAGATTAATCCACTCTGACATCTACAATTATGATACAAAATATACTTGTGTTGATATTGTATCAACTTTTTAAGTGAATTAGTCATTTTTAAAACTGTCACTGATTTTTGGGCCTTTATCCCCCCTTATTGTTTTTGCCTTTGTCCATAATTCTTAAGTAAAGAAGTTGAGACAGGTATGCCAAGCTACAGAACACACATCGTTATACACTGTAACTACTCCAATTTTTTGTTCTGTTTGTACATTTCTGTAAGGCCTTTGAAACTGTTGACTGTATTCTTCTGATATCAAATCTGAAAAATAGAGGTCTCTGAGAAGATCCTGGTCACTGGTTAAGGAGCTGCTGGAGAGAATGCTGTTAACATAAAAATGTGTTCCTTTAATGAAATGTTTATGAAGGGTGTTGCAAAAGTATGTAATAAAATACTGATGTAGCTTGCATAGTTACAATTTACCCTTTATGTAGTTGATCCTATGCTCTTAAAGGAAGGTAAAAGCTAATCTGTTGTGCAGAAAGGCCTGCAGAAGGCTTTTAATCGATTTTTTTCCCATGGCTCACAGCTAGTAAGCTTATTCTAAATCCCTCTTAGTCAGCAATTATTTTTTTTTTTTGGCATCCATCAGACGCTAGAGCATACAGCAGTATTACAGGTGTCTGCCTATAATTACCTACATTGGTTGTTAGATCCTAACCTTATCTTTAAATTGTATACATAAACTGTAGTTAATGAGGTTTTGAGAACAAGGAAAGCAGTTTGTATTGACATTTATTCCAAGGCTGTAATATTCACCTCTGATGCTGACATTCGCTGCTCTGGGAATATTAATTTACTGCTTGCACCATTTAAATGATGTCCCATTTTTGGTAACCATTTGAAATGTTAGAACCTGCTGGACTGAGTCAGTTTACAAATACCAAGTCCAAGATGGCCATTTCTTGGAAAATTCCTTTTTCTCCGAGATATGGCGATCTTGGAGTTGGTATATAAGTTTGGGAGGTGTATGGAGGACTTGACCCCCCCCCTCACAAAAAAAGTAATTTAAAGAAGAGTACTCTTTTGAGATTTGATCTTCTCTGGGAGTTTCAATCTATTTTTGGCTTGTTGGCACCCAGCATTTTGATTGCTGACATTTCAGTAATGGCACCCTTATTATTACCTCCCTTTCCCATGAGAACGAGTATCGCTATATTTGTAGTGAACTGGCTGGTTACCTATCTCTGCTAGAGCCACGTTATTTCATAAGCAGCTAACAAGCTACATTACTGAATATGTTCTCTTCTCACTTTCTCAGCATGGATTTAAATGTTTTTTTTTAAAGCTAATAGAGCATGTAGCCAGTCCTTCTAGTAAGGATTTATTCATAGCTGTGTTAAGCCTGACCTTCTCCAAGGCATTTGACATGGCGAACCGCCATTTACTCCTGCAAAGTTTACAGGGATTAGGCTGTGCTAACATTGTGATATACTTTACTCAAGTATTACCTTGGTGATGGCACAACCTGTCAGTCGGTATAATACTTTATCAACAAAGTTTTGTATCAGCTTACAATGCCTGAAGTTCTCTATGGGGACTGTTACTTTAATGTTGCTAATTGTGCATCTTTACTAATTGTAGCATGGGGCAGCATATGTTCTTTGGTTCATTTCTTGAGTGGGGTGCCTTCTCTGCAAAGCTTGCAAATCTTCCTTGAATCCATACATATTTTCTTTGGGGGTTCCACTTTCTTCCCCAAACCATGAGGTAGGTGAATTGACCTCTCACGTACCCATAGGTGTGCATGTTGTATATGCAAGTTTGTGTATATTCTGCTGTAGACTGGCACCCTATCTAGAAATGGTTTTCAGTGTCTCGTACCCATTGGTTGTCATGATAGGCTCTAGCATCCTCACGATCCTATAAAAAGATAAAGTGGGTTATTGACAAACGGCTAGATGACTGGTATACTGAAAGAGATGCACTGTAATATGCATCTTTGACACTACATTTATATATAGGGCAAAGAGCATTGCGATGTGAAATCTTGGCCTGCCTGAAATAGAGCTATCTTATTTTGGAAAAAGAGTACAAATCTAGCTTTGATTGCAGATTGTGCAGTACAGACAACCCGAACATCAATATAACTCCTAAAAGGATCAACAAAATGATACTAACATAGTACCTTAATAGAAATAGCCAGATGTTAATGTTGTTGATAATCCTAATATTTAAAAAAAACACTTGTAAAGTATTATTAAAGTGATACACAAAATGCTGGGTTTCATCTATATAATTAACTTCTGGCTACACTTCGCCTCCAGGCAAAACCAGCTGAAACTCTACTCCTCCCAAATGTGTTATATGGATCTGTATACATGGAATACCTGAATCAAAATGATTACACTTGCAATAGCTGGAAATAAAGTTGTTAAAGTGCTGCAAACAAGCCGTCCTGCTCCCCACCCTCCTCCAGGCAAAGTTAGCTTCCTTCCACATCTATTTGATGGATCCATAGACCTGCGAAATTGAAAGAAATAATCAAATTGACTAAATTATCAACTCAACTTTCTTTCCAAATAACTTTTTATTGAAAGGTTTTCATAAGATCAAAAATAACACAGAATCATAAAAATACAGAATACATGGAAAGCAATAAGGTGAGGATAGGTTTAAGTATATGTATGTGTGTGTGTGTGTGTGTGTGTGTGTGTGTGTGTGTGTGTGTGTGTGTGTGTGTGTGTGTCAGTGCAGAGGAACCAAATAAGTGCATCTACTACCCTACTGCCTTCAAAGCACTACATAAGGTGCACCTTAGCAACTTTTCCTCATGCATCTCCTGAGAAAACACTTAATCTGTATTCTCAAACTTTGCTTGAGTCAACATTTCAAGTTTTACTTCATAGTAAACTGCTGCAGCAATGTATAAAAAATATTTTTTTTTATTCGACTTCCTTAGTTTACATTTGATTTTCTTAATGCTTTGGAATATGTCTACACATTTAGTATACCGTTTCTATAGCTCCTTCTTCCCTTTGTTCACAAATGTCTTTGACTTGTGTATGTGAACTTAAAAACATTGTGGTTTGTATATTTTTATGTGATGCAAGTCGTTTAGGTTATAAGACTCTGTATTTTTTTTACACATTTCTATAAGAATGTTTTGGAATTGTTTTACATCTCCTCTCTTATTATGTGAAATACTACTGGTCTTTTATCTTTTTTTGTATAATTGTTTTGAAGGCTTTTCCTCCTCAGATTCCCTGTGAAAAAGAGCTCTGCTTGCAGGATTAATGTGGTTAAAGTGTTAGTAAATTAAGCCACTTAGTTTTAAGTCTTGAATGCTAGTGGCACTTGCCGTACAAACTGTAGCCAGTGTCCTTTTGCTACCTTTTATAGTCTGCTGACAAGGATGTTCTAACACACCTTTTTTCCACCATAGCTGTGTGAGAGAGATCATTCAGAAAAGTGTTTGAAACTGCCTGTTAATATTTGAACAAACATTCTTAACTTTTAAGAAAAAGTTAAGAGTATCTCGTTGATGTCTACAGGTGTCACTGCTTTATAGACAGGCCAGTTACAGTGCTTCTAAATCGGCAACCATTCTCCATACATTGCATTAATGTTCCATTGTGCATGTGTACAATTTATGTTACTGTACTACTATGTAAAAGTGTTTCCATTTGTATTTATATACCTCTGATCTATGTATCTGTAACAATATGTTTGCCTTATGCAGATATTTCCCTTTGTTGCTGAAAAGGGTTTGAGGGCAGGTTCACTTACATCTTTAACAAATGGCAAGTATATTAATTGGTTAATATTTAGGCACACATGTACAATCATAAATTTGCCATAAAACATGGTATCAATTGCTTAAAGTCCATTTAAAAACAGAAACAGTTAAACAAGTATACTGCTGTGATGCTTGCAGTGTGTGTGCCTCTTTTATAGAGGAGATTAATTGGTGCTTCTTATAGCCCTTGGAGCAGCCTTCCAGCAGTAATTACTTACTGAGTTGCCAGTATACAATATCTTACTGCCCTGGATAATTTGTATGAGACAGATGAGCTCGGGAATCTCTTTAACTAGGGCAGAAGGCATTATTTTGATTATGTTTAGCATTATGTATGACACCGTGGAAGCTAAGTTCAGGAATAATTATGAGAAGGATGTAGTATGGCAGATGGAACATGGAGGTCTTGCTTACCTGGTTAAATGTGTAAACATAACAAATTGAAGCTGAATAACGGCAAAATATATGGTGCAGTATGTGTATATGGAACACCAGAAGTTGTTGGGGTGATGAGGGAGACTGATGGAATGTGATCCTCTACAGAATGTGGGTTCTACTGTAAGAAGGAAGTAAGGTGGATTTGTATGGGATCTTGGTCTTTCTATTGCCATGTTCTGAGCAAGTACCAGATGAATGCAGTTCCATCTTGAGACTGTGTCTTTTTTTCTTTTTGAGCACCCCCCCAACACACGCACACACCTGCTGTGGGCCATACCTTTTGAGTATTTGCAGATTATTTTAAATTTGTATTGTGCAGTACAGAGTAACCTTGCAGTATCTCCTTGACTTATTTTTTTCTTAAGGCAGTTTGATTTACATTTTCACTCATGGCAATCTGTGTGACTTTGATATTTTTTTATCACTGTGTATTTTACATATATTTAGCATGCTGTTCATCCTCCCATGGGCATCTTCCTTATTCCATTCCAAACTAATGGTCTGTTTCTTATTAAATTTCTTTCATGAACTTACTCATGAGTTACTATCTTACAACAGCAATTTTTTCTTCCATTTAATTTAGTGTTATAGATTTTTATAATGCAGTGTAGTACAGTGTTTGTAAAAATTCATTGTTGTGACAGACTTATTTTGGAAAAGAACATTTTTTTCACTGTTTAGAGGGAGTGGAGTGCGAGGTACAGATTTATTTTGTCAAATACTGACCAATTTAGTACTGATTGAGTAGCTACCTGTTAGGCTGCAAAAATGGTAAGTAAGACCTAAGAAATTGCTCTCAAAATGCAAATGAAGGGAACTTCCAAGATGGCTGCACACCGAGTAACTGCTTTATTTCAGCTCTCCCAGTATGAAAATAGAAACTTAGAAAAGAGACAGTGAAGTTGTCTTTTGGTTAAATTTACATTACTGACTAAGAAGTGCACTGCTTGGATGCCAGCATAAAAGGCATTTTGAGAACCTGAAAGAAAGTCAACCACAAATGGTGAAAAGAGAACACTTGCTGGGAATAATCCTGCAGCTGTTCAGCAAAAGGCAGTTCAAGTTCCAGCTTTGGTGCAAGACGTGACTTCCAGTGATATAGAGGAAGAAATAAGTTAAATGTGCTGAGAGATGATTAAAGTAAAACACTGAAGGAGTATATATCAACTGAGATAACAAAAAGGCTGAAAAAAGAAGCTTCAAACAGATATTCAGTTGAGCTGTTAAAAATGCAAAAAATCAGAGGTTAACATGAAGAAAAGGCTGGCAGAATATGAGACTTATCATGAAGAGATGTTTCAAAAAATGTACCAGAAAAACTGGAAGAAACAGTGTATTCATTTTATGAAGGCACATGGACTGAATTCCAAAGTCTTGGGTCCTGCATCGGTTGTTGTCTCCTCTTCCATGACGTCAGGTCGTCAGGGGTATAAAACAAGCAGCTGACACCATTTTCTTTAGTCTTTCTTGCCGCGCGGTGCCCAAAGCAGAAGCATTTCGCAAGTGCTGGTCGGCCGACTCCTGAAATATTCGAGTTTGAGTTTCAGAACCGAAGTCTTCGCTAAAGCTAAGTACCCCATTGGGGAAACTTTTTTTCTTGCTCCATTCCGATGTCAGAAAAAGTTAATTGTATTACTTGTGGGAAGCAAATACCTCATAAGGATTTCCATTTATACTGTATTCCTTGCCTAGGCCCTGATTACAACGTACCTGGCTGTCGGTTTTGTGCTAGATTTAACCAACGTACTATTAAGCATTGGTATATGTTTGTCTCAAAGTATTTTGGTAACAGATTTAACTACCCAGAAATGTCGTTAGATAGCAATCCGACTACAGGAGTACATAAAAACGCAAAGAAAAGGACAGAGTTAGACAGTCGAGGTCCAAAACCGATGATGAAGCTTCTCCTAAGCCAGTCGCCGGTTCGCCGGTACTCAGTGAGGCGCTTTTGCAGCCCCTGATACCCGCTACTTTTGAGTCGCAGGCCCCTACAGAGACCCATGTGGAGTCCGGCACGTTGCGAGATACTCAAAGTATTGGACCCACGGATGTATCTCCCGTGGATGGGTCCGGAGCCACTCAGCAGGCACCGGCTTCTGAGGGTGCATTCAGGCCTCAACATTTTTATATCAAACCGACGACAGCTGCAAAACCAAAGACAAAAGCAACTTCTAAAACTAAAAAACTGACGCATGAGCCACGTGCACAGACCGCTATGCCTAAAAAACAGATGATCAAAATGGCTGAAGACCTTATTACCTTGATCAGGGGTTCCCATCCCCCTCCTGATAAGAGGCCTAGGCAAGACACTGATTATGAATCTTCAGATCGGGTTTCTATTTCTTCCGATTCCTCTTCTGATCAGGAATTATCTATACCTCCCTATGAGGATTCTGATGCAGAGGAGTCTATACCATCTGCATCTCCTCCTGAGGATTATTCATTTGGAGAAACCTTGCATACTTTGAGGGAGCATTTTCACTGGGAGAGTCAAGATTTCTCAGAATTAAAAAAGAGGCTCAGGGATTTCCTTCTTCTCCCTCAGCACAGGCCTTTAGCCATACCCTGTGTTTTAGACATTGTGGATGATGTGTTTTCGAAGTCAAGCTTGACCCCAGACTCCTTACCTCTGGCTCCCAGTAAGCCTGACAGATATTGCAAGGTCCCTGACTCACATATTTTTATTTAGAAACCCTGCTGCTGATCCTGAAACTATTTCACATGGTCCAAGGGAGTTAAGGCCTCAACAGCAAAAAATCCTACCCCCTCTGACAGAGATTCAAGGGCACTGGATAGATGGGGAAAAAAGGTTTATACATCCGCAACCTTGGCAATTAGGGCCTTAAACTGCCAATTTCATATGCTCAAGTATCAACAACATGTTATGGGACTGCTGAAACAGAAAATTATGTTGATTTTTGAATGTGCAGAAAATAAAGAATTGCAGGAATTATTGCATGCAGCTGAACACGTTGGAAAGCATACTTTGCAATGTGGTTTTAATTCCTTAGAGGCCTCCTGCAGGGCCTCAGTTACTGGATCTGTGATTAGGAGGCATGCCTGGCTAAAAGAGAAAAATTTGCCTGACCAGTTAAAGCTAAATTACTGGATGCACCTTTACAGCATGATACTCTGTTTGGTATTAAGGCAGAAGAGGTTTTGAAGAAAATGGAAGACAAAGCTAAGTCTATGCAAACGGTAAAAGACTTCTTACAAGTACAGCCACCAAGATTCAGCAGACACTGGCCTACAAAAAAATGGTCCTTTCCTGTGTCAGACAGAGCTCAAAGGGGCAAATCCAGATGCCCTAAGGGTTCCAGATACCAGGCACAAGATTCTTACAGGTCAAAGCAATGGGGTGCTTCTACCTCCAAATCTGGTGGAAATAAAGCACAAACCTACAGAAAACAGTCTCAATGACTTCCCTCTGCCTTCTCCAAGCACTTCCCTTTTGGCAGCACCCTTAGGTGGAAAATTAGCCCTTTTTTGCTCAAAATTGGCAGTTAATAACTCAGGACAAGTGGATGCTAAACATAGTATCACAAGGATACAGATTCCATTTTCATACTCTGCCAATGGCAAACGGTTGGCTGGATCTGCCAAAAAATCAATGGGCAGAGGCACAGAAACAGGTTACGTCCCTCATGGATATGGGGGCTATTCAACCAGTACCAGAACAGGAAAAAGGACAAGGTTTTTACTCAAGACTGTTCTTGGTACCCAAAAAGGACAAGGCCTGGTGGCCAATACTGGATTTATCGATTCTGAACACATACCTGGGCATTCCAAAATTCAAAATGTTGACTTTGCAGCAGCTTCTGCCCATGCTGGGCAAGAATGCTTGGCTGGTGACATTAGACCTAAAAGAGGCATACCTGCATGTCCCAATAAGACAATCGTGCAGAAGATACCTCAGATTCAAAGCTGGCTTAATGCATTACCAATTCTCTCCACTGCCCTTTGGCTTATCTACTGCGCCCAGGGTCTTTACAAAATGCCTGGCACCAGTAATTGCTTTTTTGCAGACAAAGAAGTATACACATATACCCTTACTTGGACGACAGTCTCATTCAAGCAGAGAACAAGGACATTCTTTTTCAACACCTGGCATTTGTGAAAAGGCTTCTAATATGCCTACGGTACACAATAAACAAAATTAAATCACAACTGGTACCCTCTCAAAACATAACATTCCTGGGTGCAAGCTTGAATACAACTGCCCAGATGGCTTACCTCACGCCAGACAAACAAAGGCAACTCACTACTTACTTCAAACTGATGGCAACAAAATCCCAATTATCTGCAAGACAAACTCTGCAGGCTTTGGGCTTCATGGCATCCTGCATCCTACTGATTCCATATGCAAGACTGCATATGAGGAAACTTCAATGGTAACTAAAAAGTTTATGGAGTCAACATTGTCACAGTCTGGAAACAATGATTCCTCTCATTCCCTGCCTACAACAGGAGTTTCTATGGTGGGCAAAGGCATGTCACCAAAACATGGGACGGGCCTTCACTCTTCCCCCTGGCAGCCAAATCTTAACAGACACATCAGATTATGCCTGGGGACCCACATGGCTGGAAGATGCATTCAGGGCATATGGACCCCAAAACAAATGCATCTACATAGCAACCAAAAAGAGATGCTAGCTGTTCAAAATGCCTTGACAGCCTTCAAGGACTTACTTCATCCAGGACAACTACTGATGAAGATGGACAACACCACGGTTATGTGGTATATAAACAAGCAGGGGGGGGGTACGCACTCATACCCCCTTTGCAGACTAGCCATGACACTGTGGGACACAGCTTTGACTTACCAAATACGTCTTCAAGCTCAATTCCTGCCAGGAAAACAAAATACACTGGCAGACGATTTAAGCAGAAACCTTATGGACCCTCACGAGTGGAAACTAGATCCACAAGTCTTCAGCACGATAACAAAGGAATGGGGGAGCCCGGACATAGATTTGTTTGCCTCTCCTCAAAATTATCAATTTAAAAGATTCTGCACAAGGACTTATCACAGACAAGCATGGAAAGTGGACGCCCTATCCTTCAGTTGGAAAAACCTATCAGTTTACGCCTTTCCTCCTCTGCCTTTACTTCCCAGGGTCCTACTAAAAGTCAGACAAGAGAAACCAAAGATGACACTATTTGCCCCAGACTGGTCCCGCCAATACTGGTAACCAATCCTAAGGAACTTGTCTCTATACCCAGCTTGGACCTTACCTCAAAGACCTCAACTACTGTCCCAGCAACACAATCAGATCCTGCACAATCAACTCCAGACACTGAACCTGGCAGCATGGCTGATCATGTAGTTATACAAACAACACCTCTCAGACAAGCTGTGATGGATGCCATTTTGGAAGCCAGAAGGCCTAGTACTAGAAAATCTTATGCTGATAAATGGAAGAGATTCTGTGCTTGGAATCAAGCACAAGGAACCGATACAGCAGAACCAAATATTCCTCAGATATTACAATACTTGACTGAGATGCTTGACAAAGGCCTATCTTTCTCATCAATTAAAATCCATGCCTCTGCCATTTCCGCTCATTACAATACAGAGCCACCAATCTTTTCTTAGAGGAGCCAAAAATTTAATGCCTCCTAGAAGATCACCAATACCTGCATGGGACCTCAATTATGTGTTGGAAAAGCTCACCCTGCCTCCATTTGAACATGCTGCTACTGCTGATATAAAGTTCTTATCATGCTCTGCTACTAGCAATTACTTCAGCAAGAAGAGTCTCAGAGCTACAGGCCCTCATGGCTGTTCATAGGTTCATAGGTTAGTACTAGGCTATCAGCCCTAGGGCCTATACAAGCCTAGCCATAACAATTCCCTGAATATTTCTTCCCACATTATTTACTTTCCTGGACCCCTGTCTAGCAGGGCGACTGATGTGATCCCTGGGGTGAATTTCCTTTCTCCCATCCAATCGTCAAGGTTCCTCTTGAAGAGGGCCAAAGAGGCACTCTGCTTGACATGTATGGGCAATCTATTCCAGAGTCTGGGGAGTCTCTGGGTCAGGAACCTATCCCTCCAACATGTTTTGTTTATTGTGATGACAAGGTTTAGATCCCTGGAGCGTGTAGCTCTGAGGGATTGGGATTTCTTTAAGTGTAGCATGTCCAACAGCTCTGGGTTTGACATGGCCTTGTATGTTAAGCAGAGATCGCCTCTGAGTAGACGATATGCGACAGAATATAGCTGGAGTTTTTTAAGGCGGTCAGCATAGGGCATCTGCTTTAGGCCTGTGATTCTTTTAGTGAGGTATTTCTGAGGCCTTTCCAGTTGTTGCAGATGTCTTGAGAGGTACATACCAAATGGGGCATTGTATTCTATAATGGGTCTAATGAGGGATGAGTACAGTGGGACAATGACCTCCTTTTTTCTGTATGAAAAGCCCTTTGTGATGAGGTGTGCCACATAGAAGTATTTCCTGACTGTTGTGGCGATGTGGTTATCGAAGGTGAGACCACTGTCCACCTGTGTCCCTAAGTCTCTTATCACACTTTTATTATTTTACCCAGACAGGGTGTCTTTGAGGACAAATCCTTCATTTATGCCTAAGGTGGTTTCCAGTGTGGCTCTTAACCAAACTACTCATCTGCCAACCCTTTATCCAAATCTGCAGAACAAGGGGGAGAGAATTCTGCATTCCTTGGACGTACATAGACAGCTAGATTCTACTTGAGTAGGACTAAAGTTCTAAGAAAAACTGAGCAATTACTAGTGACATATGCTGCAGGATCAGAAGGAAAGGCTATTTCAAAGCAGACTTTTTCAAAGTGGATAAGCCACTGCATTCGTTTCTGCTACTTGCACTGTGGCAAACCTGTGCCCAAGGGCATTAGGTCTCATTCCACCAGAGCTGCAGCTACTTCAGCAGCCTTTCTTTGAGGAGTACCAACCAAAGACATTCTAGAGGCTGCTACTTGGAGTTCGGTTCACACCTTTACAAAGCATTATCATTTGCCTCATACTCTTAAGTCCAGGGCAGACTTTGCCACTGCAGTTCTGCAGGGCCTTTTAGCCGCACCTAATGCTGTTTAGCTCCAGCCTCCCATCCATAGCTTTGGGATTCTACCCAAATGTAATGACTGCAACAGTGAAACACGAAGAACATAGTACAGTTGTGTACACTTACCATAAATGTAGATATTCAAGTGTATTCACTGTTGCAGTCCAGGTTACCCGCCCGCCATCCCCCCTTTCATTCTGGAGTTTATCTTTCCTTCTCTATCTTCTACAACCTGTGTGGTGTATTTGCTTGTAGATGAAGGTAAAGTTTATATTGATGCAGGTATATATATAGTTTTTATATATATATATTTTTGCTACCTTTTTGGGGGCACCCGACATCTGGGGCAAGAAAAACTTAAGAAAATGGTGTCGACTGCTTGTTTTATACCCCTGATGACCTGACATCATGGAAGAGGAGACAGCAACCGACACAGGACCCAAGACTTTGGAACTCAGGCCGACTGAAGGCAACCTGCCAGCAGATTACTCAAATGTAATGACTGCAACAGTGAATACACTCGAACATCTACATTTATGGTAAGTGTACACAACTGTACTTTTTAAAAAATGTAGCCACTGCAATGTAAAAAGAGAAAAAGCCTGGACAAAAGAGCATGATACAAGTAAAACTGTTATACCTTTTCTTATATTTGCATATGGGAATGACTGGATAAAGGTCCTTGTCCTGATTTAATAACAAGTTTTAAGGGGAAGCAAATAAATAAAAACATTGAATACAATGAATACTGAATAGCGTTTTCCTCTAGCACATAAATGTTTACAGTGCAATATCTGTAGTGGAACGCAGCCGTTTGTCTCCATAGAAACATGAGGACCAGATAATCTGATAAGGGGACAATAAAAACATAATACTACTTTCTTTTAATGGCTAGGAGATAATGTTTTCTGAAGGCATGCAAGGAGTTTTCTTCATTTGGTAGAAGAATAAAGATGAGACAAAGACAGTACTTAGTGGAAGTAGGGCAGACATGCATTGTAGCATGGATAACCTTCATTATGGGTTAATTCAAGCCTGTAACTGTGGTTGTCGGTCTGGGACAACTGTTCCTATTAGGAGTGTTAAACTTCATTATTTGAAGATTCAGATAGTTTTTTTGTGTTACTGTTAATAGATTTTGGGGGTATTCTGGAGGTGTGTTTTGTTTGAGGGTTTTCATAATGTGACAGTTTCAAATGGGTATGTCGAGAAAAAACTGTATAAATGATCAACCTGCCAAAAATTAGTGTATGTATGTAACACACAAGCTGAGACTAGACATAAAAAAACGGTTGTACGTAACAGGTGGGAATAATAACTTTTTATCATAATGACAGTTTCCATATTTTCTTTAAATGTTAATGGTCTCACAGATATATACAAAAAAGAAAGAAAAGAGTTAATTATAGTAAAAAATGCAGAGTGTAGATAGCTATGTTACAGGAGACTAATTTGAAATTAAGTGAGCCTGTGAATGTGATAATGGTAGGATTTCAGGATGGTCATTCAGCTGAATATCTGGGGCAAAGAAAAAAAGGTGAGTACTTGTATTAATTGCAAGAGGAGCTCCAGTGGTTATAGAGGAAAAAAATAATAGTAGATTTGTAGCAATAAGGGTCTACTGGCAAGGGAGGATGATTATGCTGGTTTGTGTTTATATTCCACCTCAAACTGCTGTAATGGATCTTGAGAAAATTCTGGTTGAAATAATCGGCTATCAACAGGGAATGTTACTTATCGTTAGGGACTGGAATCTGATTTGCACCAGTGAGGATGCATCTAGGGGGACATCGATGGGAAAATATAAAAAAAGAGAGAGTAGATTTTTGAAGACATTTGTGAAAATATTTATGTAATATATGAATTCAGTAGTAGGAGTTCTGAGAGAATGTATGTTATTCCCCAAGGTACAAAACCTGGGGTAGGCTAGACAGGAATGATATTTCACAGGAATATGTGTATTTAATTGAAAGTTTTGATATACATCTAATAACTATTTTAGATCATGCAACAATAATTAAAATAAAAATGCAGGGTAGTGAAATGAAAATGAGACACTGGCACTTCCCCACCTATCTATTAAAAAGAGAGGAATTTAAGGACTCTGTAGTGGAAATTATTTGGGAGTTATTACAGAAGATGGAAATTTCTTTTGAAAATATAGCAAGAGAGTGGGATAAAATTCAAGTGGAATTCAACAATAGGGTGGAAATAATAATAGATTAGGTTACGAAATAACACGAATTATTTAGATGGACTGGCAAAGGTGAAAGTATTGCAGAATAGGGGGGATATCACAGAACAAGGAGAGGCACAATTGCAGAGTGCTAAAGAGAAAATAAAGGACTACGTAGATAATATGCATATGTTTAGAAAGATTGCTGTTAAGCTACTGTTCTTTAACTCCAGACACAAAGGCTCATACAGCAAGAAATAGGAAGGGCTGTTGTGAAACTTAGTGTGCCTGTAACAAGGAAAAGAACCAGAGATCATGTAGAGGTATTAGAATATTTCAGAAATTTTATCTGTATAAAAGCAGGGAAATGTGGTAGTCAAGGAAAAAGTACAAATGAAAATGTATGGAATAATTAAATATGCTGAGATTAAAGGTAGATGAGGCTGAATCACTAACCGGATAGGAGATGAGATAAAAATGGTGATGTATAACCAATCTACTTGAAAGCTAGGAGGGAAGAAAGTGATAAACATATGGAGGGTTTTGTTTAACAGTATTTTAAAAGGAGAAGCACCAGCATCCTGGAAGAAGGCTGTGGCAATTGTAATACCTAAAGATGGTGAAGACCCATCGGATCCAAATTTATGTACAGTAGGCCCATTTCGATTCTAACCATGATTATAAAGTGTTTGTCTATAATGTCTAAAAGAATGGCAGTGGTGATGCCAAAATTGGTAGATCTGGATCAGTCTGATTTTGTGGAGGGGAGGTAAATATTTGGCAGCATTAATAGAACAGTGATGATCTAGAGGGAAGCAGAATGAAGGAAATATCACTGTTTGGGTCTTGATGCAGAGCAAACATTTGTTAGTGTAAGCTGGGATTTTATGATCAGGGCAGTGGAAGCACTCGATAATTTCTGTTTGAGCAGATGAATCAGTCAGGGGTGTCCTCTTTCCCCTTTGTTATTTGTATTTATATTTAGAACCATTGGCAAAGAAAATAAGGGACTACCAAATTCAAGGATATAGTTGGTATGGTGGTAGAGAAAAATTGGCTTTATTTGCAGAAATTGTTTTACACATAATAAAACCGGAAAATGACACTTGCAGATAAATACAAACAAGAAAGAGTAGTGTACTATATCAAAAAATGTAGAGTGCAAATATCTGTGCTACAAGAGACACACTTGGAAAGAACCGAACATGTGAATTTGATAAACAAAGGTTTTCAGGATGGTTATTCAGCGAAGTACCTAGGGCAAATGAGAGGACTACTTATATTAATTGCAAGAGGAGCTCCAATAGTAATAGAAGAGGATAAAAAAGACAATAATGGTATATTTGTAGTACTAAGGGGGCTACTGGCAAGGCAGGAGGATTACACTGGCATGTATTTGTATTCCACCAAAAACTGCTGTACTGGAGCTTAAGAAAATTCTGGGAGAAATGATCAGCTTTCAGCAAGGAATATTACTTACAGGTGGGGACTGAAATTTGATTTTCAACAGTGAAGATGTATCTGAGAGGCCCAGAAAGGAAAATGATGACAAAGGAGGTTAGATTTTTAAAGAAATTTATGAAAATAATATTTGGCATGGCAGATGTGAATTCAGTACTAGGCATTCAAAGAGAATTTACATATTCCCCAACATACAAAAACTGGGCTAAGCTAGACAGAATTTACATTTCACGTGAACGTGTGCATTTAATTGAAGGGCTTGATACACACCCAATAATTATTTCAGATTATGTGCCAATAATAACAAAACATAGGTAATGGAATAAAAGTGAGACACTGATACTTTCCCACCTATCTGTTGAAAAGAAAGGAATTTATGGAATGGGAAATTATTCAGGGGCTATTGGAGAAGATAGACAAGATAAAAATACCACTAGGGAGTGGGATAAAATTAAAGTGGAATTTAAAAATAGCGTGGAAATGAAAGAAAGGGAGGTATGGTTAAGAAGTAACAAGAAATGGAAATATTTATGAAATAATTAAATATGCAAAGGTTAGAGGTAGAGGAGGCTCAATTACTAACAGGATAGAAGGAGATGAGATAAAAATGGTGATGTATAATCAAATCTATAGGAACGTCCCCATGAATAGATGGTACTCATGTGGATGTTTGAAAGCTTGGAGGGGAAAAAGTGATAAAGATCTGGAAGGTTTTAACGGTATTTTAAGAGAAGTACCAACATCTTGGAAGAAAGCGTGGTAGCTGTAATACATAAAGAAGGTAAAGATCCATCATAGTTAGCTTCATACAGGCCCATTTCAATATGAAATCAAGATTATAAAGTGTTTGTCTATAATGGCTAAAAGAATGGCAAACGTGATGCCAAAACTGATAGATATGGATCAGTGTGGTTTTATGGAGGGGAGGCAAACATTTAACAACATTAACAGAACAGTGATGATCCAGAGAGAAACAGAGTGTAAGAAGATAGCACTTTGGTTGGTGGGAATTGATGCAGAGAATGCATTTGACAGAGTAATCTGGAACTTTGAGTAGAGCAATGGAAGCATTTACATTCCCTGATAAAATTATAAGGTTGATTTGGATGATATGAGCAGAGGAAGCAGACAGGGGTATCCTCTCTCCCTTTATTGTTTGCATTATTTTTAGACTCACTGGCAGAGAAAATAAGGGACTCAGAAATTCAATGATATTATTGTTATGGTAGTCAAAGAAAGCTAACTGCATTTGCAGATGACATAATTTTATACCTGGCAAAACCAGAAAGGGACATTACAGTCCCATGGAACGTATTGAGACAGTTTCAAACCTTTTCAGGATACAAAATTAATGAAGCTAAAACAAAAGCAATAGTGGTGAATTACGTACCCACATACGAATTGTTTCAGCAATATCCATACTTATGGGGACATGATAAAATTAAGTGTTTAGAATTATCCATTAAAAATGATACCCGTGTGGCAGCTAAGGATATGTGAGAAGAGACTAAACAAAAGATAATACAAAAAGTGAGAAAATGGATGCTCTGTTATATGCATACCAGTAGTAAGATCTAAGCAATTAAAATATTTTTAGTCCCTCTAGTCTTATACTGAGGTCAAGCATATTTTTATCAATCAGAGGAAAAGTTGTGGATAGCACTTAATAAAGAGCTGAAGGAATGTATCTGTGAGGGGAAGATAGCACGAGCCAAGTGGGATAAGCTTATTTTTCCAACAGAACGGGGCAGATTGGGATTACTCAAGTTGAAGGGCTATTTCAGAGCAACACAGTTAAGGGTTCTCTACATAGCACAAGCAGAAAACTATAATTCAAAGTGGAAAGAGATGATGATGAAGGGGGTGGGGCTCAAGAAACAGAGAGAGACTGGGATTTTGGATGCAGACCTTTAAGGAGAACAACAATCATACAGAATATTGTATTCATAATGTAGCAGAAGGTATTCTAAGAGTTAAGACAACATGGGAATGGTGAAATGAGATTCTGCCAATAGGGATGATTACAATTAGAGTTACAGACAATAGGCAAGGGGGGGCAGGAATATTTTGGAGAAAACTGGCAAAGGAACCAAGGAAATAACTAAAGAGGGAAAGGTAATTGAATGGGAAGATGCCAAGCACTTATTTGGACTGCAGATTAGAGATTGTCTTCCATATCAAGGATTGATATCGGAGTATAGGCAAAGAGAAAGAAATAGGGGGTCCTAAACGAAAGACCAGCACTGGTAGAGTTTTTAGTAGAATCTAGAACAGAAGTTGCGATTAAGAAAGGAATAATTAGGAGAGCATATAATATAGTGCATAACTATAAGAATCCATCAGAGGAGGTTAAGAAGGATGGGGAAGAGGGATTCAATAAGCAATTCACAAAGAAGCAATGGGGAGATATATGTGTGTCTCCTAAATATGCAACAAAATCTAAATGATTTAGGATCTTTGCCTGGAAGTGTTTACTTGGGTATTTTTATACCCCAAGCAGACTCCAAAGAATTTTTCCTCAGGTAGATAACAAATGTTGGAGGTGTGATGGGGAAGAAAGAGGCAACTGGGAACATATTTTCTGGGAGTGTAATGAGTTGGTAGACTTTAAAGATTCCCTGCAGACTGCTCTGTTGGGGATGCTAGGTGAGCAAATTGGAGTAACCAAGGAAATTATTTTTTTTGAGCTATGATACAGAATCAGAATTGCCTACACATAGTAAGGCCTTGCTGAGTCTAAATATGATGGCTGCCAAAAAAAACAATTAATAGAAAATGGAAATCAAAGTCTAAATCAACTTTACTAGAAATAGCGAAGATCGTAACAGAAAGAAAACAACTGGAACTGGAGCTTTTAGAAATGGGTAGGAGCAAGTTATACAGGAAAAAATGAGAAATTTGATATGAGTACAAGCAGAGGAGGAACAAGGTTTAAAAGAAGTTAGAATTTGAATGAGCTATGTAATGGCTGACTGACAGTGACTGGATATGTGAAACGTGATGTATAATGTTTACAGCTACAGTTGTATCAGCATGGTTTGTAATGTATAATGTTCGCAACTGAGATTGTATCACTGTGGTTTACTTTCATTTATATAAATGTAAGATTGCCTATGTCATACATAATTTAATAAAGATGTTCTTGTTAAAAAAAAAAAAAAAAAAGGAAATGACATTTTGTTGTTTTGGAACATTTTGGAGACAGTTTCAAGTCTTTCCGGGATACAAAATTAATGAAGATAATACAAAGGCAATAGGTTAATAGGTTTAAACTACATACCCACACACGAATTGGTTCAGTAATATCCATATTTATGGAGACATGATAAAATTAAGTACTTCAGAGTATGGATTCTGTTTTGGCAGCTAATAATATGTGGGAAGAGACTAAACAAAAATAGTAATAAAAAACTGAGAAAGTGGAAGCTCTGTTTTATGGATAGTAAGATACAAGCAGTGAAAATGTTATTTTAGTTTAATACATAGGTCAGGCATAGCTGCGGTGGTGGTGCTGCGGTAGCGTTGTCGCCTCACAGTAAGACGTTGTCCTGTTCGATTCTCAGCTAAGTCGTGTTCTGTGTGGAGACATGCGTGAATGGGCGTACCTTCGTTGAAGGTTGTACGTCAGGCCTGACAAGCCGGTAAGTAAAAATCTACTGCCAATCATTAGCGGACCGGAGTTCCGCTGTGGCGACCCCTAACCGGGAAAAGCTGAAAGATACAACAACACAGGTCAGGCATATTTTTATCAACTGAGTAGAAGTTGTGGATAACAATTAATACAGCTGAATGATATATATGGGAGGAGAAGAGTTCGAGTCAAATGGGTTAAGCTGATCCTTCCAATAGAACAAGGTGGTTTGGGATTACCTGATTTGAAGGAGTATTTCAGAGCTACACAGTTAAGGCTCATATACATAACACAAGCAGAAACCTATAATTCAAAGTGGAAAGGGATGATGATGAAACATGGGGGAAGCTCAAAAAACAAGGACAGACTGGGATTTTGTTGGATGCAGATCCTTTAGGAGAATAACAGTAACCATGGAGAATACTATATTCATAAAGTAGCTAAAACTATTCTAAGAACTAAGCCAACACAGGAATGGAGAAAGGTTTTGCCGATAGGGATGACTGCACTTAGGGGTACAGAGAATAGGCAACAGGGGGCTGGAATTTACTGGAGAAAACTGACAAAGAAACCAAGGTATTGGGAACATATATTTACAGAGGGAAAGGAAATATAATGGGAAGAGGCTCAGAATTCATTTGGACTGCATGCTATAGATCGCCTTCCCTATTAAGGATTGATATTAGACTATAGGCACAGAGAAAGCTATAGGGGATCCTAAGTGAAAGACCAGCACAGGTAGAGTTTTTAGTAGAATCTAGAGCAAGTTGCTGTTAAAAAAATGGATAACAAGTAGGGCATATGTAATATTGCATGATAACTATAGAAGTCAATCGGAGGAGGTTAGAAGGGATTGGGAAGAGAGCTAGGATAAGCAATTCATAAGTAAACAATGGGGTATATATATTTGGCTCCCAAATCTGCAACAAAATCTAGTAGATTTAGTATTTTTGCTTGGAAATGTTTGCAGAGTTATTTTCATACCTAAGGCAGACTCCAAACATTTTTTCATGTGGTAGATTTCAAATGTTTTAAGTGTGATGGGGAAGAAAGAGGTGATTGTGAACATATTTTTTGCAATTGTAGTTAGTTGGCAAACTTTAAAAATTACCTGCTACTCTTAACAGAAATATTGAGTGAGCAAATTGGTGTAAGTAAGTAAGAAAATTATTTTTTGAACTGTGATACAGAATTGGAATTGCTCAGACATAGTAGGGCCTTGCTGATTTTAATTCTGATGGCTACCTAAAAAGCAATTACTAGAAAATGGAAATCGGTCTAAACCAACTGTACTAGAAGTTGTGAATCTAATAACCTATGTAAAACAAATGGAAGTTTTTATAAAAGGGCAGGAGTGAATTATATTGAAAAAAAATGGCAACAGTGGGAACAATGCATGCAGAATAATGTTGTTTAAAGGAAGGCAAGAATTGAATGAGCTTTGTAATATTTGACTGACAGCGACTGGATCGATTATATAAATGGTGTACAACGTTTGTAACTGAAAATGTATTTTTATATCAATGTAAGATTGTGCACGTCAAGTGCAAATGATGACTGGTAAAACCTGAGCCCTATCCCAATTGTGGCAGGGTGGATCTACTTTTTTTTTTTGAAAGTACATTATTTCAAACGAGAAAAGTACAGCCCCACTTCTGTGAAAGTGCACTTCAGCAAAAGTGCACTTTTGCAAAAGCCGATTCACAGAAGGATGGTACAGTGGAGATAAGGAAATGTATCCTTTTCCCCACTGTAGTGTCACCTTGGAGTTTGTATATTTAAGTAGCGGGGATGTGGGTGGGGGGGGGTGCAAAACAATGTTTTTTGTTTGTTATCCATTTATTTTGGCGATTCGGTGAATCTGCTTTCGTGAAAGTGCACTTTCGCTGAAGTGTACTTTCTCAGAGGTCAGGTCATACTCTTCTTAGTCAAAGTAATGTAACTTCGACTAATAAAAGTAGACCCGGCAGGGTATATACATTCAGAGAGGCAGACTGGTGGAGTTTTGAATCCAACCACTGCCTACCAGTGTGAGTGTGAAGACTGGTGACAGGGGCTGCAGTGCTATGATTTGCTCAATTTCCTAAAAATACATTTAAAATCTTTACAACTAAATCTTAAGCCCACCAGGGGTATAGTCTCTTCAGGTACACCACAGCTGCTAAACATTTTAAGTGTAAACAGGGCACTAACATGTGAACCACTAAACATTTCAGTAACTGCAGGTTGATCTTAAAGAGCAAGCAGGAAATGTGGACTGTTGCGCTTGGTATTGGCCTACAGTACCCACTAATAATATCCACACAATGAAGAGGCCTGCACATAAGAATAAGCTCCATAAATTGAATGCCCCATAAAGCAGAATTTTTGGTCTAGTTCCCCAAACCCTTTTCTCACCATTCATGCATGCGGTGTCCCTGTTTATCTTTCTGTTTTATTGCCTTCCAGTGCTCACTTAGCCACATTAACTGTATTTTAAACTATTGCATGTATTCATTCAGTCACTCACTCATTCACTCTCACAGATGTGCACATAGACACCCACACCCAGAGGTTTCCAAGGAAGTCTGTAGTATTCTCCTATACTACAGCCATTGTTCCTTGCTCAAGGTAGTAAACTCACCATCCCAGATTACTATGCACGGGACCTCATTTAGTGTTTAATTCATGTCAGTAAACCAAATAATTTTGAACACACTTGTCTCCACCTTGGAGGTGGATCCCTGCAGCTTTGGTACCAGTTAGTTATAAATACCCTCCTATCCAGTAATAGATGACCAGCTGTAAATATTTTAAAAGTTAACACTTAAAAACTGTGCAGTACACCCCTCCCTTTTTGTCTACTGACTATCAGACTCTGCCTGTCAATAAGCCCATTTGTTCCCCATCACCAGGGTGAATATCACCAGGGAGTGGCCATTAGACAACCATTAGGGGTGCTTAGCCCTACATACTTGGTTTGTGGAGTTAAAGGAGGAATGTGCAGTGGTCTGTCCACACTGGTTGTACCCTACATGTTTTGCTGTTGGGTAGTTAAGGGAGCACAAAGAGGTGCAGGGGTGTTTTCTTCCCTGCTAAAGTGCTCATTTTTGTCTTGTTGAGAGGGTTGAAGGGTTGATATTTTCGAGGTATAGGTTTTCAAACAATCATATGTCAATTGTTCAAAGGGGAAGCAGGATATAACCCAGGGTCCAGCTGTGGGCTGTGCTATATTTTCTAAGCATGATGGCTGCCATGATCTTCGTGATGCTTTGATGTGCATGCCTGAGGATGTAAGTATTGCAGTGAACCATGAGGTGTTAGTATCTTCAGTCTACATATTAATGGTCCTTTTTCTGTCTCAAGACCATTGTTGCCAAACTGGGGGGTATTTGGGCATTCCCCCAGCAAAGTTTAGGTAGGATTTCCTAATGCTATAAAATCTGTTGCGTTCTGATGGCAGATGCTTTTATTTGTAGGCTAGGAGGTCCCCTGGTGGAAGGGCAGCATATCAACCATTAGGGGCAGAAGTATTGCTTTCACTTCCTAAAGGCTTTGGAAAAGGAGCTTTTTCTGGGACCCCTTCCCATTCATTTATTCATTCACTGCCTAGTGTGATATCCAGATGGGGGAGGGGGCACAAGGTTGTAACCTGTGCTGGTAGGTAGATCACTTTTTTGACAGTATGCAATAGATGGAGCATCACTGTCCCAGAAGCTCATATGTCTGAGGAAGTGACTGAGCCAATTAATACCTTAAACTGTATTTCCATTTTTTTCCTTTCCTGGAAGAGTAGATTCAGTGGTTGTACCTAATTAGGGTCTCTAGAAGTGGAAATGGGTATTCTGGGGATCAACCTGTGCACCACATAGCAAAATAATTGCATAATCTAATTCTTATCGGGTGATTCTGTTTGACAAGGTGCATACTGTTTTCTTTTGCCAGCTGTAATTCTGAAGCCTTTCATTTCTGCCATTTTCCTGCTCGCTTGCAGTATGTGTGTGGGCATCTATATATAGTTGTGTTTTATGCATGTATGGTGTGTGTGTGTATGTGTGTGTGTGTGTGTGTGTGTGTGTGTGTGTGTGTGTGTGTGTGTGTGTGTGTGTGTATATGATACACACAGACACACGTATGTGTGTGTGTGTGTGTATATATATATATATATATATATATATATATATATGTGCACATATACATATATATATATATATATATATATATATATGCGTATATATGTTTGTGTGTGTGTGTGTATATATATATATATATATATATATATATATATATATAAAATGTGTGTGCATATATATATATATATATATATTTGTGTGTGTATGTATATGTATGTATGTAAATATATATATATATATATATATACACACACACACACACACACACACACACACATATATAAAATACAGATTCACACATTGTGTTTATTTGGTATGAGTTCAGTGCTGGCAGTTATTTAAGAAGACATTGCTACAGTTAAAGATGACAGTGAAGTTATCATTTGGTTTGCCCCTAACCTTTGGGGTTGAGAGGAGCACCGTTCTGGGTATTTGTCAAGTGCACCAAACGGCCTCGATAATTATGATCTCATGATCTTCAGTCTTGAAGTCACATTTATTTATTTAAACTGCAGATGCTTTTGTTTTATTTTTGAAGACTGTAAAATTGTTGTTCTTAAAATGTTTTGCAATAATTTGGAGTTTTTCTCCCCAGGTATCTGCTAAAAATGGGCTTCTATCCAGTTGGACTTTCCCAGTAATCAAATGTCAGTAAATCAATAAATAAATAAGTAAATAATGAATAACTGATACATACTCCCAAACAGAATTCTCTCAAAAATCTTATACTGTATCTTTAGAGTAGATGATTTTCCTAATTTTATTTTCATTTCTTTAAAGTTTGAGAATAAATGAAGGACCTGTTTTATGTTAAGGAGGCTGTTTCTATTTTAAGTTTTCTATTTTTTTATGTTTGAATTTTAAATTTAAGTCTGAAGTGGAGATGGCTTACTTTTTAAATTACTGTTTCTCTTGGCATTTCTGCTGCTGTGGCTGGTTTGTCTAGGTCTGTAGCATGCTGGTTTAGTTTACGAAGTTGGATTTCACTGCCTTAGCAGACAAAGCAGTATAAAAAGACATCCTATGTAGACAACACATGACAAGCAGTCTGTGTAAGATGTTTGCACAGTGATAGGCATCTGTTTGCACAGTGTCTAAAGGGTTAACTTAATTTATGCAATAAAGCTAATCGATGATGGTTTCCTCTTTGAATGAAATCTGTTGCTCACTTTAGTTCTTGCTTAATAGTTGTACCCCTGGTATGTTGAAACTAGTATTAGTAATGGAATGTCTTTCTTTAAGAAAACTGACAGATGTTAGTATCACTATGACATAATCAAGAGTCACTTATCACTTTTTATAACCTTGTAATATTTTAAATGGTGTGCATTATACTTTTCCTGCCTTTTGTTCTTTCATTTGTGCACAGTGCATGTTTGGCAAATCTGTTTTTAATAGTTATGTACATTTGTGTCGTTTTGGCTGCGTTACACATTTCTAGGATGCCTGTTGGATTTCTGGAGAATAATGTATCGTTCAAGTTTGCTGAAATGTGCTTTGCTGAAGTCTCATTTTACACAGTAAATGCCCTTTTCACTTTGGATATAGAATCTAGTCATGAAAGGGGGAGAACTTCTCTTCTGGCACGCCTTCTAATTCAGATGTAGTAAGAATTGAGGTGTTCCTGTTGGAGTTGGCCTTGCCACACATTTTTCATGATGTGGAGGGTCCTGCAGTTAAGCAAAATTTGCTAACAAAAGTTATGGCTGTGCTATGAGTACTGTCTGCTAGTACAAAATATGTTGAGTTGTTTTAATAGTTTGGGACAGTCCAATTTTTTCTTTCTTACAGTTTTCTTAGTTTTATAATGGCAGAAGATTTTTTTTAATTATTAAGCAGTTGTACAGAACCTTGCAGGATGTGAGGGTATTGCAGTCCATTCTGAAGGCCCCTCTTGTATCAAACAGTGCATTTAAAACACTATGGTTTGTGTCTTTAACAGTGACAGGACTTTATTATTCTTTTGGTTATCTTTCTTGGCTAATCCAGTTAATGCTGTTAAATCTCAAAAATTCTCTCTCTCACATTTAGCAGTACGACAGTGCTAAAGTTTTTCATTGCAAAAACTGGAACGTGGAGGGCCATACTTTGCAACCAAATTAATTATATTTATGCAATGCTTGTATTGCTCTTCACAAAATGTGATGCATGCAACCCACAACACAGACTGGTCAATTTGCTTATTTTTTTTAAGTTGTGGTTTAGTTTTTGTGTTTGTGATTTATTTCATCTTTGTTTCCTAGGCTTTTAACCCCTGAACTTGTCTTGGCCAGATAAGCCCCCAGCCATAGCAGGCAAAATTACAGCTTAATGCAACAACAGAAGTCTCAAGTGCAACCAATGGCAAATTAATGGATTTTATTAATTTCCTACAGTGTCCACATAAACAACTTCCAGGGGTTATGGTGGTGATTATCTAATTCCCCTTTCCTTGCACAAGTTGTGGTGAGTGGAATAAGGCATTGTCTGCAGTGGTAGAATATGGAAAGCAAATCTTTTTGCTTTGTACCCATGTACCATACCTCTCTCATGCTGCTAACTGTGTGTACATTAGTTCTTCTGGAACTTGAACATATACCATGCCTGGCTTTGAATAAGGTTGAAACCTGTTCCTCTTACATCTCCCTCTCTAGAATGAGTGAGCAGGTAGCCACTCCACAGACACATACCAAACTTACTCCCCTTGCAGTTCCTGAGCTGTTACGTCTACTCAGGTTGTTGTAGGGTTGAGTTAAAGTGAATTTGTAATATTAATGCCAACCTAGTTGTAATAAACAGTGTTTTTATTTTGTTTTGTTTTATCATCTTTGTCTCAGATGTGTCAAACATTTTGAATTCTGCTGTTGAACCCACCAGGGCCTTTATTAAAGGCAGCTAGCATTTTAGTAAAAATAATTTGTTTAGCAGGCAAAAAGCCTGAACAGACAATGCAGTGCATTTGTTCTTGCTTAGCTTTCTTTCGAAATATGTTACTCTTGGTTTTGCTTATCTTGCCATTGAGGGCATTTAATTCCTTTGAATACTGCATACATTTGGCTATGGATAGCTCTTCAGTGTATGACCTTTGAACGGTAGAATTTCTAGGATTACATATGGGCAAGAATTATTGTACAGAGGGATTTTTTTCTGTTGCTGCCTTACTCATACCATATCAGTGTATATAAGGTGTCCAACATGAGTATAATTTGACTATCCTAAAGTACGTTTAAATGTTTTGTGCCCCCTTGTTGTAGACTATTTCCCTGTGCTTTCAACTTAGCATTAAATTCAAACTACCCAGTATTTGGTCATTCCTTCAGCTTTAAAAGATATTTCTCTCTTTATTTTTCCACAAAAGCACATCTTTGTGTTTATAGAAGTATAGATGTCCTTCTATATCACTATTGCAGTATTATTTTACTATAGGTTTCTCCCCTCCAGGATAGCCCAGCGTTCAGCCAGTATACCAAAACCTTATGATCTTGTATGCACCATATGTCACAAGTATGGTCCCCACACAGGACATAGGGCATAAAGATGATCTATAGACACAGTTACCCAGGACAACTTTACCGCAGGTCTGAATATCACTTGTCAGTCTTAATGCATTGTTGCTTTGCTTGAATACCTAGCCAGCAGGAAGTGCCCTTTTGGTGTAATTTCTTCTTTCTTTTGGTCTTGTACTTTATTTTGCTTACCTAGAGTTCATGGCATCCAAGAAGGGAAAATGTCAGTATGGGAGGCAGATGCCCCATTTATTTGGGTGCTTCCAACAGCCATATGCCTTGCATCTGTAAGGCATTTGTGCCTAAGACATTCAGAAGCTGCTCATCTTCCCTGGCCGACGGCCGTTAATCCTGAAAACAAGTGACTTAAACAGTTAGCCCAGGGTATCATGGCAGAATCCATTAACCCCAAAGTACTTGCGGTAGGTAAGAAGGCCAAAAAATCTCAGCCAGATTTTTTAGCTGTCCAGCCTCTACCAGAAGTCCCTGTAGAAGCAGATGATAGCTCTGTATGCCATTCTCAGTCTACGGATTTCACTGTTATGACCCAGTTGAAAGTCGGCATGGGTCCATTTTTCACATGTCCTCTGAGGCTTTGCAGACATCTGCTCTGGATGTTGAGGGAGAATTCTGTTGATTAACTCAGGGGATCCTAGGATTCTGCAGAAATTGGTCAGGGAGGAGGTTCCAGGTACCTTTATCGAATCTTGCCTAGGGTTGGAACCTCAGATTATTTGTTAGGGCTGATATCCCTTCCAAAAAAAGACAAGAGCAAAGCATGTTTCATTCCATCCTAAGGATTCTCAAAGGGAATGGCAAGAGTTTACTCAGGGCTTGTTTTATGCCTTGATGGCCCTGAAGCCTCTTCAAGGGGTTTCAGTGCCTGCCTCTTCTTGGAGCTCTACCCCTTCTAAATGGCAAAGGGAACTTGATTCCTTGGATGAGGATTCAGTCTGATGATGGGACCTTGCCTTATTCACGGATGCCTTCACCTTTGGCTTATGGTTTTCATGAGGAGTCTGTTAGCTCTGAGCCTCCTTTTGAGGAATTACTATTTGGGGACACAATTGCTAGGATGATGGAATTCTTCTCAAGTGTCTGATATTCAGAGGAGATATTATGAGTTGCTTCAGGTGGGTAGTCCTAAATCCTCTGTAGTTCCTCCTGTTTTGGCTGCTTTGCTACCCACTTTCATCGCTGCTTCCAAGTTTCCCAATTCTCGGCCTCCTGCTCCTAAAAGACCCGATATGTTCTGTAAGGTCTCGGAGGATTGTCAATTTTTATTTAAGTGTTTTCCTGCTGATCCTGCTGTGGTGTCAGTCCCTTCTGGCAAACCTTCCAAGCTCTTGCCTTCTTCCAAACCTTTGCCTTCTAACAAGGATAGTAGAGCAAAGGAGAGGATTGGTAAGGAGATCTGCACTGCTTCTACTTTGGCCTTCAGGGCTATTAATTAGCAGACCAATGTAAGCAGATATGCTCAGGTTTTTCAGGTTTATGACCTCCCTAATTCTGAAAGCAAATCTTACTCCTTATCTATTTTAGGTTCTACTTCTCAAGTGGCTGGCCAGTCTGTCAGGTGTAGCTGTGATGCTGCTGATGCCTCTTCCAGGGCTGCAGCTTTTTGGTCTGTTTCCAGGGCTGCAGCTTTTTGGTCTGTCATGAGGTGTTATGGCTTCGTCTCCAGTCTTTTCCTGAGGACATTAAGGCCAAGTTGTTGGATGATCCTTTGGATAATAAAACATCTTTTTGAGACTTCTGCTGCTGACCTATTTTACGTCTGTTCAAGAGAAAGGCAAAGGCTTGCAGGACCTTATACATATTTTTGTCTCTCCTATCCCTAAGTTCCACAAGAATTATCCTTCTAGGTCTGTTTTTGCCTGCAGGCAGCCCTGCCAGGCCTCCAAGGGCAGGAAGGGTTATAGGCGAGGCTCATCTGCAAAGGCTTCTCATGCTTTTATGGCCCAGATCCCCCTTTACCTGATAAGCCTGCTTCTCTTTGATAATTTGCCCTCCTTACCCCTGAACCAGTTTCCTTTCTCCCTTCAGCTTTCCCTTTATCTTCCAATTTGGCTTCTAATCACTTCAGATTCTTGGGTTCTTTCTATTTTCCATCAGGGTTACTTCATGGTATGGAAGTCTCTCTCTCTCTCTCCTTTTTCAGGGATTTCTGAGCCATTTCTAGAGCAACTTCCTCATTTCCTAGAAGTCCTAGGGCCACCAAAGAACCATTCAGTCTGTTTCTCCTTCCCAAGTGGGAAAGGGTTTTTATTCCTGGAAGTTTCTGGATCCTTGCAAGGAAAGCACTTGGAGACCTTTTCTGGATCTCTTCCTGTTCAGCACATTTCTCAAAGTCCCTTCTTTTTGGATGCTTAGTCTTCAAGCCCTGTTTCCTCTTACTACTTCAGGCTTTTCTGGTGTCTTTGGATCTGAAGAATGCTTATCTTTGTATCCCTATTCATCCTCTTTTCAGGAAGTCTTCACATTTCTCCGTTTCTTTCATTTTCTGTTCTTTGCTTTACCCTCTCTACTGCCCCAAGGGTATTCACAAACTTCCTAGCCCCTGTGACTGCTTTCTGCAGGCTCCAAGGCATTCAGATCTTTCTTATCTAGATGCCTTGTTGCTTCAGGTACCTTTTCCCAGTCACCTGTTGTAGGATCTGGAGTTCACCATCTCTCCTCTTCAAAGTCTAGGGTTCACTATCAATTTCCAAGTCTGTCCTGACTCCCTGTCAGGATTCTTGTTAGAGATGCATATACACTAAGAATTTGGAATCTTTGCTCTCTCGTTCACAGAACAGTGACACTGAACAGGTTGTCAGCCCACATACTACACTCCCTGCACAAACCACACTCTCAACATGTATAAACCATCATCCGCAGAGGTACTGACCAGAAATTTACCTAAACACCAGAGACCTGTAAAATATAAACATGCTAGTACTCAATACACATAAAACCAGACACACACGTGTCTCACCAAACAAGCCCCTAAGGCAAAGCACATCTAAACCAAATTTTGTGGTCATAGGCAACTCCACAGTGGGATGTACAGATGTCCCACTCACCAGGCTAGACAAGGAGAAGGTTACGGTCAGCTGCCTGTTGAGTGCCAGAATCTGCCAGATCACACACTTACTCAAGTCTCTCCACAACAAGTACCATTATGACTCTGTTCATGCTTGTGTGAATGACTTGTGATGTACCTCACTGGACTATATTGGACAGACATGACTGAGATTTCTGAATATATGTCTCAGGCAAGTATGTCCCTAGTTTTGAGCAGCATACTACCTTCACCTAGGATGATACCACAGCATAAACAAAAAATGACTTGACTTCAACAGTTGGCTTAGTTTCTGGTGTCATTCTAAGAATATCTAGTACCTATTACCCTGAGGTGACATGGTAGATGGACCATGCTGCTTTGCCAAAGATGGTCTTCATCTGTCACCTCTGGGATTTCAGTTGCCTCCCCCATAGTGCCTTTTTTTCAGACAATGTCATAACAATTCCTGATGGAAAATATCTTCAAAAAGTGACCTTAGAATTATGCTGCTAAATGTTAGGAGTCTAAACCTAAAACTGCACTCACTGGAAGCAGCACTCACCTTAGAAGATGCTGACACCTGTGCAGTCATGGAGACTTAGTTTAAGGCTGCAGAAAGCACCCTGGCCATACTGGTTATAATGCCTTCCACACATTCAGACCACAAACTGAAAGTGCGAGAATTAAAGGAGATGGAGTATCAATATTCAAATATAAATACACCTCTGAATTGGTTAAACAAAACAATCCCCTTCAACTAATCAGGTCCAATTGACTGTCGAAAAGACCCCTCTCCAAGTTATTGCCTGTTGTAGGACTCCCTCCATGAAACAGGATACCCACACTGCATACTTGGATTAACTTGAGTCTTTAAAAGTACAACCAAACACCCTGGTTTTAGGTGGCTTTAACTACCCATCCATAGATGGGTTAAACTGTACATGGACTAGCACACTTGCCCAAAGGTTCTTGGACTTAACCAACTGGTCCAAGGCACTGGAGTTGGACATCCCCATAAGTGGCCCAAACATTTTGGATCGGGTAATCCTTGCACCACCCCATGTGTATGGTCCACCCTAGTAAGGTCTGATCATAAATCAATCTCATTAGAAGTAACAGTAACATCTGACCCTGCATTAGCAGCAGCTAGACTAAAAAACTTCTCCAAAGCCAGTTACAACCTAATATGTGACTGCATTAATAGCTTCGTAGCCCCTGCCCTCACTGATGGCATGGACACCTATACGGAGATTTGTACCAATGCCTTGTATAAGCATCTGTACAAATGGACTGACTGAGCCATATCTGATAGGACGAAAACAAGATCTTCAAGAAAGAACAAGCCTGCCTGGTGGACATCTGCCATTAACAGATTATACAATAAGAGAGAGAAATTGTTGCCATAGTGCAGGAAGGAATAGTCTCTGAATTGGAAGCATTCCCTCCTCGGCTTAAACAAGCAGATAAGACACCTCGTAAGGCATTCTAAAGCTCACTACGAGTCCAAATTAGCCTCCTTCGCTAAGGATAACTATAATGCCTTCTTTAGCTGTCAGAAACTTTAAAGGAAAAACCCAGATCTGCACAGAACTGGTTGTTAATGGCACCACATATACTGAACTCACGGAAATAGCCAACCTGCTAGCTGATGGGTTCAGTGAAAACCTCTCCCCCCGTCTCCGCCACATATCCTCCAAAGCATACCTACCACCTGGCCTCCACTCTGTATCTCGAAGGAGGAGGTCATAAACACTCTCTCCAAAGCCAAACACACAGCACTGTATGGGACCTGATAATATCCCAGACTACGTTCTAAATGGATTAAAACAGCAACTAGCTGCACTGCTAGGTACTCTTTTAACTACAGTTTAAGCACTGGTTTTGTACCTGCTGAATGGAAAACAGCAACCGTCATCCCATTACATAGAGTAGGCACCTCCGCTGACCCTGAGAACTATAGACACATAAGCCTGACCAGCCTAATCTGCAAGACTATGGAAAGAATAATCATTGACCTTAACAGAGATGTAGGAGACCTTCAAACACTCGACCTGACCCAGTTTGGCTTCATTAAAGGGAGATTTTGCCTTCTGAACTTGGGGGACTTCTTTGAGACAGTCACTAAAGCTCTGGACAAAGGCAAATCCATGCATATGGCCTACCTGGACCTGGCCAAGGCCTTTGACACTATTCCTCACTCAGGCATCATTGATAAACTCACCCAGCTGGAGATTAACCCATATATTTTCTGGGGGGGGGGGTTTGCAAACTGGCACACTGATGGTCAACTATTTTGACTGTGTGCATTCTGCCTCCACCAGCAGACCTGTGACCAGTGGTGTTCCACAGAGATTGGTGCTGGGGCCCCTGTTGTTTGGAATCTACTACTCTGATGTACAGGCTAAAACGAAAGGCCTATGGTTTACAAAGTTTGCTGATTGCAAACTGGGTGCAGTCATCGAGTGCCCAGATGATGTCAACATCCTACAAGACGGACTTGCACAGACAAGCGACTGATGTCAAAGTCATGGACTAAAACTCAATGCAAAAAAATGCATTAGCATCCCCTTCTGCAAGGGCAACATCCCTGTAGATTACAGCACTAAAAACAACACCCTAAGCATGCATTCAGTGGTGAGAAATTTGGGCACACAGGTTGACAGCAACCTTTCCTTTGACCACCATGTCTCCACAGTGGTAAGAAAGGCTTGCTACGTCACCCACCTCATAAGTAAGGGCACTGCATCTAGAACAAAAGAGGTTAAAACTCCCCTGTATTCCTCACTCATCAGGCCAATAATAGAGGACAGTGTTACCTTTGGTATGTACCTTACCAAGCACCTGCAACTTAGGAGACCTCAACGGTTTCTTACAAAGAAAATTCAGGGTCTTCAGCATATGTCATACATTGGTAGACTGAAATCACAGTCACTATAGTCTGTGTCTTACAGACTACTCAGAGGTTACTTTTGCCTTGCATCTAAAGCAATCTCAGATCCTGTTCTAATGGAAATGCTGCACATTCATAAATCAAATGGTATAAGATGTGGAACTCAACCTAGTATTTGACTTCAGCAGGACTTGCTGGAGAGACAGATACATCTCACAGAGGTTGCCTCTCCTCTGGTACAGACTTCCAGTTCAGGTGAAACAGAGCCCATCACTGACCCCGTTTAATTGTAATTTGGATGACAATGGGAAACCACAAATTCACCCCAGGAGTTTCAGCTGTTTCCCTCTTGGACATGGGCAATAGTTGTTGATTTAGTTCTGCTTAATACCTTGATATTCTTGGGAACACGGGTTGTACTTGGCTAGGCTTGTAAGGGCCATAGAGCCATTAGCCTGGTAACGTCCTATGATCTGGGATACAGGATTCTGACAGTGTGTTAATGCTGGTCTCTCTTCCACCTCCAAAAGTTTTGTCATTCACAGCCTCCTTTCAGCCTTTTCTTCCTCTGACTGCCTTTCCAGACAGAGTGCTTTTTCTGGCCTTGTGTTTCATGTCCTTCTCTATTCCAGTGCTCCTTCTTGCCAGACTGCATATATGGAAGCTGCAGTGGTACCCGAAGTCAGTTTGGCTGCAGCATTGCCACCCTCTGGATTTCAGTATACCTCTCCTTCCTTGCCTAAAAAAGTAATTTGAGTGGTGGATTCAACAGTTTTTTCTCAACCCAAGCCTGTCATTTCAGCCTCCAGTCCCTTCTCAAGAACTTCTCACCGATGCCTCGGACATAGTATGAGGGGCTTCATTTGGTCACATGAAAGTTCAGGGTCTCTGCCCCCTCCTCCATCAGAGATCAGACAACATCAAAGAGATGAGAGGTCTGATTGTGGCCCTTTAGGGTTTCATCCCATGTTCTCTGCAGGCCCCTTGAAGGTGTACACAGACAACACTACAGTGATGTGTTATGTCAACAAGCAAGGAGGCACAAAATCTTACCTCCTCTGCAGGATGGCTGTTCTGGGCTGGGAGGTGGTTGTCTGCTATCAGTTAACTCCTCAAGCATTATACATTCCTTCAGAGCACAATCTAGTGGCTGACTCTGAGCACGTCTAAAACACAGGCTCACAAATGGATTCTTCACAGAGATGTGTTTTTGAACATTGTCCATCAGTGGGGTATTTCTCGGGTAGATCTTTTTGTCTCCCCTCTGAACAGGCAGCTCCCACTCTTCTGTTCCACAGTGCTGTGCCATCTGGCATGAAAGACAGACACCCTTTCTTTTCCTTGGAACAGGATGTTTCTTTATGCTTTCCCTCCTCTTTCTCTGCTTCCAAGAGTCCTGCAGAAGATTCAGCTAGACTCCACAAAAATCTTGCTAGTGGCTCCCTTTAGGCCAAGGCGGCACTAGTTCCCTCTCTTACAGCATCTGGCCAGGGGCAATCACTTCAAGTTATCTCGCCAGTTGGACCTTCTCACACAGGATAAGGGTCTGTCAGCCATCCTCACTTGTCCAGTCTTCAAGTGACCCCCTGGGTGATAGGGTTTTGATCCCTTTTAGGCATCTCTTTGCCAATTTATAGGAGGCAAAGAAACCTGCAACCAGAAAATCTTATATGTTCAAATGGAAAAGGATTTTATATTTAGTGCCATGCTCATAACCAGGTCTCTTTGGTCTTCTCCCATTTGCGTCAGTTGCTCCAGTCTGGCTTAGCCTATTCTTCTGTAAAGGCCCATTTATCAGCCATTTCTGCTTGTTTGCCTTTGAATCTTCCTTTGGCTTCTCGTTTTGAGGTCAAACAGTTTCTTAAAGGCATCCCACATATTAGGCCTCCAAGTAAACATATTCCTCCTCCTTGGGATATTAATTTTGTTATGGACAAGTTGACTCTGGCTCCAGATTCTGCTTCTTTGCAGCATTGTACCAGGAAGACTTTCTTGTTGCAGGTTCTTACTTCTGCTCAGAGGGTTTCTGAGCTTCAGACCCTTATAGCTGTTCCTCTTTTTTTTTTTTTTAACAAAGACATGGTGTCCCTTTGTACTAATCCTTCTTTTTTGCCCGAGAGGTAAATGAGTTGTCCTTAAATCAGTCTGCTAGTGAGAGGGTCTTGCATACCTTTGTTTTGTACAGACAGCGCCGGTACTATTTGGATAAAACTAAGGCCATTCGTAATTCTGACCACCCAGAGGATTGGATTTGGCTTGTTTCTAAGCAAACCATCTCCTCCTGGATATCTAAGGCCATTTCTTGTTGTTGTTGTTTTCATGGCAAATCTTTAGCTACACCTGTTGGAGCTCATTCCACTAGGGCTTTTGCCTCTTCTGGTGCTTTCTGTAAGGGGTTAGACACCAATTTCACCCTTGAAAGCTACCTGGTCTTTACTGCATACTTTTACTAAGCATTAAAAATTGGATTTTGTCTCTAGGGCTGGAGCAGGTTTTGCTAGAACCATTTTGCATGGGTTTGTTGAGGGCTCTTCTCAGCCTTCCACTTTCCATTCTGTTTCTTGAGCTTTTGTACTCTCCTTAAGATTAAGAATAATGCAACAGTGGTGAAGAATGACATAGTATAGTTGTGTAAAATCTTACCATAACAGTAGATGTCCTTCTCTTCACTGTTGCAGTTTTCACTCCCTCCCTCCAACCCCCTCTTGTTTATTCTACTTTTTGTTTTGGATTCCTTTCTGGCTGAGGGTCTCCCCTTTCTTCTGTATTTTTCTCTTCTGGATGTGCATAGATTCCTTTGTCATATGGAGATTGTTCTCTGTTGGGGCAATTCATTTCTGGGTATCTGCGTTCGTATGTCACCTTTATGCTCTACATCCTGTGCAGGGAGCGTATGTGTAATGTATGGTGTACACAAGTCCTTAAGGCTTTGGTATACTAGCTAAACATCCTACTATCCTAGACAGGAATAGTGAAGAATACTGCAGCAGTAAAGAGAAAGATATCTATTGTTATGGTAAGATTTTATATAACTGAACTTTTCATTGCAATTCTTATACTTGCAGTCTCTAACAAAAAGTGCTCTTGGATTGATCCTAGCAATGAACTCTGAATTGCCATTTGGTAAAGGTCACACTTTCCTAATGAGAAATATTTATCATTGATAACTGTAATGTGTGTTTTACGTGCTCTCATTCTGTTTTGTATTTTAGGACCTAGAACCAGGCTAAATACTAAGCATGCTGAGTGGTTAGATTCCTTAGCAGACATCGGTAACTTTTGTTGACTTGTGTGTAAATTCTCTAACTTTCTCACATGACCTTTCCCCTGAGATTACATGTTGTCTAGTTCTGTCTGCCCTGCAGAAGTTTGTTAGAGGAAAAAATACAATGTTCTCCATTGACCTAATTTACCTGTTTTTTTTTTCTAGATGGTTTGTTGTTCCTAGATTCTCAATTACCTTAGTCCGCTTCTGTCTTCCTTGCTCTGTCTGTTAGCCTGTCTACCCCGTGTCACTCCTTTCTGGGGGGGGGGGTACTTTGCCATGTCATCGTTTGTGTTAGGATAGGTATCCTCTCCTTCATTTTCATAAGTACATAGACTCAAGATGACATTCAGCCATACAGTTTGCTTCTCTGGTAGTCTTGTTGTGTGATGAATTTCAGGTTGTTACATCAAGTGCAAACTTGCATACAGTGGGGACCTTGTGAATAATGTTATTTATTCTGCCCATTCTAATCCTTTCCTTTTTTTTTTTGCTTTGGACTGCTTGGTCTTTGTCTGCACTTGGGGATGCTCCTTTGGTGGAGAAATACATCTGTTAACTTAACATGTACACCCCCCCCCACACACACATGGAGAGCTATTCAGTGGCCACTTTATTCTTGTATTTATCACCCTGCCCACCCAAACCAGCTGCATCTGGGCTGATAATAAAATGTTGTTGTCATCACAGTGCTACTGTGTTTTCTTCTCACTTTTTTGTGACCCACAAATAACTCCAGCTGTTTTCCAGCCTTCTGGCATCCCTGCTGTCCTGTTTGTTGTCACATGGTAGTGCACTGCAGCAGTAGCACTTCAGTGTCTTTGTTACTGTGGATGAGCCTCTTGGGAATACTTAATTATGCGGATTATACTGTGCACAGTCTGCCACAGATAGTTATGCCATTTTGTGGCAGAGTGTCACTCTATATTTAACAGATGGTAACTTTTAATTCTGATGTTTTTGTGCATTGTGGTAGTGGTGGTGGGGATCATCCACTCTACTCTCATGATGCATGCCCTCTACCTAACATCCAAATGTGTTACTGTTGCACCCCTGAGGGTCACCAGTTTGGTGAAAAAGGCATATTGTCTTCACAGTAATACTAAGTCATTAAAAAGGGAAAACTGGTATCCTCTGTACAAGTTAGTGCAACTTTGCAGGTAGTATATGTTTAGATTAAGACCCTAGGGGCCTGTAAAAATACTGTACTGAAGTTTTGTTATTACTGCTGACAACTGAAGTCGTGGTATTCTGTGACTTGGGTACTCTAGCCTTGCTTTGGTTTGCTTGTCCTCCACCCCTGGGGCTCTACCTGCACTCATTTTGTCCATTTTTCCTGGAAGGTATGGAAGCTTAGGCATTCTCGAGCTACAGCCCATTTGTTGCACCCCCCCCAACTATGGGAGAGCATTGCATTCCTCCAAGTGTAATGTCCTCGATGGTAGATCAGATCACAAAACAATTACCTAACCCCAAAGCCTTTAAGAACTTTAAGGCAAGCTGCCTAATATTAAGCAATGACCTAGCTAATTCCCAAGCTTCCCTAACCTGAGAAAAAAACAGAAGACTGTGCAGAGGTGTACACAAAAGCCCTATATGCTTAGAAATTGCTCTACTAGACCAAAATAAACCTAGGACAAACCACAAAAACAAGCCACCCTAGTAGAATATTGGTATAAATAGGTTGTACAGGAAAAGAAAGAAAATTCTGCCTAGAAGTAGAAAGAGAATGTGGACAACAGAGCAAAAAACGTCCTCATTAGTCTAAACAAGCAAATGAGGAGACTAAGCAAGTCTTCAACAGTTTATTTTGAGGCAAAATAGTCTCCAATGCTAGAGATAACCATAAGGCATTTTTCAGTTATGTCTGCATTCTTAAGGGCAATACTCAGCAGTGTGCAGAGTTAGTTGTAGACAGCATCACCTATACCTAGCCAGAAGATGTAGCAAATCTGCTGGCCAATAAACTCAGCTCAAATTCACCTCTCTATCACCTACGGTTACCCCCCCCCCCCCAAGAAGTAACCGTCACCATTTCTTTACCAGTTATCAAAAAAGAAACCATCACCACTGCACTCTCTACAGCTTAGAAACATAACTTTGATGGGTTCTGAAAATATCCCAGGATGCTGCTTGAATAGCTTGAAATAGGACCTGTCAGGCGTTTTGCGATTTCTATTTAACAACAGTCTCCAGACTGGTTTTGGCCCTGTGGAGTGGAGGACAGCAGTAGTCATCCCTCTACATAAATGGTGACCATCAACAGACCCAGGAAATTACAGAACCATAAGTTTGACCAATTTTATATGCAAAGCCATGGAAGGAATAATCATGGACCTAATAAATAGCTACATAGAAAACCTCCAAATGCTGGACCCAACCCTGTTCGACTTGCAGGCATGACTTGCCCATGACAATCTGCAGGACTACTTTAAGTCACAAGGGCCATGGATGAGGGTAAAAGTGTATACTGCCTACCTTGACCTATCTAAGGCATTTGACACAATTCTCCACTCAGGTATTGCAGATAAACTCACAAGGTTGGGCATAAATTCCTATGTAATAGCCAGTGGCTCACGGACAGGACACATATTAGAGTGTTAGAATCCAGATCCAGCAAGAGACCAATTACTACTAGTGTGCCAAAGGGCTCAGTGCTGGCATCTCTCCTGTTCAGAATATACTTCTCTGAAATTAAGGTTAATGTAGAAGGCCTTTGGCTTACCAAGTTTGCTGACTACTGCAAGTTGGGAGCAAACACTGAATCCCCCAAGGATGTAGATATCGTTCAAAAGGGTCTGACTCAGACAAGCGCTCGGTGCCAGAGCCATGGCCTAAAAGTAAATGCAAAAAATGCATAACCGTACCCTTTGGGAAGTCAAATATCCCTGCAGATTACAACATTAATAGCACTATGAGTGGACTCAGAGGTGAGACATCTAAGTATACAGATAGATAGCAGCCTGAACTTTGACCACCGTGTGCTCACACTGATGAGGGAGTCCTATGTGGCACAGTTTATAAGTAAAGGCTTGGCATTCAGTTCCAGGGAAGTAATAGTCCCACTGTACTTGGCCCTCATCAGACCATTAATCAAGTACAATGTGCCGTTTGGCATATACTTGACCAGGCACTTGCAACAGCGGGAGTGGCCTCAGAGGTTTCTTAAAAAAAAGGATGCAAATAACATGTCCTATGTGGATCAACTAAAAGTTCTGTCCCTTTACTCTGTTTCTTACCGACTTTTAAGGGGTGATCTATGCCTAACCTAAGAGGTACTCAAATCCAGTCCTGACTGAACTGTTGCAAATTCGCAAGACAGACTCAAGGACCACCCGCTCTAAGGATCTAAGCCTGGACTGTGACATGAAAAAAATATGCTGGAGAGGTAGATGTGTGTCTCAAAAGATTACCCCTTCTCTGGAACAGGCTTCCTGTTCATGTAAAGCAGAGCAATTCCCTGACCCTTTTCAAATGCAGTTTGGATCAATTGATGGGGAATTGGAAATTCACTCCTTGGGTGGCACCCATGTCATGTATTGCCAATATACTGGCTGACAGATTCAATGTCAACTTTACTCCCCCCCCCAAAGGACCAATCACAATACCAGTAGATTGCCAGGCACCCAGTATTACTGCTGCACAGATTAAAACAGCACTGTCCAAGGCCAATAATACAACTTCTATGGAACCTGAAAATATCCCTGGCTGTGTTTTACATGAACTACAGAGTGAACTGACACCTCACCTGTGTGCCCTCTTCAATCACAGCCTCACCTCAGGCTTTGTCCCTCCCGAATGGCACAATGCTATAGTCATCCTTCTCCACAAAGGAGGAGCGACTACAGACCCTGGGAACCATCTCCCCATTAGCCTGACAAATCTGATATGCAAAGCTATGGAACGCATCATCATGGACCTAATAAACAAGGATATAGGGAATCTCCAAACTCTGGATCTCACATAGTTTGGTTTTGTGAAGGGTAGATCATGACTGCTCAACTTGATCGACTTCTTCGAGTCAGTCCCAGAGCTGTGGATGAAAGCAAGCTGGTTCATACAGCCTACCTTGATCTGGCCAAGGCCTCTGATACCATTCCCCACTCAGGAATCATAAAAAAACTCACTAAGCAAGGCATCAACCCCTATATCACTAGGTGGGTTCCAAACTGGCTCACAGATAGAATCCACAGTGTGAAAGTAGCTGACTCCAAGTCAGACTGCTGACCAGTCATGAGTGGAGTCCCACAGGGATCAGTCCTGGGTCCTCTCCTGTTTGGTATCTACTTCTCAGAAGTCCAGGCCAACACGAAGAGACTCTGACTGACAAAGTTCGCAGACAATTGCAAACCATTATTAACTTCCCAAGTGATGCTGACATCCTACAGAAAGGCCTCACTGAGACCAACGAGTGGTGTCAGAACCATGGCATTAAGCTCAATGCCAAAAAATGTGTTATCATCCCCATTTGGGAAAATACCGGTTCCCTTGAAGTACCACATTGATGGTAGCCCACTGAGCAGAAGAGTTATAAGAGATCTGGGAGCACAGGTTTGACAGCAACTTCTCTTTTGACCACCACATTGCCACTGTGGTCAGAAAGTCCTTCTATGTGGCACATCTCATTACTAAGGGTTTTGCATCCAGTAAGAAAGAAGTCATTGTCTCCCTCTACTCTTCCCTCATTAGGCCAATCATCGAGTACAATGCCCCATTTGGCATGTACCTCACTAGACACCTGCAACAACTGGAGAGGCCGCAAAAGTACCTCACAAAGAGGATCCTAGGCCTTAAACACTTGTCCTATATGGACAGACTCAAACGTCCTACTATTCTCCGTCTCATATTGCCTACTTATAGGTGATCTCTGCTCGTCTTACAAAGCCATGTCTCACCCAGCTCTGTTAGAAATGCTATATCTACAGAAATCCCAAGCCCTCCGCACCACATGCTCTAGAGACCTCAACCTCATTACCACAATCAACAGAACGTGCTGGAGGAACAGGTTCATAACCCAGACATTGCCCATGCTATGGAATAGACTTCGCATACATGTCAAACAGAGCACCTTACTAGCCCTCTTCAAGAGAAATCTTGATGAGTGGATTGGAAATAGAAAATTCACCCCGGGGATCACTCCAGTGGCTCTACTCAACAGAGGCATTGGGAACTAAGATTGGGTGGCACGTTGCCAGGTTAATCCTATGGGCTAGGCTTGCAGAGGCTCCAGGGCCATTAGCCTAGTACACACCTATGAACCTATGTCTCTTATGGACAAATGCAGTCTGTAAAATACTCAAAGGCATAGACACAAACCTAAGCCATCCTCTAGCACTTGGGGATCAAAAATCGGGTAAATGTATTAAATAATGGCTAGGCTTGTAAGGGCTCTTGAGCAGTTAGCCTAGTAAACTCCTATGAACGTATACCTGCCTGGAATTACTTACTGGCCCTCTTTCCTACCACAAGAGCCTTGATGGTAGGGAGCAGGCCACCTTGCTGGTCCTCGGGGTCAATCTACCCTCTTCCAGTGAGTGCATCCCCTCCCCTTGGTAGCTTATCAAAGTGATCCCTGTCTCCTGAATGGAAGCATGCCTCCACATGCCAAATTTCCCTTTGCTACATAGTGCAGATGCACAGTTGACAACATGGGCAATGCAGGCTCGAACTCCACATGGTGCGTCATGTCCTTCTCCCTATGATAAACAAACTGGAATTAGGTACTGACTCCCATCCTTGGTCTGCTCCTCCAGGCATCTGAATTGTTAGTCAAATTCTGGTCTCCTGGGCCATAGTCAGGGCTTCAGCCTTCTATGCTGCTGACATGCCTTCAGTAAGCCTGAGTTTTGGTAATTCCAAGCAGACTGTTCCATCCTGTGTTTCTCCTTTGTCTACTTGTTTCAGGAACAATAAACTTGGCCTTTATTCCATTAATGAAGTATTACAGACTTCATTATCCAGGGTACTCTACTGATTTGGTTGCACATATATATATATATATATATATATATATATATATATATTTTTTTTTACGTAGCATTTGATAGCCAGGTAGGTAAGCTGGTATGAGGATCCTTTTCGGTCACACGTCTGGCCCTGTTATCACAACATTACATGCAAGAGCTTCAGACAGTAATACAGGTACCATTTCATATATATATGTAGTTTTGGACAGCAGCATATGATTAATACTTTTAAGTGGTGTCTGTGACATACGTTAATGCACAAAAAATGTTTTACCTGTAATGTACTAGTACTGTCAATGTCTTTCTCCCTCCCTCCCTTTACATGTTTGCTGACCCTGTATTTCTTTCTTGCTGAGGCCAGTTACATTACAGTGAGGCATCCCTTCACCTGTTCTTTCCAGAGAACATACTGGTACAGCTGGTCAGGGCTTGGCACATGGTTGAGGACAGTATATAGCCGTTATGGTACTTTGCACCGCCTTGGCTTTTACCGTCTAATTACAGCCGAGGAACATGCATTTAATTTCCAGCTTGTTGAACATGACAGCTACTCCCAAATATCTTTCACAAGAAGGTCAGAAAGCAGGATGCATTTGTTCCAGAGACCACCACAGGAAGTCATGTTATTACTGATATTCATTTTAGTGACGGAATTTTTATGTTGTCCTTTTCATGTCACTTATTAGTTCTGTCAGTTAGCAGAGTAAACGGCACAGCTGTAATTTACATTCTTCCTGACAAAGTACAGCATCTGAAGAGCTGTGACCCATTGACATGCTCTAGGTCAGTACACCAAGTTAAGACCTGTTTGTCCAGGCATTTCTAAGGCTCTCTGAAAATGACCTTATCCTGACATATCAGAGGTACGTTGTGTTCTTAGAGCTCATTGTAAGTTACCAGGCGGCAAAGCAATTCTCTCTTACTCTTTAAATGTATTTTCAGGTACGTACAATTTGTGACTTGCATCTACTTTATGGGGGAGGGCAGAGACTAGATTGTACCGCTTGACGTCTTAGTGCAAAAAATCTGAAAAAGACAAAATAATAAAGGGATATTGCTCTTATAAATTTTGTAATTTGCTAGAGTAACTGATCATGCATTAAAATGTACTTTCTGAAGGATAATGAAATCTAAAGCTCAAATTTCTGTCATTATTTAGTGAATTCTGGCCTTATTTGCCAGAAAACCACAAATTTTATGATGAATAGACCAAAAATCTGGACATTCTGTGAAAATCTGGACAAATGAGAGGTAGGTGCATTTACAGTTTAAATGGAAAGGGTTTTTCCTCTGTTCTGCAACATTTTAGCTCTTTATACGTACGTACTTGCTCGCTGAAGAACCTTAATGGATGGAAGTCTGCTAGCAGACATTACAAAAGTGTTTAGACGTTTCATTATAACAGTACAATTTAACTAAAAGATGTAATGGTATGATGTGGACAGATGGTAGACTTCAGTTTTGTTATAGAATGTTAATACCTTAAGTCTATTGAACAAAACATTTCTTTACAGTTACTGGCTATGTACTGCCTTGTTTTCATCAGTAGTGTACATATCATTCAGTTCTGGAGTGATTTTTTTTATTATTATTATTATTTTGTAGGTAAATTTGTTATAAGGATTTTTTTTGATGCTGGGATAATGTGTAAGGGGTCAAAGTTCACACACAGTTTTATTTCTATAGTAAATCTTTCCACAAATGAATTATGCCACGGTAAAGGGAGGGTGCATACTGGATGCTGCAACTCAAATTGAAATATCCTTTTGGTGGACTTCTTTTTGTTGGAGTACGTGGATGGTGGGGTGGCCTTCATTTTGCTTTTTAGTAGTCCGCCTCCGGTTGCAATTGTGTCATGGAACTAGTGTTGTAACAGCAGTCGAAGATAGATAATTTTCTCAGATCTTCAGTAATGGACATTACACAACTTTTCACATCTCAGAGTTTGCCAGGGTATTTGCCGATATCTTAAGGATCATTAGAAGGACTGTGAAACACCAGACTTCAGCTCTAGGGTGTTTATATTCTGGAAGGAGAGAGTGAGAGAGAGAGAATCACTCAAAATATTTCTGTACTTTAAGAAGAATACAGCCTGCCCTTCTGTCTCCAGAACTGGTACTTTAAAATATGCAGTCTTTAGCCACTGGAGAAGTCATCCAGCAATCCATTTCTTGGAAATTTGGTGATCCAAATGAGATAGATCTGATCTGTCATTGTTACAGTGCAGGATAAATTTGCATGAAGGAGATATTCATTGTATTTAGTTGTTGTTTGGAATGCACAAAGACTGAACTCCAGGAGTAACTGGAATGCTGTATTGTCTCTGCTTTTTTGTATGTTATCCGGGCAAGACACTGGTTGTGCTTTATAAAAGTCTAATCGTGTTTTTAAACTAAATATTAAGAGAGAAAATTGCTGTAAATTGCTTTACATGATTTTGAGTATATTTTTGTACCCATTTTCTTCTAAGGCTAGCCCAGTTTGCTAAGAAGGAAATGGTCCTTTAAGGATGAAGGCACACAGATGTTAGGCAATGTTTGTAGTCCCCACCATTACTGTACATATGTAGTCCCTCAGAATGCAGATTCTACAGGCACCACCTCATTAGTCCTAACTAATCCAGATGACTGCTTATAAAGTGATTCTCTGAGGTTCTCCTAACCTGGAGAGCCATATTCACGGACCCGTGGGTTCTGAACTTTTTAGGGCAGTGTTGTCTTAGCAGCATTAAATCTTCTCCCAAAAAGTTTAACTACGGAACCCAGTGGACTCTGCAGAACTTCTGGAACATGTCCAGACTCCTCCTATGCAAGACTCTGTGGAGTCTGTTCCTCATTTGGACACTAACAGGGTTTTTGTTTTATTACTTTTTTTAGTGGGAAGCGGTGGTGGTGCTGCGGTAGCGTTGTCGCCTCACAGCAAGATGTTGTCTTGTTCAATTCTCAGCTAGAGCGTCTTCTGTGTGGAGACATGCGTGAATGGGCGTACCTTCGTTGAAGTTTGTGCGTCAGGACCGGCAACTCGGCACGTAAAAATCAACTGCCAATCATTAGCGGACCGGAGTTCCACTGTGGCGACCCCTAACCGGGAAAAGCCGAAAGACACAACAACAACAACTTTTTTTAGTGGGAACACAGTTTTCAACCCATGTTTGACTTCTGCAACTTCAGTGAGCACATCTAGTAAATCAAGTTCTGATGTTCATCATAATATTCATTGTTGCAGTCCTCATTAAATGGTATATCCTACCTGCAGGAAGCTCACAGCCTCCAAGTCATTCAAAGCTTTACCCTCCCCCAGTTCTTTGGCTGAAGCCCCTCCCATACTAATGTAAGCATGTCTGTGGAATAAAGGGTGCATCAGCTGGCACCAACTTCAGATGTTTCTTGCTGTGTAGTAAAGGTTACCATGTTTGCTTTGTGTTGCATGTGTAGTCAATCGGGCAGCCTTTCTCTAGGAAGCCATACAAGTACCCCACATTTTTTTTCTTATCTTTCTGTACTTACGATAATTGCCAACTAGTAAAAACTGATTTACAGTCTGATACTACTGCTGAAGTGAATGAGAATGGCAGTAACTGTATGTAGTGTGTCAAAAACTGATTCCACACAAAAGATTTCCAGAGCAAGTGTTTATTTTGCCTCTGCCAACAGCACAATGTGGACTGTTGTCTGCAATGTGCATCTTCTTATTTAGAGAGTAAACTGTTATCAAACATCTCTGTTGGAGTCCCCTTCCAAATAGGGTACATGTCTGGTTTCATGTTACCCATGGTGTTGGACAAAGCTTTTGGGAGTCTTCCTTCAAATAAAATACATGCATTAAAAAATGAACTGTAGGGAAATGAAGGACAGAACCAACAACTCGAGTTTCCAAGGGTCTACTTGACACTGTGCAAGATGAAGGTATTTTTACAGCCCCCAACCAGTCTTTTTTTCACAGAGGCCTCTGGTATGATCACTTCAGAGCTGCCCACATCTTCATTTTCTGGTACTTCTTCCTTGACTGACATACCCAAATTCCCATCAGCAGAGAGGGATGCATAGTGATTTTGGAAGGGAAATATGGGATTCCCACAATCTTTGTGAGTAGGTTCCCCATGACTGCCTTGAAATCTTGATTTCCCAGCCCATGATCCGACGCCTCAAGGGCATCAGTTTATGATTATGAGAGCCACAAAGTTAAGTTAAGCAAGTGCAGCTAAGCTTGCCGTGATCTAGACCAGGCAGCATCTTCAGTAATATTTGTATAATGCATGGCATCTCTATGCAATAAAGTAAAGTTTTCCCAGTTATTTTCAAGTGTACTAGGGATACTAAAGTAAACAGGTGCCCGTTCTTTTCCTTCTTTTCTCTTTCTCCTTGTTCAGTTTTAAGAAATGTAGACACTGCAGTGTAAAAAGTCTTTTCAAAGAGTATGATACAAGACAAAATGTGTGCTTTTTCTCATCCTTGCATAGGGGATTGACTGGATTGAGGCTCTTGGCTTTATCTAGTAACAAGTTTTAAGACAGAGCAAATAAATAAAAAGAACATTTAATATAATAAAGCACTCCTCTAGCAAATAAATAAATAATTGCAGAAGCAAACCTGTATCTGGTTCTCATGTCTGCATGGAGACCATCTGAAAAAGAGCAATAAAAAGAGAACACCTCTTCCTTTTAATGGCTAGGAGATGTTTTTTGAAATTATTCAAGTGTTATCTTATTCTGGGAGAGCAATAAAGGTAAGACAAAAAAACAGCACTTAGTAGAAGCACAGGCTGTGCCATGTGTCTTAGCATGGATAACCTTTGTTTTAGGTTAACCCAAGTCTATGAGTGTGGCTGTCACTTTAGGACAATTTTTCCAATTAGGAAGGTAAATGTCAATATTTGAAGATGTACATAGTTTTGTGTGTTAATATTAAGTTGATAGTTTTTTGGGATGTATTGGGTTTATTTGAGGGCTTTCAATAAAACAAGTTTTGTAAACTGTGACATAGGCTCAAATGGATATGACAAGAAACAACTGTACTAAAGGTCAGCCTGCCAGATATTTAGTGTGTGCATGTAACAAAAGCTTGAACTAGATAACAAACTTTTAAAAATAAAAGGTGGGAATAATATTTTTTAACACAATGAGCCATTCGATATTCTCTTTAAATGTTAATCGTCTCACAGATGTATACAAAAAAGAAAGAGTAGTGAACTATATTAAAAATGTAGAGTGCAAATAAGCTTTGCTACAGGAGACAAATTTGGAAAGAACTGAACATGTGAATTTGTTAAAGAAAGGTTTCAAGGAGGGTTATTTAGTGCAATGCATGGGACAAAGGTAAAGAAGAGTGCTTGTATTAATTGCAAAAGGAGCTCCAATAGTGATAGGAGAGGTAAAAAAAGGTAATAGTAGATGTGTAGTACTAAGGGGCTACTGGCAAGGGAGGATTACACTGGCATATATTTATATTCCACCTAAAACTGCTGTAATGGAGCTTAAGAAAATTGTGGGAAAAATAATCATTTTTTGGCAGGTGGGGACTGGAATTTGATTTGCAGTAGGGAAGATGTGTCTGGGGGCCCAGAAAGGAAAATGTAAGAAAGGAGGGTAGATTTTTGAAGATATTTATGAAAATATTGAGCATGGAAGATGTGAATTTAGTGGTATGAGGTTGGAGTGAATTTACATATTATTCCCCAAGATACAAAAACTGGGCCAGGCTTGACAGAACTTACATTTCACAGGAACATGTGTATTTAATTGAAAGCTTTGATAATGCAACCAATAACTATTTCAAATCACACACCAAATAAAAACACAGGGTAATGAAATAAAAGTGAGACACTTGTGCTTTTCCACCTATCTGCTGAAAAGAGAGTAATTCAAGGAATGGGTAGTAGAAATTATTCGGGCGTTATTAGAGAAGACAGAATTTTCTTCAGGAAAATATAGCTGCAGAATGGGATAAAATTAAATTGGAGTTTAAAATAGGATGGAAATAAAAGAAAGCGAGAGGTGGTTAAGAGACAAAAAGTATTATTTAGAGGGACTGATAAATGTTAAATATTAGAATAGGGCAAATCTTACAGAACAAGAATAAGAACAATTACAGAGTGCTAAGCAGAAAATAAAGGATTACTTCGATAATATGCATGAGTTTAGAAAGACTGCTGTTACACAACTGTTTTTTTTTATTATGCCAGAGCACAAAAAGTAGAAGGGGTTGTTGCCAAGCTTAGGGAGCCTATAACAAGGAAGATAACAAAATATCATGTAGCGGTACTCGAAATATTTCAGAAAGGTTATGAAAGTATGTATAAAGCAGAGAAATATGGATATCAAGAAAACATACAAATGGAAATGTTTATAGAAGCATTAAATATGCCAAGGTTAGAGGTAGATGAGGCTCAATTACTAACAGTTAGGATAGGGGGAGATGAGATAAAAATAGTGATGTATAACCAGTCAGCAGGAATGTCCCCAGGAATAGATGGTATTCCTGCGGATGTCTGAAAGCTAGGAGGGAAAAAAACTGGTCAAGATCTGGAAGGTTTTGTTCAACAGTATTTTAAGAGGAGGGAACTCACCAACTTCCTGAAGAAAGTGTTGGTAGCTGTATCACCTAAACAGGGTAAAGACCCATCAGATCCAAGTTCATACAGGCCCATTTCAATCCTTAACCATGATTATAAAGTGTTTATGTCTGTACTGGCTAAAAGGAATGACAGAGGTGATGCCAGTATTTATATACATGGATCAGTGTGGTTTTGTAAAAAGGAAGGAGGCAAATATTTGACAACATTAACAGAACATTGATGATCCAGAGGGAAGCTGAATGTAAGAAATATGCCGCTGTTATTGGTATGTCTTGATGCAGAGAATACATTTGATATAGTAAGCTGGGACTTTTTGAGCAGGGCAATGGAAGCATTTGCATTCCCTGTAAAATTATAAGGTTGATTAGGAGGATATATGAGGGACTGGACGTGAAAATTAAAGTGGGTGGGTTCCTCTCTGATTCTCTTTGAGCAGAGCAATCAGGCAGGGGTGTCCTCTTTCCCTTTGTTATTTGCACTATATTTAGAACCATTAGAAAAGAAAATGAGAGACTAAGAAATTCAAGGATATAATTGGTATGGTAGTCTGTATTTGCAGATATTATTTTATACCTGATAAAACAAGAAAATGACATTTCAGTGTTGTTTTGAGGCAGTTTCAAATCTTTTCAGGATGCAAATTAATAAAGTTGAAACAAGGGCAACAGCTGTAAATTATGTACCCACATACAAATTGGTTCAGCAATATCCATATTTAAGGGGACATGATAAAATGAAGTACTTAGGAGTATGGGTTAAAAAGGATTCTGGTGTGGCAGCTAAGGTTATGTGAGAAGAGATTAAAGAAAGATAATACTAAAACTGCGAAATTGGAAGTTCTGTTATATTTATATGGATAACAAGATACAAGCAGTTAAAATGTTTTTAGTCTATTTAGTTTTATACACGGGTTAGGCATATGTTTATCAAACAGAGGAGAAGTTGTGGATAGCATTTAATAGAGCTGAAGGTTTTTTCTGGGAGGGAAGATGGCAAGAGTCAAGTGGATAAGATGCTTCTTCCAGTTGAAGGAGGAATGGGGTTACTACATATAAGAATCAATCACAGGAGGTTAGAAAGGATTGGGAAGAGAGATTTGGACAATCAGTTCACAAAGAAACAATGAGGTGGATATATGTATGTCTCCCAAATATGCAAAGGGTGTTTGCTTTGAGGTGTTTAGATAGGTATTTTTATACCACAAGTAGACTCCGAAGAATTTTTCCTCAGGTAGACAGCAAATGGTGGCGGTATGATTGGGAAGAAAGAGGCAACTGGAAACATTTTCTGGGCGTCTAATGAGTTGGCAGACTTTAAAGATTCCCTGCAGACCGTTCTGTCAGACATACTGGGTGAACAAATTGGTATAACTAAGGAAATTATTTTTTTTTTCAGTTATGCTACAGAATCCGAATTGCCTAGACATAGTAAGGCCTTGCTAAGTCTAATTATGGTGGCTGCCTAAAAAGCAATTACTAGAAAATGGAAATCAAAGTCTAAACCAACTGTACTAGAAGTAGTGGATATAGCAACAGAGATAAAACAACTGGAACTGGGATCTTTAGAAAAGGGTGGGAGCAACCTGCATAGCAAACAAATGGAAGCGTGGGAACAATACATGCAGAGGACGAACAAGGTTTAAAAGAAAGCAGGATTTGAATAAGCTATGTCATGTCAAATTATGTGATGCATGCAGTTTGCAACTACAATTATGTCAACATAGTTTGTGATGTATGTTTGCAACTAAAACTGTCACTACAGTTTGTTTTCATTTATATAAATGTAGAATTGTCTTTGTCATACATGATAATTTAATAAAGATGTTTATTGTATTTTTTTTTTTAAAAAAAAAAAAAAGGTCTGAGCTGGAAATTCAGTTGGTGTCCAGGTACCGTTCTAAAAAGAGAAGGGTGGATTCTTCTCAAGGGGAATCTGACTCCACCAGATGTAAAGCCAAAGAACTGGCTTGTCTGGACAAGTTTTTGTCAGCTGAGAACCTGGACTCAAGACAGTGAATGCACACTGTCCTCTGCTTCCCCACCGGAGAACTTCTCTCTGTCTGCTCACTTTCAGTTGCCTGCAAGCTTGCTCCCACTGAGCGCTTATCATCCTGCCATATCCAAGTGTTTGGATGGCCTCTACATGCAGTGAATGTGGATGTTCATAGGTTCATAGGTTGGTACTAGGCTATCAGCCATAGGGCCTATACAAGCCTAGCCATAACAATTCCCTGGCTATTTCTTCCCACATTATTTACTTTCCTGGACCCCTGTTTTTCCTGTATATTGGAATAATGTATGTACACTTTTTGTCTTCTGTGAATGTTTTTTTAATGCATGTTGATGGAGCTGGGGCATGCTGGTAAGTGACCTACATTTCCTCAAATGTAGGAGCTAGGGATTTTTCAGAATTATGCCAAGTTGTGGATACTGAAAGAAGATATTCCAACAATTGCCCATTGCAGTGGTCTTTGTTAATCAACAAACTATATGAGTATAATCTTTGCTTAAGCTTTTATTGAACGTAATAAGGATAGTTTTTATGCTTCTTTATAGGGATATGTGTTATGTGAAGCTGTGTACAAGTTTGTTAAATGTTGCTTATTGCAACCAAAAGCCTTTTATTATTATTTTTTAAATAGAATTTCATTAGTTGGCCTTAGTTACAAATATCTGTAAGTCTGCTGAAATATCAGAGAAGTCCGTTGTACTGGTCACTGGGGAGACTTTAGTCTGCTTAGTTGGAAAAATGTTTAAAATGTAAGAGTGATTAAACAAAAGCTTACAGATAAAAATAGCCAAATACTGCTAAGGGAAGATGCAGGAAACGATAGTGGGCTAACACAATGACCCAGAAGAGTTTATAGTCTAGCCATTACGTACAATGAGAATCCAGTGTAGATCGCTGTCTGGGATGCAAGTAGTGACTACAACTGTATCTGCACTAAGGAGTGAGTGACCACAGCATCTTGTGGCTGAATATTAACTTCGGTTTGTTGCAAGCTCAGTGCTGCAGTTTTTGATGATCCCATTTTGGGTGGAAAGTTACTTCTCCATAGCATTCCTGAGGTTATGTTTCATCTAATTTTAGATGCAGAATTAGGGGGGAAATAACCAGCAGAGGAGGCTGCAGACATCTGCTTCAGTTAGAGCATTTTGTAGGGTGTGTACAGCTTTCTGTCTTTTTTTGATTCTTGAAGTAATTTTAATTGGAAACTGAAAAGTAACAAATCAGCAGGGAATTGTTGGTGCTTGAAAGGGTAAAGTAAACTGAAACGTTTTTTTTCCTGATGCTTCCCTCATTGTGTTAGTAAACTGGTAGTACAACAAAAATATTTTGAGAGGAATCTCTTGCAGTTCTGTCAGGTAAATAAAGCATGCTGCAGCTGTAAAATGGGAATGCTTTTCTCTGTCAGTAAACTGGATGTACAGTAAAATGTTTTGGGATAGAACTGTAGATATCTGTAATATAGTAGTTCTTTACATATAATGTATCGCATATTACTACTTTTAAACACATTTAGATTGTATACAGGAGAGATGATTACAGTGAGTTTTCTTCACCTTCTGAGTGAGTCAAGAAGGTGGAGAGCTGAGATGATTACCATTGCTAGTTTAGAGGCGGAATATTATCTTGACACAAGTAAATACTTGCCTTTTTTGCCACTGGTGGGGAATTGATGACTCTGTCATTAAATAAGTGCTGCTGGAACAAATTCTGTCAGTGTCAAAACTGATTACTGAAGGGGTGTGGCAAGGGTGGAAATGCTTTGGGTCACTTTACATTTTCCTAAGTGAACCACATCTGCAACATTGTAGACCATTACGCTTGGAGCCTTGCAGAGGATCACCGATCTTACTAGACTAGATTGTAGGCAAGGTAAGAAACATGAACTACAGGTTTGCTTCTAAAATTCATTCATGAACACAAATGTGGTTCATATTTGCCCCTTTGCATGTTCAGTGCTTAATTCCAGCTGGAAATTGAGTTTTCTACAGTTATTAGTGCTTCATGTTGGAACAATTGAGCACTGCAAATAAATATATAAATTAAAAGGATTTCCTTTTTGTTTTAAAATGTTTGACACTGTGATTTGGAAGCCTTTGGGTGTAAAGTGATGCTATGCTTGTGTATTTTATTATACAGCTTTTTAGTGATTACACCATTATTTAAAATACACATCTGCAAGTGAGAATGGTGAAAGCAGCAAAAAAGTTGGGTTGAAAAAGATATAGTTGTTTGGATTCAGAAATGTAGGGGTGGTTAAACTGGTGCCACGGCTCTGTGGTGCTAGTGTTTGATATGTTTGATATGTGAAGAGGCTTGTATTTGTGCTATGCTTCTGCATTTCTGTGCCCATGCTTAGTGCTTGAGATGGACACCATAAAAGCAGGTACCTGACGCATTCGAAGGTAAAAAGTTTGTCTTAAACCAGTAAGTGACTGTTTTTCATTTCCACGTTTTGTGGATCCCGTGTCCTTCAGCCAGATCAGTGATTCATCAACATTTACTTTATTTGTTAGCATGGTTTATGCTACGGTGACATTAACACTTCTTATCCAGACTTCAGTGCTGTAAAAGAATTCAGTGTTCTTGAAGGTATAAAAGTATGAAAGCTTAAAGGGCCTTTCATTTTCAGCTAATTTGCATTCATCCTAAATGTAGTGATGTGCTATTTTGGGGTAGCAGCAAAAGCATAGGAAGTGCCGATTGGCACTGCTGTACAGTACTGAGGGTGTAACGGAGTGCCATTCTCTGTAACTGCAGGGCAGTGGTGCCGTGAGGGCACCAAGGTACTTGCGTATTCATCTATCCCATCAACTGAGCTCCATAATAACTGGAGTATAACAGCTCTCTCAGTTGGAGAAGCAGGCAGACCCTCTAAGATATGGTAAACAAGTTTGTTGGCTAAGATATGCAAGTTGCCCGATGATATTGTATGTGTACTGGTAGCCACCATCTTGCTACGATTTCAAAATTAAATAGTGAAATGTACTGCCTTTCTTTTCCATCACAACTCAGGTGGTTGAATTAGAAGCCCCATTTAGAGCAGCATTTGGGTTCCTTGTGATGGTTCAAGCCATGTTTAAGCACTGTGGGTCATTTCAAGCATGAATATTCAAATATGCCTTAAAATGACACTAAAATGTTCAATCTGGATAAGATTAAATATGTATTTATTATAACACTGTAACAATTAGGTTTTGGTGCTTCTCTGAAGTAGGCATGCAAGTGTGTGTATAAACATACATATATACACACATACATACATAGACATACACACACACCATATATTTTGTGTGTGTGTACAACATGCATTTCTCATGAAATATTGAATGCTCATGAGGAAATCAAAAGTATGATTTTTTTTCCCCACCCCTGAATTGTATGTAATAAATTCAGGATCATACAACAGTGGGGTAAGGGCTGCAGCACAATACCATACAAAAGGCTGCTGGCACAAACGCAGTTTGATAGAACATTCACTTTTTTTTCCCCAATAGAAAAAAAAATTGTGCATATGAATGTTAGTTCTTTCAAACTGTAACTAATATGTTGGTGTACAAGATGTTCTTCGTGTTTCACTGTTGCAGACATTACTTTTGGGTTATCTGCTTACAGGTAGCCCTCAGCTGGCCTGAATATCAAAGTCTTGGTCAGGGGTATAAAGCATGCAGCCGACGCCATTACATCAGTCTTTCTTGCCACGCAGTGCCCGAAGCAGAAGCAGTTCGCAAGTGCCGGTCGGCCGACTCCTGAAATCTTCGTTTTAGAGTTTCAGAACCGAAGTATTCAAAAAAGCTAAGTACCACGTTGGGGATCCTTTTTCTTGCTATAAACTGATGTCAGTAAAAGTTAACAATTGTATTACCTGTGGAAAGCAAATACCTCAAAGATTTTCATTCGTACTGCATTCCTTGCTTAGGCCTAGACCACGACGTCCCTCACTGTCGGTTTTGTGCATTATTCAGTCCGTGAACTATTTGTCGTCAGTCCATTTTTGCAGCAAAGTATTTCGGTACTCGGTTTAATTATCCAGAAATGGCTTCGGTAAGCCATCCGACTACTGACATTCCGAAAAAACATAAAGATAGACAGATCGCATAGGTCCAAAGCTGCTGACGTCACTTACGTTAAGCTAGTCGCCAGTTCACCGGTAATCAGTGAGGCACTTTCGCAGCACCTAATACCCGCTACTTCAGATTTGCAGGCCTCTACTGAGACCCATTCAGAGTCCGTTATGCCGCAAGATGCTTCTTTAACTATGGAACCTGCGAATGTCTCTACCTTGGATGGGTCCCAAGCCACTGTGCAGGCACCGGCTTCTGAGGGTGTATTCAGGCCTACGGACTTGCATTTCAAACCGACGCCATCTTCTTCTTCAAGGCCTAAAACTCGACCCATGCCTAGAAAACAGATGTCCAAACCGCATGGTCAGGCCCATATGCCTAAAAACAAATAAGAATGACTGATGACCTTATTACTTTAATCAGGGGAAGTCAGCCTTCTCCCTGTAAGAGACCTAGAACTGATTTTCCTTCTGACTCTTCTGATCAGGATTCTGAAATTTCTGTTTCTTCTGATTACCAGGATTTGCCCTTATCTACCTATGAGGATTCTGATTCAGAGGACTCCAGTCCCTCTGCTTCCCCTCCAGAAGATTTTTCATTTGGTGAAACCTTGAACACTCTTAGGGAGCATTTCCACTGGGAAAGCTAGCATTACTCTGACTCCAAAAAGAGGCCTAGGGAATTCTTACTCCTACCTCAACACAGGCCTTCAGCTATCCCTCCTGTCCTGGACATTGTAGATGATGCCTTCTTGGAATCTAGCCTGGCCCCAGACACTTTACCTCCAGCTCCCTGGAAACCTGACAGGTATTACAGAGTACCTGACTCTCACAAGTTCCTTTTCAAGAATCCTACTGCGGTCCCAGAGACTATTTCCCAGGGACCTAAATGCATTAAGGCTACTGCTGCCAAAAACCCTACCCCACTCTGATAGAGATTTCAGGGCCTTGGACAGATGGGGTAAGAGGGTATACACTTCTGCTACTTTGGCCATTAGGGCCTTAAACTGCACGTTTCATATGTTAAAGTATCAGCAGTATATTATGGGACTACTTAAACAGAAAATTATGTTGATTCCTGACTGTGCTGAAAATAAAGAATTACAGGATTTAATGCATTCTGCTGAACAAGTTGCTAAACATACTTTGCAGTGTGGGTTTGACTCTTCAGAAGCATCTTGCAGGGCTGTTGTCACTTGGTCTGTTCTTAGAAGCCATGCTTGGCGTAAGCAGCAAAATTTGCCAGATCATGTTAAAGCTAAATTACTGGATGCTCCCTTAAACCAAGACTGCCTGTTTGGCAACAAAGCAGAAGTCCTTAAAAACATGGAGGAAAAAGCTAAATCTATGCAAACTGTTAAAGATTTCCTGCAAGTACAGCCTTCCAGATTCAGTAGGCATTGGCTTTCTAAGAATTAGTCCTTTCCTGTCTCTTCCAGGCCTTCTCAGTCCAAACCCAGGAACAGCAGACCACCCAGGCTACAGTCTCAAGGTACTCCCAGGCGTAAGCAGTGGGGGGCGTCCACTTCCAAAGTTGGAAGTAGTAAGACTCCCCCTATGGAAACTGTCACAATGACTTAACCTTAAACCTTCTCAGACCTGCCCAACTGCATGCTCCTTTAGGGGGAAAGATCGCACTGCATGCAAAAAATGGGAACTCATTACCCAGGACAAATGGGTTCTAAATATAGTTTCCCAAGGATACAGATTCCACTTCCACACCTTACTAACTCCAAACTGTTGGCCAGACCTACCCCCAAATCAGTGGGCAGAGGCTCAACAGCAGGTTCTCTCTCTTGTAAGTATCATGGCTATTTAACCTTTCCCAGCAGAAGAAAGGGGACATGGTTTTTACTTAAGACTATTCCTGGTACCCAGAAAAGACAGCTCCTGGCGTCCTATCCTGGACCTCTCTATTCTAAACTCCTTTTTTGTAATCCCAAAATTCAAAATGCTAACACTTCAGCAGCTGCTTCCTATGCTAGACAAAGATGCCTGGTTGGCTACCTTAGATTTAAAGGAAGCTTACTTGCACATTCCAATAAGGGAATCTTGCAGGAAAATCCTATGCTTCAGAGCAGGCTGCATGCACTATCAGTTCTCTGCACTTCCCTTTGGCTTATCTACTGCGCCCAGGGTATTCACAAAATGCCTAGCTCCAGTCATTGCATTTTGCAGGCAAAGAAATATTCAAATATATACATACCTGGACGATTGTCTTAATTCAGGCAGAAAGCCAGGACATGCTACTAAATCATCTGGCATTTGTAAAGAAACTTCTAACCTCACTGGGGTACACCATAAACAAAAAGAAATCTCATCTAGTACCCTACCAACAAATTGTATTCTTGGGAGCAATCCTGAACAGAACTTCCCAAATGGCTTACCTCACACCAGAGGAACAAGTTTATTTGACAGCCTACTTCAAGCTACTGGCCACAAAGACCCAGCTATCTGCAAGGAAAATCCTGCAAGCCCTGGGGTTCATGGCCTCTTGCATTCTACTAATTCCATATGCAAGACTGCATATGAGGAAACTATGATGGTATCTAAAAAGCCTATGGTGTCAACATTCACAGGACCTGGAATCAATGATTCGTATCATTCCTTGCTTAAAGACAGAGTTCCCTTGGTGGGCAGAGGCTTGCCACCACAGTAAGGGACTGCCATTCAGTCCACCCCCTGCCACCCAAACCCTAACAGACGCATCAGACTATGCATGGGGGGGGGGGGGGCTCACTTGGCAGGGCAGTGCATTCAGGGCAAATGGAACCAGAGTCAGATGCACCTGCATATCAATCAAAAAGAAATGTTAGCTGTACAGAATTCACTGACAGCCTTCAAGGACCACATTCTTCCCAAACCATTATTAGTAAAGACAGACAACACCACTGTTATGTGGTATATAAACAAGCATGGGGGAACCCACTCGTACCCTCTCTGCAGACTAGCCATGGCTCTGTGGAACACAGCCTTGAGCTACCAAGTGCACCTACAAGCACAATTCCTGCCAGGCAAGCTAAATTCACTGGCAGACAACCTAAGCAGAAATCTCATGGGCCCAAACAAGTGGAAATTGGAACCAAATATATTCAACATTTTGAGAAACCAATGGGGGAACTCAGAGATAGACCTGTTTACCTCCCCTCAGAGCTACCAATTGGACAAATTCTGCACAAGGACTCCCCACAGCCAAGCTTGGAAAATGGATGCCCTATTCTTCACCCGGGAAAGGCTCTCAGTTTATGCTTTTCCCCTCTGCCTCTCCTCTTGAAAGTACTGCTAAAGATCAAACAAGACAAACCAAGGACGATACTGACTGCACCAGACTGGCCTCGCCAACACTGATACCCCCTCTTGCGCAGTATGTCACTGCTGAATCCATGGCACCTGCCTCAGACCCCTTCCCTGCTGTCCCAGCAGGAGGGCCAGGTTCTGCACCCCCAGCTTCAAACCCTGAACCTTGCAGCCTGGCTAATTCACTGAGCTCTCCAATAGCATCCCTCAGTAAGCAGGTGCTAGATATCATTCTGGAGGCCAGGAGGCCCAGTACTAGAAAATCCTATACTGAAAAGTGGAAAAGATACTGTTCCTGGAGCCAGACTTAACGGATGGGCAAAACAATGCCCAGCTTACCGCATGTTCTTCAATACTTAACAGAGATGCTCCACAAGGGCCTTTCCTTCTCATCAATTAAAATTCATGTCTCAGCCATTTCAGCACATTATAATACTGAGCCACACCTCTTCTCTCACCCCCTGCTGAAACAATTCCTCAGAGGGGCCACAAATTTAAGCCCACTCAGGAGAGCCCAGCCTGGGACCTTAACTTCATACTGGAAAAGCTCACTCTACCTCCTTTTGAGCCAGCTGCAACTGCAGAGTTGAAATTCCTTTCTTGGACAACTGCTTTCCTTCTAGCCATCACTGCAGCAAGAAGAGTGTTTGAACTTCAGGCCCTCATGGCAGTGGAGCCCTTCATCTTCCATGCTGACAGGGTGTCCCTCAGGACCAATCCTTCCTTTATGCACAAGGTGGTATCAAGTGTGGCCCTTAATCAGTCCATTCATTTGCCTACCTTTTTTTCTAATCCACAGAACAAAGGAGAACGAATACTGTACTCTTTGGACGTGCACAGACAACTAAGATTTTATTTGGACAGGACTAAGACTCTTAGAAAAACTGAACAGCTGCTAGTTGCCTTTGCTGCAGGGGCAGATGGGAAGGCCATTTCAAAGCAAACCATTTATAAGTGAAGAGGTCACTGTATTTTTTTCTGCTATAAGCAACATGGAAAACCTACCCCTCAGAGGATAAGATCACATTCTACCAGGGCTGCGTCTACTTCTACAGCCTTTCTCAGAGGTGTCCCTACCAGGAACATCCTAGAAGCTGCTACCTGGAGTTCTATACATACCTTCACCAAGCATTACCACTTGCCTATGTTTTCTAAATCCAGAGCTGGTTTTGCCACTGAAGTCTTGCAGGGCTTAATAGCTGGTCCTAATGCTCTCTGACTTCCTCCTCCCTGCCTTAGCTTTGGGAATCTACCCAAATTTAATGACTGCAACAGTGAAACACGAAGAACATAGTACAGTTGCGTACACTTACCATAAATGTAGATATTCAAGTGTATTCACTGTTGCAGTCCTGGTTACCCTCCCTCCAGCCCCCCGACTTCTCTAGGCTATACCTTTCTTCTGGTCTAATGTATTTCAGCTTTCTGGTGTATTTGCTTTTTGTTGGCGGTGTAACCTTTATATATATACATATATATATATATATATATATATATATATATATATATATTGCTTCCCATTATGGGGGCACCTGACATCTGGGGCAGGAAAAACTGATGTAATAGTGTCGCCTGCATGCTTTATACCCCTGACTACCTGACGTCATGGAAGAAGAGACAGCATCCGATGCAGGACCCAAGACTTTGATATTCAGGCCTGCTGAGGGCTACCTGCAGGCAGATAACCCAAATGTAATGACTGCAACAGTGAATACACTCGAACATCTACATTTATGGTAAGTGTACACAACTGTACATTTTTGATGATCCCATTTTTGGTGGGAAATTACTTCTCCATAGCATTCCAGGGGTTATGTTTTATCTAATCTTTTAGTCTGTAGATATTTTTACACCTAGATGCAGAATTAGGGGGGGGAAATAACTAGCAGAGGAGGCTGCAGACAACTGTTTCAGTTAGAGCCTTTTGTAGGGTGTGTACGGCTTTCTGTCTTTTTTTGATTCTTGAAGTAATTTTAATTGGAAACTGAAAAGTAACAAATCAGCAGGGAATTGTTGGTGCTTGAAAGGGTAAAGTAAACTGAAACAGTTTTTATTCCTGATGCTTCCCTCATTGTGTTAGTAAACTGGTAGTACAACAAAAATATTTTGAGAGGAATCTCTTGCAGTTCTGTCAAGTAATAAAGCATGCTGCAGCTGTAAAATGGGAATGCTTTTCTCTGTCAGTAAACTGGATGTACAGTAAAATGTTTTGGGATAGAACTGTAGATATCTGTAATATAGTAGTTCTTTACATATAATGTATCGCATATTACTACTTTTAAACACATTTAGATTGTATACAGGAGAGATGATTACAATGAGTTTTCCTCACCTTCTGAGTGAGTCAAGAAGGTGGAGAGCGGAGATGATTACCATTGCTAGTTTAGAGGCGGAATTTTATCTTGACACAAGTAAATACTTGCATTTTTTGCCACTGGTGGGGAATTGATGGCTCTGTCTTTAAATAAATGCTGCTGGAACAAATTCTGTCAGTGTCAAAACTGATTACTGAAGGGGTGTGGCAAGGGTGGAAATGCTTTGGGTCACTTTACACTTTCCTGTACTGCGGTGGTGGTGCTGTGGTAGCGTTGTCGCCTCACAGTTAGACGTTGCCCGTTCGATTTTCAGTTACAGCGTCTTCTGTGTAGCGACATGCGTGAATGGGCGTTCCTTTGTTGAAGGTTGTGCGTTAGGCCTGGCAAGCCAGTACGTAAAAATCTACTGCCAATCATTAGTGGACCGGAGTTCCGCTGTGGCGACCCCCTAACTGGGGAAAAGCCGAAAGACACAAACAAACAAACGCTTGCAGCCTTGCAGAGGATCACCAATCTTACTAGACTAGATTGTAGGCAAGGTAAGAAACAGGAACTACAAGTTTGCTTCTAAAATTCATTCATGAACACAAATGTGGTTCATATTTGCCCATTTGCATGTTCAGAGCTTAATTCCAGCTGGAAAGTGAGTTTTCTACAGTTGTTAGTGCTTCATTCTGGAACAACTGAGCACTGCAAATAAATATATAAATTAAAAGGATTTTCTTTTTGTTTTAAAATGTTTGACACTGTGATTTGGAAGCCTTTGGGTGTAAAGTGATGCTATGCTTGTGCATTTTATTATACAGCTTTTTAGTGATTACACCATTATTTAAAATACACATCTGCAAGTGAGAATGGAGAAAGCAGCAAAAAAGTTGGGTTGAAAAAGATATAGTTGTTTGGATTCAGAAATGTAGGGGTGGTTAAACTGGTGCCACGGCTCTGTGGTGCTAGTGTTTGATATTTTTGATATGCGAAGAGGCAGGTATTTGTGCTATGCTTCCTGCATTTCTGTGCTGATGCTTAGTGCTTGAGATGGACACCATAAAAGCAAGTACTTGACGCATTAAAAGGTAAAAAGTTTGTCTTAAACCAGTAAGTGACTGTTTTTCATTTCCACGTTTTGTGGATCCTGTGTCCTTCAGCCAGATCAGTGATTCATCAACATTTACTTTATTTGTTAGCATGGTTTATGCTACGGTGACATTAACACTTCTTAACCAAGACTTCAGTGCTGTAAAATAATTCAGTGCTTTTGAAGGTATAAAAGGATGAAAGATTACAGGGCCTTTCATTTTCAGCTAATTTGCATTCATCCTAAATGTAAGTGATATGCTATATTGGGGTAGCAGTAAAAGCACAGGAAGTGCCGATTGGCACTGCTGTACAGTACTGAGTTGTACATTAGGGTGCAACTGAGTGCCATTCTCTGTAATTGCAGGGCAGTGGTGCTGTGAGGGCACCAAGGTACTTGCGTATTCATCTATCCCATCAACTGAGCTCCATAGTAACTGGAGTATAACAGCTCTCTGAGTTGGGGAAGCAGGCAGGCCCTCTGAGATATGGTGAACAAGTTTCTTGGCTAAGATATGTAAGTTGCCTGATGATATTGTATGTGTACTGGTAGCTATCTTGCTAGGGTTTGAAAATTAAATAGTGAAATGTACTGCCTTTGTTTTCCATCACAACACAGGTGGTTGAATTAGAAGTCCCATTTAGAGCAGCATTTGGGTTCCTTGTGATGGTTCGAGCCATGTTTAAGCACAGTTGGTAATTTCAAGCATGAATAATCAAATGTGCCTTAGAATGACACTAAAATGTCCAATCTGGATAAGATTAAATATGCATTTATTGTAACATTGTAACAATTAGGTTTTGGTGCTTCTCTGAAGTAGGTATGCAAGTGTGTGCAAACATACATATATACACACATACATACATAAACACACACACACCATATATTTTGTATATGTGTGTGTATGTGTGTGTGTGTGTGTGTACAACATGCGTTTCTCATGAAATATTGAATGCTCATGAGGAAATCAAAAATAAGAGGATCAAAGGGCTCAAACAGATGCCATATGCTGCCCGGTTAAAGAAACTCCAGCTCTACTCAGTGGCATACCGCCTGTTCAGAGGCGATCTGTGCCTGACGTATAAAGCCATGTCCAACCCGGAATTAATGGACATGCTGCACCTCAGAAAATCCAAATCCCATCGAGCTACGCACTCAAGAGACTTGAACCTCAGCACTGAAATAAATAGGACATGCTGGAGGGACAGATTCATAACCCAGAGGCTCCCTTCACTCTGGAATAAAATCCCAGTCCAGGTTAGGCAGAGTCCCTCATTGACTCTCTTCAAGAGGAATCTTGATGAGTGGATGGGAGATCGTAGGTTTACCCCGGGTATCACTTCTATGTCACTGTTAGACAGAGGCACAGTATACTAACCTCGAAAAAGGGCATAGCAAAATAAATTTAAAATGGGTGGCGAAAGCCAAACACACTCTGGCTAGGCTTATAAATGCCCTAGGGCAGATAGCCTAGTATGAACCTATGATTTTTTTCCCACCCCTGCTAATTCTATGTAATAACTCCAGGATCACACAACAGTAGGGTAAGGGCTGCAGCACAATACCATACAAAAGGCTGCTGGCACAAATGCAATTTGATAGAATTCACCTTTTTTCCCCAATAGAGAAAAAAAATTGCGCATATGAATGTTAGTTCTTTCAAACTGTAACTAATACGTTGGTGTACAAGATGTTCTTCGTGTTTCAATGTTGCAGTCATTGCAGGTAGCCCTCAGCCAGCCTGAATATCAAAGTCTTGGGTCCTGTGTCGGATGCTGTCTCTTCTTCTATGATGTCAGGTGGTCAGGGGTATAAAGCATGCAGCTGACGTCATTACATCAATCTTTCTTGCCGTGTGGTAACCGAAGCAGAAGCAGTTCGCAAGTGCCGGTCGGCAGACTCCTGAAATTTTCATTTTCGAGTTTCAGAACCGAAGTCTTCAAAAAAAGGTAAGGACCCCGTTGGGGATCCTTTCTCTTGCTCTAAACCGATGTCAGTAAAAGTTAACAATTGTATTACCTGTGGAAAGCAAATAACTCAAAGATTTTCATTCGTACTGCATTCCTTGCTTAGGCCCAGACCACAACGTCCCTCACTTTCGGTTTTGTGCCTTATTCAGTCCTCGAACTATTCGTCGTCGGTCCATTTTTGCAGCAAACTATTTCGGTCCTCTGTTTAATTATCCAGAAATGGCTTCGGTAAGCCATCAGACTATCGACATTCTGAAAAAACATAAAGATAAAGACAGAGACAGGTCCAAAGCTGCTGATGACGCTTCTGTTAAGCTAGTCGCCAGTACTCAGTGAGTCACTTTCGCAGCACCTGATACCCACTAATTCAGATTCGCAGGCCTATACTGAGACCCATTCGGAATCCAGTATGCCGCGAGATGCTTCTTTGACTATGGAACCTGCGGATGTCTCTACCTTGGATGGGTCCATAGCCACTGTGCAGGTACCGGCTTCTGAGGGTGTATTCAGGCCTACGGACTTGCATTTCAAACCAAAACGCCATCTTCTTCTTCATGGTCTAAAACTCGACCCATGCCTAGAAAACAGACGTCCAAACCGCATGGTCAGGCCCATATACCTAAAAAAACAAATGATAAGAATGGCTTAAGACCTTATTACTTTAATCAGGGGAAGCCAGCCTTCTCCCGCTAAGAGACCTAGAACTGATTTTCCTTCCGACTCTCCTGTAATTTCTGCTTCTTCTGATTACCAGGATTTGCCTTTACCTACCTATGAGGATTCTGATGCAGAGGACTCCATTCCCTCTGCTTCTCCTCCAGAAGATTTTTCTTTTGGTGAAACCTTGCACACTCTTAGGGAGCATTTCTGCCTGGAAAGCCAGGATTACTCTGACTCCAAAAAGAGGCTTAGGGAATTCTTACTCCTACCTCAACACAGGCCTTTAGCTACCCCTCCTGTCCTGGACATTGCAGATGATGCCTTCTTGGAATCTAGCCTGGCCCCAGACACTTTACCTCCAGCTCCCAGGAAACCTGACAGGTATTACAGAGTACCTGACTCTCACAAGTTCCTTTTCTTGAACCCTACTGCAGAACCAGAGACCATTTCTCAGGGACCTAAAGGCATTAAGGCTACTACTGCCAAAAACCCTTCCCCACTCTTAGAGATTCCAGGGCCTTGGACAGATGGGGTAAGAAGGTCTACACTTCTGCTCCTTTGGCCATTAGGGCCTTAAACTGCCAGTTTCATATGTAAAAGTATCAGCAATATATTATGGGATTACTTAAACAGAAAATGATGTTCATTCCTGACTGTGCTGAAAACAAAGAATTATGGGATTTAATATATTCTGCTGAACAAGTTGGTAAACATACTTTGCAATGTGGCTTCGACTCTTTAGAAACATCTTGCAGGGCTGCTGTCACTGGGTCTGTTCTTAGAAGGCATGCTTGGCGTAAGGAGCAAAATTTGCCAGATCATGTTAAAGCTAAATTACTGGATGCTCCCTTAAACCAAGGCCGCCTGTTTGGCAACAAAGCAGAAGTCCTTAAAAAGATGTGGAGGAAAAAGCTAAATCTATGCAAACTGTTAAAGATTTCCTGCAAGTACAGCCTCCCAGAGTCAGTAGGCAATGGCATTCTAAGAATTGGTCCTTTCCTGTCTCTTCCAGGCCTTCTCAGTCCAAACCCAGGAAGAGCAGGCCACCCAGTATATATATTTATGTATTTATTGTTATATATTTTTTAATATTGTCTTTTAACTTATTTGTCCTTATATTATTAGGTTTTAGCGATTATTTAGTGTAATGTATTTCTTTCCCCATTTGCTGTACACTATACATTTTATGTCTTTGTAACCTTTATATATATGTATGTATATATATATATATTTATATGTAAAATTGCTTCCCATTATGGGGGCACCTGACATCTGGGGCAAGAAAAACTGATGTAATGGCGTCGGCTGCATGCTTTATACCCCTGACTACTTGACGTCATGGAAGAAGAGACAACATCCGATGCAGGACCCAAGACTTTGATATTCAAGCCAGCTAACGGCTACCTGCAGGCAGATAACCCAAATGTAATAACTGCAATAGTGAATACACTCGAACATCTACATTTATGGTAAGTGCACACAACGTTACTTTCTGACAGTGATTAAGCCCTATATAAAAATTCTTATTTTGAGTACAGTGGTGTTGTAGGTTTGTCAGATGTTCTTCGTGTTTCACTGTTGCAGTCATTACATTTGGGTAATCAGCTGGCAGGTTGCCCTCAGTCGGCCTGAATTCCAAAGTCTTGGGTCCTGCATCAGTCGCTGTCTCCTTTTCCATGACGTCAGGGGTATAAAACATGCAGCCGACATGCATTTTCTTTAGTCTTTCTTGCTGTGCGGTGCCCGAAGCAGAAGCATTTCGCAAGTGCCAGTCGGCCGACTACTGAAATATTCGAGTTTGAGTTTCAGAACCAAAGTCTTCACTAAAGCGAAGTACCCTGTTGGGGAAACTTTTTTTCTTGCTCCATACCGGTGTCAGAAAAAGTTAATAATTGTATTACTTGTGGGAAGCAAGTACCTCATAAGGATTTCCATTTATACTGTATTCCTTGCCTAGGCCCTGATCACAACGTGCCTGGCTGTCGGTTTCGTTCTAGATTTAACCAACGCACTATTAAGCGTCGGTATATTTTTGCCTCAAAGTATTTTGGAAACAGATTTAACAACTCAGAAATGTTGTCTGATAGCAATCCGACTACTGGAGTATATAAAAAAACGCAAAGAAAAGGACAGAGAGAGACAGTCGAGGTCCAAAACAGATGAAGAAGCTTCTCCTAAGGCAGTCGCCGGTACTCAGTGAGGTGCTTTTGCAGCCCCCGATACCTGCTACTTTCGAGTCACATGCCCCTACTGACACCCATGTGGAGTCTGGCATGCCGCGAGATACTGAAAGTATTGGACCCATGGATGTATCTCCCCCGGATGGGTCCGGAGCCGCTGAGCAGGCACCAGCTACTGAGGGTGTTTTCAGGCCTCAACATTTGTATATCAAACCGGCGACAGCTGCAAAACCAAAGACAAAAGCAACTTCTAAAACTAAAAAAACAATGTATGAGCCACGGGCATAGGCTTCTATGCCTAAAAAACAGATGATCAAAATGGCTGAAGACCTTATTACCTTGATCAGGGGTAACCATCCCCCTCCAGATAAGAGGCCTAGGCAAGACACTGATTATGAATCTTCAGATCAGGTTTCTACTTCTTCTAATTTCTCTTCTGATCAGGAATTATCTATACCTCCCTATGAGGATTCAGATGCAGAGGAGTCTATACCATCTGCATCACCTCCTAAGGATTACGCGTTTGGAGAAGCCTTGCATACTTTGAGGGAGAATTTTCACTGGGAGAGTCTAGATTTCTAAGAATCAAAAAAGAGGCTCAGGGATTTCCTTCTCCCTCAGCACAGGCCTTTAGCCATACCCCCTGTTTTAGACATTGTGGATGTGTTTTCGGAGTCAAGCTTGACCCTTGACTCCTTACCTCCAGCTCCCAGCAAGCCTGACAGATATTACAGGGTCCCTGACTCACATAATTTTTTTTTTTTTAGAAACCCTGCTGCTGATCCTGAAACTATTTCACAGGGTCCAAAGGGAGTTAAGGCCTCAACAGCAAAAAATCCTACCCCCTCTGACAGAGATTCAAGGGCACTGGATAGATGGAGAAAAAAGGCTTATACATCTGCAACTTTGGCAGTTAGGGCCTTAAACTGTCAATTTCATATGCTCAGTATCAACAACATGTTATGGGATTACTGAGACAGAAAATGATGTTGATTTCTGAATGTGCAGAAAATAAAGAATTGCAGGATTTATTGCATGCAGCTGAACAGGTTGGAAAGCATACTTTGCAATGTGGTTTTGATTCCTTAGAGGCCTCCTGCACGGCCGCAGTTACTGGATCTGTGACTAGGAGGCATGCCTGGCTAAAGGAACAAAATTTTCCTGATCATGTTAAAGCTAAATTGCTAGATGCACCTTTACAGCATGATCCTCTGTTTGGTATTACGGCAGAAGAGGTTTTAAAGACAAAACTAAAAGTCTATGCAAACTGTAAAAGAAGTTTTACAAGTGCAGCCACCAAGATTCATCAGACATTGGCCTACAAAAAAATGGTCCTTTCCTGTGTCAGACAGAGCTCAAAGGGGCAAATCCAGATGCCCTAAGGGTTCCAGATACCAGGCGCAAGATTCATACAGGTCAAAGCAATGGGGCACTTCTACCTCCAAATCTGGAGGAGATAAAACGCAAACCTAAAGAAAACAGTCCCAATGACTTCCCTCTGCCTGCACCGAGCACTTATCTTTTGGCAGCACCCTTAGGGAGAAAATTAGCAAAATTGCTCAAAATTGGCAGTTAATAACCCAGGACAAGTGGTTGCTAAACATAGTATCACAGGGATACAGATTCCATTTCCATACTCTGCCAATGGCAAATGGTTGGCCAGATCTGCCAAAAAATCAATGGGCAGAGGCACATAAACAGGTTACGTCCCTCATGGATATGGGGGCTATTCAACCAGTACCAGAACAGGAAAAAGGACAAGGTTTTTACCCAAGACTGTTCTTGGTACCTAGAAAGGACAAGGCCTGGCAGCCAATACTGGATTTAATCGATTTTGAACACATACCTGGACATTCCAAAATTCAAAATGCTGACTTTGCAGCAGCTTCTGCCCATGCTGGGCAAGAATGCTTGGCTGGTGACATTAGACCTAAAAGAGGCATACCTGCATGTCCCAATAAGACAATCGTGCAGAAGATACCTCAGATTCAAGGCTGGCTTAATGCATTACCAATTCTCTGCACTGCCCTTTGGCTTATCTACTGTGCCCAGGGTCTTTACAAAGTGCCTGGCACCAGTAATTGCATTTTGCAGACAAAGAAGTATTCAAATATATCCTTATTTGGATGACTGTCTCATTCAAGCAGAGAACAAGGACATTCTTCTTCAACGCCTGGCGTTTGTGAAAAGGCTTCTAATATGCCTAGGGTACACAATAAACAGAAAGAAATCACAACTGGTACCCTCTCAAAAGATAACATTCCTGGGTGTAAGCTTGAATATAACTGCCCAGATGGCTTACCTCACGCCAGACAAGCAAAGGCAACTGACTACTTACTTCAAACTGACGGCAGCAAAAACCCAGTTATCTACAAGACAAATTCTGCAGGCTTTGGGCTTCATGGCATCCTGCATCCTACTGATTCCATATGCAAGACTGCATATGAGGAAACTTCAATGGTACCTAAAAAGTTTATGGATTCAACATTGTCACAGTCTGGAAACTATGATTCCTCTCATTCCCTGCCTACAACAGGAGTTTCTATGGTGGGCAAAGGCATGTCACTGAAACATGGGACGGTCCTTCACTCTACCCCCTGCCAGGCAAACCTTAACAGACGCATCAAATTATGCCTGGGGGGCCCACATGGCAGGAAGATGCATTCAGGGCATATGCACACCAAAATAAATGCATCTACATATCAACCAGAAAGAGATGCTAGCTGTTCAAAATGCCCTAACAGCCTTCAAGGACTTACTTCATCCAGGACAACTACTGATAAAGACGGACAACACCACGGACATATGGTATATAAACAAGCAGGGGGGCACACACTCATACCCCCTTTGTACTGGCACTGTGGGACACACCTTTGACTTACCAAATACATCTTCAAGCTCAATTCCTGCCAGGAAAGCAAAATACTCTGGCAGACAATTTAAGTAGAAACCTTATGGATCCTCACGAGTGGAAACTAGACCATCAAGTCTTCAGCATGATAACAAAGAAATGGGGGAGCCCAGACATAGATCTATTTGCCTCTCCTCAAAATTATCAATTGAAAAGATTCTGCACAAGGCCTTTTCACAGACAAGCATGGAAAGTGGACGCCCTATCCTTCAGTTGGAAAAACCTATCAGTTTACGCCTTTCCTCCTCTGCCTCTTCTTCCCAAGGTCCTGCTAAAAGTCAGACAAGAGAAGCCAAAGATGATACTAATTGCCCCGGACTGGCCCTGCCAATACTGGTACCCGATCCTAAGGAACTTGTCTCAATGCCCAGCTTGGATCTTACCTCAAAGACCTCAACTACTGTCCCAGCAAAACAATCAGATCCTGCACAATCAACTATGTAGTTATACAGACAACACCTCTCAGTAAAGCTGTGATGGATGTCCTTTTGAAAGCCAAAAGGCCCAGTACTAGAAAATCTTATGCTGATAAATGGAAGAGATTCTGTGCTTGGAATCAAGCACAAGGAACTGATACAGCAGAACCAAATATTCCTTCGATATTACAATACTTGACTGAGATGCTTGACAAAGGCCTATCTTTCTCATCAATTCAAATCCATGCCTCTGCCATTTCGGCTCATTACAATACAGAGCCACCAATCTTTTCTCATTGTCTATCTAAAGAAGTATCTTAGAGAAGCCCAAAATTTAAGGCCTCCTAGAAGATCACCAATACCTGCATGGGACCTCAATTATGTGTTGGAAAAGCTCACCCTGCCTCCATCTTAACCAGCTGCAACCGCTGATATAAAGTTCTTATCATAGAAAACAACTCTGCTACTAGCAATTACTTCAGCAAGAAGAGTTTCAGAGCTACAGGCCCTCATGGCTGTACAGCCTTTTATTATATTTTACCCAGACAGGGTGTCTCGGAGGACAAATCCTACATTTATGACTAAGGTGGTTTCCAGTGTGGCTCTTCACCAAACTATTCATCTGCCAACCTTTTATCCAAATCCACAGAACAAGGGGTAGAGAATTCTGCATTCCTTAGACTTACACAGACAGCTAAGATTCTACTTGAGCAGGACTAAAGCTCTAAGAAAAACTGAGCAATTACTAGTGGCATATGCTGCAGGATCAGAAGGAAAGGCTATTTCAAAGCAGACTATTTCAAAGTGGATAAGCCACTGCATTCGTTTCTGCTACTAACACCATGGTAAACCTGTGCCCAAGGGCATTAGGTCTCATTCCACCAGAGCTGCAGCTACTTCAACAGCCTTTCTCAGAGGAGTACCAACCAAAGACATTCTAGAGGCTGCTACTTGGAGCTCTGTTCACACCTTTACAAAGCATTATCATTTACCTCTCTACTCTAAGTCCAGGGCAGGCTTTGCCACTGCAGTTCTGCAGGGCCTTATAGCCACACCTAATGCTATTTAGCTCCAGCCACCCAACCATAGCTTTGGGATTCTACCCAAATGAAATGACTGCAACAGTGAAACACGAAGCACGTAGTACAGTTGTGTACACTTACCATAAATGTAGATGTTCGAGTGTATTCACTGTTGCAGTCCAGGTTACCCTCCCGCCATCCCCCTTTCATTCTGGAGTTTCTTTCCTTCTCTATCTTCTACAACCTATGTGGTGTATTTTAGATGAAGGTAAAGTTTATATTGATGCATATATGTATGTATAGATATATGTATATATATATATATATATATATATATATATATATATATATATATATGTGTACATATATATCCTAAAATTATGCAGGATAGGAAGATATTAAAAAATGGTGGAAATGAAGCAATACAAACATAGCTCAAATATAGGAAACAAAATAGACCTAGATGGTTTAAACAAGCACTTGCAGCCAGGGTGTGTGCACGCTCCTGATACACATAAACATGCATGTGTATATGGAAGCCGTTAACTCTGTCTCTGGTGATGAGAGTGTACTGCTTCCTTTTTTAATCAAGAGCACCGAGTGAGAGATTTACCCAATGTAAGAATGTCCACTGCCCTGTTTTGTGTAGAGGACGCACTTTTGGTTATGGGAAGTGGCTGAGTCGTCTGTGCTAATGCATTAACTTTGGTGTATACTGGTGCCCGTGTGCCATGTGTTTGTGGTTTAGGTTTTGAGTAAGGGTGGGTAAGGGGCTAGTTTTAATGTGTGTTTGCTGTTGATTAGGAAGTGCTGCGTCGTGCTACTGTTAGAGGAAAAGTTTTTTCATGAGGTAATGTGTATAGTTGTGGTTAGGGACCAGGGTAGTGTTAGCACACATGAGCAAGGTGGAACAGAGGAGGTGTACATAAGCATTTAGTTCATGTTGTCACAGCTTATATCATATGTACACTTGTGTTCCTGGAGCTAAGAGCACTTTCTGACTGGTGGAGAGGATTTACCTGTCTAGGACTGGTCAGAGAAGGTTCTCTTTGGATATCATCCAATACATTAAGAATGTATTTGTTGCTTTATAATTTTTGTCCTTTTTTAACTTTCTTTTTCTTCTAGTCATGGCTTACCCCATATTAATTGTGGGCAGAACTGGAGACATGGAAATTAGATATACTTTCTTGACCTATTGCGTTAACATCATGCCATGCACTTTGGTGGGGTGCACATCTGAGCTTGAGAGATAGATGGTGTGTAGCTGTCTAGGGATGGCTCTTTGAAAGCTGGCTCTTATACACTGCAAAGTTTGTCTTTTAATTTCAACTGATCTGGTGAGGACTTGCTTGTATGTAATATTTTTGCATATTTGTTTGCGTGAGTCATTTTAATAGCATCTACATGTATTACTAAAAACTTTCTACTTGAAATACCTTTAATTTATTCTACTTTTTACACCTTGTTGTTTGAAGCTGTTATCCTGTGCTGTGACATTTCAATTTCTAAGTTCCTCAGTGGTACCCTTTGACTGCACACTAAGTTAACGACCTATGAACCTATACTGTAGCAAGCTATGGTGGAGCAGAGGAATAAAACCTTGGCTGTGATGTAGGCGACCAGAGATTAAATAAGTGGGTGAATGGCTGGACGCACATTGCTGCAGTAGAATCCCTGAGAGCAATCAGAGCTCATGTGGGAGCACACCAAACCCTGGGGACAGTACAAGACATATGCAGTGGGGTTAGGTACCAAAAGCACAAAAAACAAACCCCCCCCGGTGGCTGCCTTAATTAATCATGCTTTACTGCTGACCCCCTGCATCTGGTGAAGGAGCAAATGGCCCAATTAGTAGGGTGAGGCAAATGATGACTGTAAAGTGACAAGGCGTAAAACACCTCAAAGTATATGCTTGGTGCTTTGGGATAAAACTGAAAAAATTGGACAGCTAAACCCTCCATGCTGGATATTAAATTCCTTGGATCTTGGATGTTGCATCAGCCCAAAGATAACCAGTTAACGGTTGACATCAGAGAAGCACATGTCTAGGGTTACCATATTTGGTTATACAAAAAAAGAGGACGATAGATTCTTTGTCGGGACAAAAGGTCTTAAGGTCTTTCACAATAGGTGAAGACCAAAAAAAAGGTCTTTAGTCTTTAATGCAGAACATCGCAGTTCCACATTAAACAAGTAGCTCCGTGGCGATTTTTGATTGGCCTGAAAACTTGCATAGCAGACCCTCATCTGTTAAATAACAATAAAAAAAAAAAATGTTACACAGTTTTAAATTCAACCATAAACATAGCTTCTGCCTTCAGCACCTCTGGCCATGCAACAAATTACAAATACAAACAACAATTCGGTGTGAAGAATAGAGAAGGTATATATAATGCACTATTTTATATGTAATATATTTAACAGTACCACAAAGCAAGCAAGGAAGGACCGCCACAATAGTAAAATTGTAAAATCCAGTTTAATATCAGACAGTAAAACAGACGGATGAGCGCTTTCATGTGGAAAACCACGCTTCCTCAGATCTCAATTACAAGAATGAAGCATTAAGTTTAAATAATAATCCTAACAATAGCAATCAAAATAATTAACTGTTGCCACTTAATGTCAATTATTTATTCATTAAAATCAAAACAACTTATAATATATGGTAATAAAGACAGGCAAACCACAAACTGTAAATCCAAAAAGACAGGGAAGAAACCACGATACAGCACGAATAACCAACACTTATAATAAAGTCGAATAATTCGAATAATAATTATAAGTGTTGGTTATTCGTGCTGTATCGTGGTTTCTTCCCTGTCTTTTTGGATTTACAACTTATAATATACAACTTTAATATTTAATTAACAGCTAGTTTATGTTGCAGAAATCAAGATCCTTACCTCATGCTTCTTGGTTCCCCGAAAAATATGACAAGTCTGACTGAGCCTGTGCTTTAGCCCAAGCATATTTTTCGGAAGAACTAATTGCTTTCAGTAAATTCGGCTGGGTGCAGAGGTATGCGTGAAAGTCTCTGCACGACATATGTTTAAATGATGCTGCTCGAACAGAATTCCTTTTATTGATTCAACCGACAACTTGTTCCTTTCCTTTGTCCACTGGCTTTGCATCAGTGAAAATACCCGTTCAGAGTTTGCGTTATGTGCCGGAATTGCAAAGAAAAACACTGCGATCACATTAATTTCTGAGAAACATTCCTCGTTCTTGCAACTGTTGAAGTATTTCACCCATCTCTCATGAGTCAGAATCTCTTTGAAGTCTTCCTCGTTAAGATTAGCCTCAACAAATTTCTTCAAATTGCAAAACTGATCAAAACATTTGGAATCGACAACACGCACGCCCTTTTCTCTGAGATATAACAGTTTGTTCAACTTCATTCCAACTTGGAATTTCAATTAATGTCATCCATGCAAATCTACTGAACTCCTCCACTGGTTCTGTCCACATTTCCAGATACTCTAGACATGTTCTATACATTGTGGCCACCTGTGTACAGAAAGCATCACAACAGTCTTCTAGTCCATCTTTACGCAACTTCGTTAACAGTTCTTTCACCTTAATTGACATGAACCCCTCTTGCGCACGGCATGTGAGAACAGTGTGAACAGATTTCAAGCAGTGTATAACCTCCAGCAACGAGTTGTTTTCACGTTCAATTTCTTCAATGTGCGAATGAAATACTCTCATCAGTGAATGCACGTGGTAAATGTAAACTTCACTCATCTCATTTTCAAAGAACTTTCGTATTAGAATAGGCGGACTTTTTTGAGACAGGAAAAAAGACTTTAAAGCGGGAAACATCTGCAACAGCCGCTGAATGCCTGGAAATAATGACAACCATCTAGTTTTGCTGTGGTAAAGCAGCTGGTGATACTCCACCTTAATTAATTCACAACAGTCTTTCAGTTGTTTAGTTTGAATGGTGTAAATTGAAAACTAGTTGTAAATTTTTAGAAATATTGACTCAGTGTCAACATTAAGTGTGTCAGTGCCATGCTGCACGCAGTTGTTTAGTACATGTGCTGGACAGCCAACTCCAACTTATGTTCCACTCTTTTTCATCCTCTTCAAATTAGCAAAGACGTTACAGCCATCAGCTCCACGCCTGACACCGCCAAAATTAGTATTGCAATTATCTCCCGCGAAGTCAATACATTTCTGAAATAAGTGGTGCTTGTCTAAAGTGTCCCTAATGCATCTGGAAATTGTATCTGCAGTTTCATTAGGGGTGCTGTGAACATCAAGTTTCGACTGTATGCCACCTTTTTTCCAGTCAAAATACTGCAAGAGGATCGGAAATAACTTCAGAGAACCATGATTGCTACCATCTGTTGCGACTCCACAGTAACATATATGGTTAAGTGCTTTCTCCATGGCATTTTCATGAGCTAAACTGTTAAATTTCAAGTCTTCAAGCTGACTATGCGATTCACTTTCACTAATGATAACAGAAAAAAAGAAAGGGAAGACAAAGGCTCAAAAATCAGGTCAGATATTAAATAATGCTTGTGTAAACTTACAAAACATGTTATTCTAGCAATTTTTTATTAGCATAAAAGTTCTGAAGGAGATGATGAAGCATATAACAAGTCTCTAGCATTATTTAGTGACTTCAATCCTTAAAGTTTTGCCAGAAAAGAAGAAACATTATGAGGAACAAACCACAAATGAGAAAAAAATGGACATTCTAAGAAATTCTGTGAAGTTGAGACAATGTGCTGTGCTACACTACTCCCGAAATTAGTGACAGGTACAAAAACAACCAAGAATTATAACAATGTACTTGTGCGGCTACTGCGGCTGTATCAAATTATCCAAAACAATAATCAGATGCCAACAAAAAAAATGTCAATTCACCATTTTAACTTATTATGAAAAATAGCTACATGTTATCCCACTTGGAAAAAAGTTTCTTATCCAAAAAAGACCTGCTGCCTGACAACAACTAGTTTCATGGGAAAAACATGATCAAAGTAAAAAAAAGTGAAAAGCACACAAAAAACAATCTCAAGTTTAAATGATTATTGCACAAGTTATGGACCACAAGTGATAGACTGGCATTCTGTTTAGTTTACCGTTACGGCTAAAGCCTGCAAAGATGACTGCAAGTCTATAACAAATGTAATGAGCTTACTGTAACCCTGTCCTTTCTTACAAATAAATACTGTCATATGCAGTTATCTAGTTATGTAAATATTCTCTGCATGGTATTTTATGAATAATAGAAGCAAATATTCCCAGAATGGGTGGCAGACCGGGAATCCACAAAGTCATTCAACAGGTCACAGAAAGGAAGAGAAACAGTAAGGGGGAAAGTAAAGATGGAAAGGAGGCAACATCATAACAGCACTTCTAAGGCAGATGACAGATTAGAGGGAAGTGAGTTGTCTCCTGCTGTCCTGTAGATTCAGTACAATGTAATTTAATACTCACAATTATTTATTTATTTATTTATTTCAGTTTGATTACCGGGGAGGTCCACTAAGCGTTGGTAGCCCGTTTTCAGTGGAGGCCCGGGGAGAAAAGCTCCAAAACAAGGAATTATTACAGATCAAATATTTTGATTACAAAGGTAATATCAATGTACATGCAAAGTCATAGGCACTCTGAAATACAAAAATAATTTCAATGAACATGCAAAGTCATAGGCACTCAGAATTACAAATATAAGGTAGTTACATAGGAAATATTAATGAACATGCAAAGTCAAAGGCACTCTGAATTACAAAAACAATTGATAAGAACTGCAAAAACTGATATGATGCAGACATACAAAACAAGTAAAATAAGTAATCTAAACACAAATCATTAACAAACATCACAAAAGAATGACAATTCTGTCAATACTGCTTTCCTACTGCAATGAACAAATTCTGCACCTCAAATAAATGTCATAAAAGTAAAAGGTCCATTACCACAAGGCAAACATTCTGAGCAATCCACCCCCCCCCGCCAAAAAATATTAATAATAATAAAAATGCATCCACCTGAAACCTTACATATATATGATGCATCACTTACATGTCCTAATTTTATGGTACCAAATGAGCATAAATAAGGAATCCATGTGCATTAGTATACATTATTATTTGCATAATTAACACTGCACATACAAATAAGGCTTGGATATTATCATTAATATCATGAATAGTATAATGCAGGTGAACTCATTTTCTCAGCAAGTACATTCCTGCCTTTGAACCTGTTTGATCTTCATGGAAATTCTGGTGCATTTTCTTACTGTTTTATATGTTGAACAAAACCTTTGTTCATGTGCAGCTGTTAGTATTTGTTATATCTCACATCTTACTTTCAGTGCTTAAACTGTGCATTACTGTGCTTATATGCATTATTTGTACAGCCTGGATTTGATGTTTCTGTCTAATGTACTTTAAGCACCCCATTTAATTTTTGCACAGATGCGGGCATGTCTTGAGATATCCAACACTGGTTGAGTGACAGCCATGCAAATGTGGCCTCTTAGTACTGGATAATACACATAAGGAACCCAGACATACACTGTTATGCTTGAGCTTCACCAAAATCATAGTAACAATGAGAACTGCTTTTCTCAGTAATAGTGATGGACTTCATCTGTTTTCTATAATTATTTAACAATAATGCAGGTATCCAGCACGGGGGCTGCCACCATCCTGTACCCCCCCCCCCCCACCAGAAGAACAAGTGTGTTTTCAAACATATGTAGTACAACAAGGGAATTCGTATACAATTACTGATGAAAATGCCTATTACCATTTCTGTTGTTCCTAATAATAATGCCTGCATCCAGCAAGGTGGCTGCTGTCCCCTGAAATTCCTACCATTTTCTATTTTCAAGTAAACTTCTATGTATAACTACTACTAAGGCCATGTGTGAAAGCACATTTTCATTTTTTTACTTGGCTATGCTTAGGTTAGCCTTGTCCATCTGTCTGACATCGCAATGAAAAAAAAAGAGCTATGTTCACGAAAAAGCCTTGACATACATCTCTGTCCAACCAGCCTCACAAAATGAAACAAAAAGTAGAGAAATAAGAATGCAACAATACCATTATTAATAGGGCTGCACTCCAATCACCATCATAGTGAAACAAAAAAGTGAAACAGTTGGAAAGAAAAGAGACTATTATTGACAAGTTTGTTTAACTAACTGGTGTCCTTTATGTATCCATTAGCAACTTCCTACTGAACAGAATATGTCATCTACCTTTTCCACATCCACACGGAGTGAACCAAATAAATTTGAAGGATAGGATGAAAAGGAAAATAGATTCCGAATTGTAAAATGTTCTGCAACTGTCAAGTTGGACAGGTTAGAATAAAACAGATTTTCCTAAGAATAAAGTAAATGTGAAGATTCAGTTTGTGATTACTTTTAATCAAATAACATGTTTTTTCAAAGGTGTAGCTTAAGGAAAATGCTAAATAATTTCCATCATGTAAGTAAATTCTTGTAATGTGTAGCAGAAGGTCATTTCAGTTTAAATCAGAAATGTAGATTGCAACAATTTGGTAGTGAACACCACATAGTTGTGTCTGGTTGTCAAAAATAAGCCACTGTTACAAAGCACAAAAATAAAATGCTCAAATTATGAGCACTGAAAAAGCCCAGTTCATACACGTCTAGTTTCCATACACAAACATCACTCTTGACAACACACGCAGCAACTCAGTGACACACACACACACACACACACACACACACACACACACACACAGTTATAATGACTTTGCTGGCTGAATGCAGCTCAGCTGTCTCAATTTGACAGAATGAATAAAAATTTTAAAAAAATCCTAGTTTTAAAGGCATTGTAACCCTCCAGGCCTCTTATCTGTCCCTTCAGTGAAAATTCAGCAACAACAAAGTAAATTAGAATCTGCAACATTGCCGGTCATTATAAATGCTCTATACATTTATCGAATTTACTTGTGTCTGTGTGAGAAGGAAAATGCAAAATCAGTGACATTACAATACGGGTTGCAGACCGACTTACTGTAACTGTACCAAAAATATTTTCACTGTGTTCCATATAGCAGAGAGGGTAAAACAGAAGCGGTCACACACACCTTTATTTGTGCCATCTCTCGACCTCCTTCTCACTAACAGTGAGAGTCTCACTTCAAGTCTGACTCCGACGATCTGTTGCTAGGGTTACCACCTGTCCCACTTTGCGAGGGACAGTCCCTCTTTGGGCAGTTGTGTCCTGCAAAAAAATTGAAAAAAATGGCAAATGTCCTGAGATTTTAGGATAGAATTATTTCCTATATTTTATTTAATAATTGCATAAAACAGTTATTCTGTATCTGAAACACCTAAATGTTATAAGAAACAGAATAAGCAACTAAAATGCTACAAGAATAAGCTTTTATTTAGGCAAAAACATAAAGTTCTGTCCTTTGTAGTAGCCGTAGGTATGTTTCTCCCTGCAAAATCTAACGTTTGTACCAAAAATGTCCCACTTTGGGCATTTGAAAAGGTGGCAACCCTATCTGTTGCTTTGGGTCCTCCCCGGACACTCCTTGACACATACAGTTCTGCTTCTGCCCGCGCAAACACAGTCGCGCCGCTCTCGCGACTCGCGCGAGCTCTTCTACCTTCCGCGCATGCGTGGATTCGAATTCTGAGTCGGGATTGTAAAACCCGGACAAATCGCGGACGTTTTAAAAACCGCCCGGACGCCTGGACAGGAGCACAAAAACCGGACGGATGGTAAGCCTACACATGTCCATAGTGAGTAACAGATAAGGGTCAGCCCTTGCTGTTGAATGCTGTTTGCCATGTTAAAGGTAATGTCTAATGCTGGTTTTTCCTAGTTTAAAAAAAACTTTTAAGTACGGAATATCTTCCTATATTCATGCTTGCAGTTATTTATTTTCAATAAATTGAATCATTTTAATCTATGGGGAGCTTAAATATTACATTTTAAAATTCATGTAATAAGTAGAAGTCCATCACAAATGCCATTATAACAATTTTTTTGGCAGGGGCAGCTGCATATTAATGATGATGTTTCTTGAGGCTGTATGAAACTAGTGATCATGTATGTGAACAAGTTCCTGTAACATTTTTGTTTGGATGTTTTCCTGCGTCATTTTAAAGCAGGGGTGTGTGTGTTTGTGTGTGTGGGGGGTGGGGGGTGCTATTTATTGGTAAAGAATCCTAAAACTAGTTTACAATTGGTGATCAATTTAAAACGTTGATGACCGAGTTTCTTCCAGAGTGATAGTATGTCCAAAGAGAGCATACCGACTGAAACAAGATATGCCACCTGCATTAGTCGCACTTCTGCAAACTGCATGAATTTTAAAGTGCATTATTTCAGCTCTTTTTGGATTAAAATCCTTAGTTTTATTCAAAATAACTACTTGCAAGAACAGAGATGTTCCGTACTTGCAGGTAATGCTTTTTCTAACTAGAAAAAAAGTGTTTGACATGATCTTTAAGATCTAGTTGCAGTGCAGATGCGTAGTTGAAAGTATGTCATTTGACAAAACTGTCATAGCATATGGACAGGAGAACACATTTTAGGTTTTTGTACTCCTAACTCTTAAGTATTTCCTTTTTTAAACTGCTAGGTGTTCGTTTCCCTTGTGGATTAATGCCCTTCTGACTCCGTCTTTTTCTTGGCCGGGAACGCTATCCATGAGTTGTTTTGCTGGTCCTTGAGGGGCACTGCTGGTGTTTGTATTGCGTACATGCTCAAGAAAATGTGAAGTCCCATTGAGGTCTGAGGTTAAAGACTGCTTGAGATGGCATCTTTGCCCTTCCTTGTGAAGTGTGCTTCACTGTTAGTTTTCTGAGTAGTACATTCAGCAATCCGTTCATCCTTTCAGTTAATCCTGCAGTCTGTGTATGATGGATAATGTCTGCATTAAACAGGTGATTACACTACTTTGGATACATTCCTGTACAGTTTGCCTTGTGAAGTGGGATCATTTGCCACGCTTTTTGAAACTCCATATTCAGTAGCCAGCTCGGTTTACTTAATGTTGCATTTTGGTCAGCTTTTGCACTCTGATAAAGTTGCAAGTCCTCACTGTATGTGTCTGCTGTCAAAGTCGTACTACATTTTTCTTTTGTTAGACAGGAGGTTAGTAAAGTCAACTTGCCACATTTAGTGTGTTTTCTTTTCCTTCTGTACTTTCCAGCTGTCTTTAACAAGGGCCATTGTTTGTTTATTGCTCCCAAGAAGCTCATGATCTATGTTATTTACATGACTTCAGTCATAGTGAGATGGCACTCTGTCTTGCCCATTACAATAACATCTCAATCTTTGTATGCTTTAGGTCATTACGAGCCCACCTTGCAGTGCTGGATCAGTAGCTCTGATCTTCGTATTGTTTAGCCTACACTTTTCTATTGTCAATTCTCTGAAGCCAGGTGGCCAACAATTAGTTTGATTTCAGTCCCTTTTGGAATAATTTTCATTAAATCAGTTCTTCCGTGTGGGAATTTTCATGAATTGCCCAACCCCATTATCTTATAGCTGTGGTGTATAAGATCATTGAGCAGCGAGTTTCTCATTTTCCTTTACAGATTATGTGAGTACTTCCAGTCGTATGTTCAGCAAACTGTTTGGATTCCCTTGTGCCCTATTGGATAGAATGTTTTCAACCAAAAGGTAGAAGGCACTTAAAACCAATGTATGTTGCCTTTTCATTACTTAGTGAAGGGGTCAGAAAACCCTACTTTCGGGTTTTGCCTCTTTTTATCCTTCACAGGAGATAACTTACTGGTAAAGTGATTTTTCCAGTGGCACAAGATTCTGCTGTTTTGGAGAATTCTCTGAATTTTTGCTAGATCTTCCTACATTTTTGAAAGTCTGGCTTTAACTCGTTACTCAACACAAAATGTTGCTGATTGGTTCTATTTTTTCCTTAATATGTCCACACTTCTTAGTTTGCGTTGGGCTTCTTGTCCATTTGCTGAAATGGTACTTCTGCTGTCATTAATTCTGTAAGCATTTACTGAGTTTTTCTGAATGGCCAAGTTTCTGTAGGACCACTACTGCTAACTCTTTCGACAGTTTAACTTTTTTTTTTCTCTGCACACTTTTAGATGTCCCAGGTTAACAGCATCTCAGACAGTCTGATTTATAGTGGCTTCTAACAGAGATAGCAAAGTGTTAACTGTGTTTTTTAATTAGGTGACAAAGCATACATGGCTTACCTGTGTTTTTTATAGGTTTAGCTAGTCATTGCTTTTTATTAACCACTTTTAGTTTTTGTAAAAAGTATTGCAAACAGTCTGAATTACAATGGTTCCTAACAGAGGCAACAGAACCCTTTATATTTTGACTAATTTTTAAGAAGATGAGAATGCATGCCTTCTATAAAATTCTGTCAGATACTCTAAGCCTACGCTCCTGTAGCCAGCTGACTGCTTGCTTGTTTCTGCTTGCTTATTTGCCTTAGTTGGTGAAAGCTTTGGATATATTTTTCAAGGGTGGGCGTCCTTTGTTTGATTCCAAAAGGCCTTTCCAGACATACCTGATGGCAGTTGAGCCATTTCGCTATGGAATGAATTTGACTAATGTTCTGTACTTCCTCTATCTGTTGTGGCAGCCTCGTATTTTAATGTAAAGCTTGCAACTTAGTGGCCCTCAGGAAGCTTGCTTCAACTCCATGTTTATATTTTGAATGTTTCATGAATGTAGAAGGATTGTTTTGAAGGTAGTTAACTATCTTCTTACTGTGAAGAATCTTTTTGTATAATTTTTAGAAAGTGTTGCATAGTACATCTGCAATGGTTTTTCTATTGTAATAATAGCGCTTCTGATTTTGGTTTTAGTGCTCTCGGCAGAATATTTCAGACTCGGATCTTCCAGTAGCACTCACTTGAACATTGCTTTATAGACCATAGAGAAGTCAATTGTAGGTTACTTGTAAGAAATCCGAATATAATAGTAGTTCCTGAAGCTTTTCTTGATAGAAAATGCACAGAAACGGAAAACTTAACTAACAAGGAATCCTAGAATTGTCAAATTCTATTTCTGTAATGCTAGAAATTTTAGTAACAATCATTGTGAATGAACTAAAGGTTCTCAGTACACATAATGATTGTAAGCTAATTGCAGTTGTGGAACCCTGGAATTTTATGGATGTTTGCTTTCCTGGTTATGTAAAATTTGATCCTTTAAAAAAACGAACGGGAGGGAGTGATACATTATTATTAATAATGCCTTTTGAATGTTATACTGTTGATGGGTGACTTTAACCTGACAAACTGGATTAATTTAACAGCAAACTGCTTATACTCTTAAAGAATGTACCGACATCCTATCTTATCATGGTTTGCATCCACTATTTACTGGTATGTGGGCTAATGTTTTGATGATATAGTGGCAATGCAAAGAATCTTATTTGTGGTATCACAGTACTTCATCCTCTGGGGAGACACTCTGGTCATAACGCTGGCTGAAATACTTTGCTTAGCATTTTGATTAGCTAAATTAATTAGCGAAATTAATTATCAGGAAATTAAAAAGATACTAAATTCATCTAATTGGTGTGCAGAGTTAGTACTGTCAAACATTTGGTTATTTTACATATGAAAATATTCTGAAATGTATATACAAAACAGTAAAAAAAACAGTAATAAAATAGATATTGGTCCTTCTTAGGTGGAACTCAGAAATTTTCAAACTTTATAAAAATGAAAAAAATACTTTTAAACTGCCAGTTATAGTAAAAAGAAACTAAGATTAGTAAAAATTAAAATTCAAGAAAATCAGAATATGAAAGAGCACACTGAAGACACATCCGACATTAAAAAGTATTACAAGTACATTAATTGAAATGTTGAACAGTATTCCTCAATCAGTGTATTGAAGGTTAGTTATGTATTTGATCCTGTAACAGTAGCTGAGGAATTTAACAAATATTTTTCACATCATGTGTGTACATGTTTGTAATTAGTGTATTACAAATAACAGGCCTACAGAGTATACTTGTTTCTCCTTGTACCTGTTATGTTAGACTCTCTGATTTAAATCTCTAAGTGAAATTAAAAAAAAAAAAATCCGTGGGTCTTGATAATAACCCAGCCATTCTGTTTTATGATATAAATCACTTGGACATCATCTTAGACAAATTTTCAACAAGCTTTTACATTTATAGTTTAGTTCCAGAGTCCTGGAAACTCTCTCCTGTGACACCTATATATGTAATAAGGTATCTAAGTTAAAGTTGGTAATTTATAGACAAACAAACCACATTCAAATAAAGCAGCTAAATGGAATGTTCATATCATAACAAACAAGAGAAATAAAGGGGGAAAAAAAGCTTTCCAAACCACTCTGAACTTTTGGTCAAAATCTTTGATTTTTATTAAAACTCTTATTGCATTCAAAATCTCAGTCTTGTGGAATATTATGAGACATGTTTTTTTGGGATATAAAATTAATGAAGATGAAACAAAGGCTACAAACTATGTACACACACATCAGTTGGTCCAGTAATACCCATATTAACGGGGACGTGATAAAATTAAGTATTTAGGAGTATGGATTAAAAAGAATACAGCTGTGACAGGCATATGTAGAAAGAGACTAAACAAAAGATAATACAAAAACTGCAAACTTGGAAGCTCTTGCTTATGGATATTGATAACAAGATATAAGCAGTAAAATTTTAATCCAGTTAGTTTTTTACGCAGGTTAGGCATATTTTTATCAACCTGAGGAGAAGTTGTAGACACTATACGTTTACCTGATTTGAAAGGTTATTTTAGAGCTACACAGTTAAAGCTCTTGTACATAACCCAAGCAGAAAGGTACAGTTCAAAGTGGAAATAAATGCTGAAGCAGCATGGTAGTTTTAAGAAATAAGTCTGAATTTTATTTTGGAAGCAGATCTTTAAGGAGAATAACAGTCATACAGAATATTCTATTCATAAAACGGCAGAAAGTAAACTGAGAACTAAGTTAACATAGGAATGGAGAAAGATTTGCTGAAAAGATGATTGCAGTTAGGGATATGGAAAATAGGCAAGATGGGGCTAGAATTTACTGGAGGAAGTTGGTAAAGGAACCAAGGTATTGGGAATAAATAATTTGGGAGAGTAAGTTAATAGAATGGAAAGAGGCCACGAAGACATTTGGATTGCAGGCTAGTGATTGCCTTCCCTATCTGGCATTAATAATTGTAATGTCAGTCAAGAGAAGTGGGACAGGAGACTCCTAAACAAAAGACCTGCACTTGTTTTTAATTCAATAAAGATGTTTAAAAAATATTCAGAATCACAGGGATTTTAACTGCATATGTGACATTAAAAAAATCTGGAACAGAAGTTTCTGTTAAATAATTAATAGGGCATGTAAAATATTGCATACTAACTGTAGGAATCAATCAGAAGAGGTCAGAAAAGATTGGGAAAAGAGATAAGATATGCAATTCACAAAGATACATTGGGAGAACATATACATGACTCTCAAATATGCAAAGAAGTCTAGAAGATTTAGGACTTTTGCTTGGAAGTGTTTGCGTAAGCATTTTATACTCCCAGGCAGACTCCTAAGAATTTTTTCTTAGGTAGATTGCAGATGTTGGAGGTATGATGGGTAAGACAGAGGTAACTGGGAATAAATGTTTTGGGAGTGTAATGAGTTGGCAGACTTAAATTCTGTACAGAGTACTCTGTTGGGAATATGGGACAAGCAAATGAGTGTAACTAAGGAAATTATTTTTTGAGCTTGGATACAGGTTCTGAATTGCTTAGACATAGTAAGGCCTTGCTAAATTTAATTCTGGTGTCTGGCAAAAAAAGCAATTATGAGAAAATGGAAATTAAAATTTAAACCAGCTGTACTTGAAGTAGTGAACACTGTGAAAGAGATGAAAGGAGATGGGATCTTTAGAAAAGGGAATAGTAAATTACATAGAAGAGTGGAAATGTGGGAACAGTAGATGCAGAAAAATGCTTTGGAGGAGGATGATGTTTAAGAGAATGCAGGAATAGAATAATTGATTTAATGTTGACTGTTATAGAATATATAATATTATACAATATTAACACTCAAAAATGAGCACGCTGATTGGTCAGCACAACCAGCGTGCCCATTGTAATTCGAGAATAGCGGCCAGACTTTTCCTGTTGGTATAAAGTATCATTGAGCAGCCGTACTTTCCTATACAACAGTCTTCAATATGAAAATAAAACTGCTGTGAAATACCGTTCCAGACAATTACAAACGTCCGGTGTTTCACACAAAAGCACTCGGTCTTCCTTGTAAAACTACTTTTCAGCAGCAGCATTTCATAGCAAATTGTAGTCGCCCACAACTAAAGCAACATAAGAGTTTTTTAAATGACTGCCCCAACTGAAAGATGCTCCTGACGACAGTTTCATTACTGAAAAACTTCTCCTGTTAACTTCCACAGTCAAACCGAAAAACACAAGTTTTGGTCTTTAAGCACAGTATAGCCAAGTCGTGCACAGTTTTTTACATTTACCGAAATGTTATAATTACTAAATATGACTAGTCTCAGTATTATTTAACTTCAGTCTTATACATGGTGAAAGTAATCATAATCTACAAAGTCTGTTGCAAAGTTGTATGTACAAGAAAAATCAAACTACAAAAAAAAAAACTGAAATCAAAACTGTACCTGATTTTTTTTTTTTTTTTTTTTTTGTACACAAAACATTGCCGCTGACAAATTCGCTTACTAACACCTTCCCCATCCAGAGCAGCAACCCAATGCAGACAGATTATTTTCCGGTTCATCACAAAAACTAATTTCCAGCAAAACTGTTCCTGTTCAGCAAGCTGTAGTTAAAATGCCTTTCCATACAACAAAGAAAACCACCAAATTCACTACAAGGAAGACTTTGCACACAGGCTCCCTAGCCTCTAGGGAATTCGGTCCCAAAAATACCTAATCACTTCAAAACCGGAAACATGACGTGGCTTCAGTACGTCAACTGAATCCAACCACAGCAGTTAGCCCATCATGCTCCTACCAAAATTTGCATCATACCACTGTTCAGTCCAGAAAAACACGATGCGCTTGCTACAAACTATTGGAAGCATTGAAGTTCTGGAAGCCATCTTATTTGTCCACAAGCAACCACATATTCAAATGCCTGTAAAGTAACATTCTCACCAGTGTCCTTTACATCACCACAAATGCGGTAAAATAAGAGATGCAAACCGGCAACTATAAAACACAAGGGACCCCAAAACATCTGCAAAATACACATCAAAAGCTTTAAAAATATATTTACTTATGTAATTAATATACTTGTTGTTGTGTCTTTCGGCTTTTCCCGGTTAGGGGTCGCCACAGCGGAACTCTGGTCCACTAATGATTGGTAGTTGATTTTTACGTGCCGTGTTACCAGCCCTGACACACAACATTCAATGAAGGTACATTCACGCATGTCTCCACGCAGAAGACGCTCCAGCTGAGAATCTAACCGGACAGCATCTTACTGTGAGGTGACAACACTACCGCAGCACCACCACCACGGTGTAATTAATATACTTGTATTGAAATTAAAACAAAAATTGTTATTTTTTTTTATTTTATTTTTTATTTTACATTTGTTAACTGAGCCGAAAAGGCCCTTTTTCAGCAGAGGCCCAGGGAGAAAAGCTCCACATAGAAAAATACAGATACATTTAGATATTTGGACAATATCAGTATACACACAAATTACAATAGACATGTTTTTTACAGTGGTATGCAGCAACATCAACAGTTACAGTGGGGAGAACAAACAAAAACATACTAATTTAAAAATAAAGGTAATTAATAGATTTGTGGTGTACAGCTGAAATTTGGAACATAGGTAGAATACATACATAGTACACAGGTACAGTACATACATTGTAGATTAGCCAGTGTTTGTGAGTAAGAGTGAATACTATTATTTGTGAGTAAGAGTGCAAACTATTATCAAGTACTCTAGGTTCAGTATGTGTACCTTATCTGCTTTCACTAGCCCTGGGGAGCAATCATGGCACTGCCAACATTGCTTGAGATGTTGCCTAATGAGGTTTTTAAAGGAGGCTTTGGACGATGTGTTTTGTATGCTAGTAGGGAGAGAGTTCCATTTCTTAGCCACTGAACTACTGTATAGTGTGTCTCCAAAGCTATTGTAGCTGTTGGTGACTTCTAATAGTAGGTTGCTTGATGATCTAAGAGGCCTTTTGGCTGAGTGATGGACTAGGTTTTTGAGGGCACGACACTTATTGGTGAGGTAATAGATAGAATGACAGAGGCAGAGTTGATTGTAGGTTAGGAGGTTGGGCAGTTCAAGCCAGGGGAGCTGTCTCAAAGCAGTACAGTGATGAGTTCTATTTGAGCAATTTGCAGCAAACCGGGCAATTCTGTTATAGCAGGCCTCCATTTTGCTTAGTTCAGTTTTGTTGAGATTAGTCAGAATGGGAGATGCATAACGTAGGGTGGGTAGAAGTTGGGAGTGAGCAGTGGCTGGTCTTGTGTTGTTGGTAAGAATTGGTTTGATACGGTAGAGTGATCCTAGTTTGGCAGGTACTTTTTTAATAGTTAAGTTGAGATGACTTTCAAATTTTAGGTGGGAGTCTATGGTTATTCCCTATATGTGCCACTGGAGCGATTGGAGTAGCGTTTGTGGAATAGATAGTGAATTGACTAATATCAGTGTTTTTGTTAGAACTGGTTATAATCATAAGCTGAGTTTTCTCTGGATTCAGGATAAGTTGGGCTTTGGTAAGGTAGTTTTCAATGTCAGAGAATGCAAGTTGAGTTGTTTGCAGGAGGGTGGAAATGTTGTGCAGCACAGATTGTTAGTATCATCTGCATACTGAATGATAGATGCATGCTGTCTGGGGATATGGAGGTCATTTGTGAAGACTGTGAATAGCAGTTGTCCTAAGATAGAACCCTGTGGGACTCCTATAGTTATGGGCAGCTGAGGAGAGAGATAATTTTCCCATTTCACAGCTTGGTACCTGTCAGTTAAGTAGCTTTGGAACCAGGTAAGAGTGGAATTTGATAGGTGATATTGGTTTATTTTGTTTTACTACGCATCCTGTAAATTATGTTGTGGTCACTTAAGGTGTCTGAGAGATTGCCTGTGTTGGGGGTACAATGTGGGGTTGTTAGTTAGGACCCATTCAAGGATGGATTCCCTTTTAGATTTTTTATCACATCTAGCTGGAATTTGGACTAGCTGCTGGTAGCGTTGGAGATTTGTTAGATTATTTGGTTGTTCTGATATACAGGTTAACTAATCTAGGTTGAAATTCCCCAGAATAAGGGTTTCCTGTTAGTATGTGGAAGAACACCAGGATAAGAAGTCTTCAAGGCTAGCAGGTATATTACCAGGTAGAATATAAATTGCAACTTTGGTGATGAACAAAGAGTCTGGAACTATTTTTTCTCAGAAAAAGTAGAATACAAACCAAAACAAACAAACTTAAATAACAAAAACACAGCACAAACATAATACCATTGTATAATAGCAATAACCCATGGCTGAGTGTGGGTCCTGCTGGATTTACTCAGAGTTGGCTTCACCCTCATGACCAAACCGCACCAACTGTGGATAAATCCATCATTATCCACATCCAGCCATGAGTTATTGCTCTAATATATGTGATGCATAATGTTTGTAAATGTGAACTTGTTAATTTAGTTTGATTACTTTTATATACGTGTAAGTTTGCCTATAGAACAAGTAATAATTTAGTAAAGGTGTTTAAATATTCAAAATCACAGGGACTTTATTACATATGTAACATTAAAAACAGTCTTTATTACCGTGAATAATATAATACATAAACATTTCATAATACGAATAATTATAATGCAAATAAACATTATGCATGATCTCAACCCAATTATTTGCATTATATTAAAACTTCATATACTTTAATTTCAAAACCGTCTTGGTACTAGCTATGTTCAAAAAAGGATAAACATCAACACACAAAGCAAATCAATTTTAAGCAACATTTTCTGTCATTAAGCTGATATCACAACCACCTTTAAAAATAAATGAATTAGAAACAAAACTGAGTTTGAATATAGGAATTATAAAAAGGAAATGTTAACTGTAAATAGAAACGTATACATCAGAAAAATATTTTTATTTGTGTACGCGTCAAATTGTCCTGCTTCTGTTTTGGCAAGAGTAATAGGAAATCGAAAGACCATGTACTGGAACATCTGTCTCATATATGTAGGGAAATTAATACCAATGCTTTAGTTAACATTGTCATAGTGATAGTCTGCCTAAATCTACTAGAATGATCCAGAGGGCTTTTCTTAATGCAGAAAATGGTGATAACGTCAAACTGTTTGAACATAAATGGATTTGCTACTTATGTTTCAATGTTTATCCTGGTGTTGAGCAGTGTAGCAAGTACTAACCAAGTTTTGAAATTTAAATTGTATGAAATTTTAATATAATGCAGATCTGACTGACATGCTGATGCATACTGTTTATTTGTATTTTAATGATAAAGTACTTGTATGTGATTTTGTCCACCCGTCAGTGTGTGTGTGTGTGTGTATATATATATATATATATATATATATATATATATATGTGTATATATATATATATATATATATATATATATATATATATATATATACATACACACACACACACACACACACACACACACTTCAAGCATCTTTGATTTGCCAGAAAACAAAAACAAATTTTATGAGGAACAGACAAGTGGTAAAAATCTGCACATTCTGCAAAAATCTGGACAGTTGAGAGGTATGGTAAGGCCTTTGATTCTCTTCCTCAATCAGGAATCCTCAAAACCTGGAGAAATCATTTATACACATGGATTGCTTCCTGGTTAACTGACAGCTTACAGTGTGTGAAATCAAGGATGCTCGTTCAGGATTTTTCCATTCATATTGCAAGTTCTACAAGGATCCGTTTCAGCTCTATATTACTTAATATTCATTTTTCAACAATCCCATGAAACAAAAAATGTTGTCTGTCTAAATATGCTGTTTCCAAAATATTGTTTTTTCATCAAGTAAGGATGACATTTCACTCTAAGAAATATGTAATTGGCCAAAGGCAGCTGGTTTAAAAGTGGGTGTTGATAAATGCAATTAGTTTAAAGCTCAGTATAGATATATTTGTGATATATAGTTTGGTAAACACTTTGGGTTCATATAAAAATACAGCTTTTTACATCAACAACTTTAAATTAATTTTAATGGTTTCCGCATCTAAATATCTACCAACATCTCCTTTGGCTTATTAAGGTCATATCTGTAAATCTATGCAACTAGTGGGCTAAATGCTAAAAATCTAACTGCAATGGATGTTGGGTGTCTAATGTTTATAAAGCATACATACAACTTGTATTAGAATATAATATTTTCTGTATCTATAATGTAATACAATTGTAGTGCCTAAAATCTATACAGAGAAGATTAACCAAGGAATTATTAAAACAAAATTACATGTCATATAAGGAACGCTGTGGATACTTACATGTATTCATCTTACAGTATTGATATAGCGTCTATATTACCAGATCGAATGTTTCGGTTAGCGAATACTGGTAATACCGAAAAATTAAAACAACGAACAGCCAATTTAATATAGGGAATGAATTCCCTCGGCCGCAGGAAAAAAAAAACAAATTGAAACCAAAATGAAGTGGGGGGGGGCTTCACCCCCACACCCTCCTTAACTAAATATGCTAACTCCGAGATCACTCTACAGTGGGAAAGGGGCAAAATCCGCTTAACGGCTAAGGGAGCTCTTTCCCTGTATTAAATCGACGTTCACTTATTATTGCTTTCGCTGTTACCAATTTGACATTTAGGTATTCGCTAACCTAAACATTCAATCAGGTAAGAGGAACCCTTGATATATAAGAAGCAAATTCATTTTGGCATACAAAGCATTTTATGACAAGTCCATACAAGCAATATTAGATATTAAACCTTTTCAGACAAATTGTGCCATTAGAAAGAAAGAAAAGTGAATTTACAAGCGTTAAGTTTTAGGACTAGATTTAAACTATCCATATATTACAGTAAGATTAATCACACTCCCACCATGCATTAAGTTGTCAGAGTCCTTTAAATATATTAAAAAATCTTTGCATGGCATATGATACTAATTTAAGGAATCTTTGTTCTTAGACTGTCATTGATGTGAACACTGCCCAAGGAGGGGAAGGGATGTGTGCCTGGCTAGGCATACCCCCATTGCAAGCCTGCCTTTCAGGATAAACCTCTAAGATCATTTATTTATTTAAATGGGCTGGGCAGTGGGTTGAGCAAAGGTTGATGGTTTTCCTAGGTTTTTGCCTCTTCCAAAGGTTCCCTAGTTATTAATGATTAAAATTGAATTTACTCTTGGACTTCCAAGATGGCTACACACTGACTAGCAGCTTAATTTCAGCTCTTCCAGTGTGAAAACAGAAACTGAGAAGTAAGAGCCAGACATATTGTCAATTTGGGTAAAATTCAGTTACTGGCTATAAGGTACACTGTCTGGTTACCAGCAAAGAAGAAATTTAGAGAGCCTGAAAGAAGATCAACCAGAAAAGGTGAAGAAAAAATACACTGGGAAGTATTCTGTAGCTGTTCGCCAAAAAAAGCAGTTCAAGCTTCAACTTTGGTACAAGGGAGAGGTTCCAGTCATTTAGAGGAAAAAATAAATCAAATATACTCAGATGTGACTAAAATAAAACCTCAATCACACATATACACTTTTTGGTTTATTCTATTTTATTTTATTTTTTTACATTCGCTAAACAGCAAAAGTGCGTCTTAGCAAGTGTAAATTATCAGCTTGGTTGATCTAGCTTTCACTCACATGCACGCATACACTCAGACATAGGAACATGCACTTTTTTTTTTTTCCATTTTACACTCGATAAACAACAAAACGCTGCTTAGCGAGTGTAAAATAATGACAGCCATTAGTTTTTTTTTTCTGTCTGAGTTCCACGGCAGCTTGATATGCTGCCATAAAGCGATGGACTAATTTTTTCAGTGAGCATTACTTATACATTAATACCCTGCTGGAGAACGTTCGTTCTCCAGTCAGGGTGCTGATGTAAAGTTTGACCATTCTCTAATAAAAGGCACTACATCATATCTGTGTTTGTGTGTGTGTGTTTTCTCTCAGTAGATAAGGGAGTGTTTTACCTATTAATAGTTGTGCTTTGATACATGATTTCAGTCATGTAACATTAATAGCAGAGGTTAATGGGTTTAAAAGTAATTTTTCTCTGTAATGTAACTTATTGAAAATATATCCATCACAGGAAGACATGTAGTGTTGCTATATTTTTCCATTACGAGGAGAAAAGCTTTTTGTTCGCAAGCTGCCAGTTCCACATACTTAGTAACCATGTACTTAGGTGTTTCTCTAGAATTTATCAAACTGTATTTAATCACCCAAAATGTGATTGGGGTATCTGTGTATTCTGACTTACTGTTGACAGAGTTCTCCACTTAAAGGCATCATTCTTGTCAGTTGCTTGATGAGATCTTTATGTTCTACCTAAGCAAACTGAGATTGTATGCTTTAAAACAGTGTTTCTACTTTTCTGCTTCTTCCTGTGTTGTGTAGATGAAATGTGCTCAGTTTTGAACAGTCTGAACAGTAAGAATTTAAAAAAGAGTAAAATGAAGGCAAAAAATATCTTCAGTGAATGTTCTGTTCACCAGGAAACACTACCGGCTTAATGCCAGCATCAAATTACCATATTTTGAAAGCCTCCACGTTTCAGTTAAGCGTATCTTTGTTCCTGTCCGTAATCTCACATAAAAGCTGTGTCTGCATTCATCACACTATATTAATCTTTGTATTGTAACTTTCTCAGCTCTGCATCAGGATTGCAGCAGTGTACTCAAACAGGTGTTTGGGTCATTGTGGTTTCATAATTATCCTCCTAGCAAATAAGGCTGTATTAAAGATTATCCAACCTGTTTAAGCTGTTTAAACTTTAGAAGGTTCTTATTCATGCAGTAGGCAGATCATAGTCAAATTTTCAACTGGATATTTTTCACTAAACCCAGTAATATAGCCAATGCAGATACCATGTTAGGCTACGTAAGTAATCAGCCAGTGTTAGCAGTCTAGGGCTGTACTGAGGTACACAAAATGCAGTGCTTCCCCCGGACAAAAAACAAAAAGAAAAAACACAATTTTAATGCACATAAAATTTTAATGCACATAGGTTTATAATACTTCTTAAACTTAACCAGTCCCCATTTGTTTCTTTCTGCCTTGATGATAATGCTGTTGACTTATTTTAATAACCGTTTACTGTGAGTACTTAACACTGTGACACAGAACACCTTTGCTGCCATTAACTGAAAAAAGAATAAAACCAAGGAAGTTCTTGGGCCACATCAAAAATTGCTGCTTGTACACCAGAAGAGAAACCATGGAAGGCATAAGGTACATCTCTTAAAACTGTCAACCCCAATCTTACTGCTGTAAACTTAGCGCTGTTAAGGCATCTGTGATTGCAAGCAAGAAAAACATTTGCTCAGTCAACAAAGCAATTGCATTAGTGACTCCAGTGTTTCCTGGTGTAACCGTAGCCAAGCTTATCAATCCAGGAAGAAGGAAAAAGTTTTTTTTTTTTTTTTCCATTAATTAACAATTCAGAGGTTAAAGTAATGTTCATTGAATGAGTTAGCAATGTTAAGTGCAAAGTCTCTCTTAGCTGCCACTTGCTATGAATAGCAGAGACCGTTACAAATTCTGATATTCTACATATTGATCACTGCTGCAGTAGCTTTAGCTGTATGGGTTATACCCAAGGGTATAAATGCCGGCCAGCATCTAAAGCTTCAGGGCACCTTCCATGCGCCCAAACTGTTAAGCAGTTTGAGCTGACTCAAAGATAAATTTGGATGCAAAGCCCTTCAGAGCTCTACTGCTAGCAGAGAGAAGGGAGGCTGATGCACTGTGAAACTATACAGGACAAATAAACAGTTGTATAATTCTAGGTATGGACAGAAAAGGAAGCAGGGGCACACACAAGCTTTGAAAGGTAGCAACTCAACTCACAAAATAATACTCTCTGAAGGGTACCTATTTGAAATGTTGGGATTCAGAATGCAGAGTCCTTTGATTGGGAGACTGAGTGGCTGAAAAGTCAGACTTTCTCATAATAAGTACGAGATTGCCATTTATCTCGGAGTTGATATACAAGATGTTCTTCATGTTTCACTGTTGCAGTCATCACAATTGGGTTATCTGCCCGTTGCAGTCATCACAATTGGGTTATCTGCCTGCAAGTAACCCTCAGTTGGCCTGAATACATGAGACTTGGTATTTCTGCATCGGTTGCTGTCACTCCAGGATTGACGTCAGGTCAGGGGTATAAAAATAAGCAGCCGACGCCATTACATCAGTCGTTTTTGCTGAGGAGGCAGAAGCAGTTTGCATGAGTGCCGGTCGGCCGCTACCTGAGTTTTCGTTTCCAAATTAAATTATCCTGAAGTCTTCTAAAGCTAAGTATCCTGTTGGGGATCCTTTTTTTTTCTTGCTCTAACCAATGTCAGAAAAAGTTAACAATTGTCTTGCCTGTGGAAAGCAAATACCACACCGAGATTTCCATTCTTACTGCATCACCTTTTTAGGCCCAGACCACGACGTACTTGGCTGTCAGTTTTGTGCCTTGTTCAACGCCTGAACTATTCATCGTTGGGCTCTTATTGTCGCTAAATACTTTTGTTCTCTATCTCCGTATTCTGAAATGGCTTTGGTAAGCCATCCGACTACCGAGCTTCTGAAAAAAATGTAAGGATAAAGATAGAGACAGACCACACAGGTTCAAAGCTGCCGACGATGCTTCCGTTAAGCTAGTCGTTAGCACTCAGTGAGGCGCTTTCACAGCCCCTGATGCCTGCTTCAGTGGATTCACAGGCCTCTACCGAGACCCATTCGGAATCTGGTATGCCGCAAGACTCTTCTTCGACTACAGAACCTGCGGATGTCTCTACCTTGGATAGTTCCGGAGCCGCTGAGCAGGCACTAGCTTCTGAGGAAGTTCTTCGCACTACTGATTTTCGACTCAAACCGATGACTACTTTGCGTCTTCCGATCTGTCCAAAACTACCGAGTTTCTAAGGTCAAGAGTACACGCAAAGCCTAAAAAAAGATGATCAAAGCTCATGCACCTGCTCCTTTCCCACAACATCAGATGCTTAAAATGGTAGAAGACCTTATGATGCTGATTAGGGGAAGTCCGCCTTCCCCTGCTAAAAGAAACCTGTCCCCAGCAGCTTCAACAGACCAAGAGTCCGACACTGAGGCAACTGATTATGAAGACCTGCCCTTATCTGCTTTTGAGGATTCAGATTAATCCATTCCCCCGGCTTCTCCAGAGGATTTTTCTTCTGAAACCTTGCGTACTCTAAGAGAGCATTTCCACTGGTAATGCAAAGACTATCCTCAGTCCAAAAAGAGACTCCGAGAATTTCTAGATTTGCCACAACATAGGCCTTTAGCAATACCACCAGTCCTGAATGTTGTGGATGATGTCTTTATGGAATCCAGTTTAACTCCTGATACTTTACTCCCTGCTCCTAGGAAACCAGACAGGTACTACAAGTACCTGACTCTCTCAAATTCCTTTTCAGAAGTCCTACTGCTGACCCAGAGGTCATCTCCCAGGGGCCTAAATTTATCAAAGCAACTACAGCTAAGAATCCCACCCCTTCGGACAGTGATTCCAGAGCTTTGGACAGATAGGGTAAGAAAGTATATACTTCTGCAACTCTTGCCATTAGGGCTTTGAATTGTCAGTTTCACATGCTGAAGTACCAACAACATATGGAACATATTAAGCAAAAAAATAGCTACCCTTACAGACTGTGCAGAAAATAAAGAATTGCATGAGCTTATGCATTCTGCAAGCCAAGTCAGCAAGCATACATTGCAGTGTGGCTTTGACGCCCTAGAAGCATCTTGCAAGGCAGCATTCACTGGTTCATTATTGAGAAGGCATGTTTGGCTTAAGGAGCAGACCTTGCCAGCCCATGTCAAATCTAAGTTTAGGCGCTCCTTTGAACAAGTGCAATCCGTTTGGCACCAAAGCAGAAGAGGTTCTTAAAAAGATGGAAGAAAAAGCTAAATCTGTGCAGACGAAAAAGCTAAATCTATGCAGACAGTCAAAGAATTCTTGCAACTACAGTCTCTTTTAGATTCAGTAGGCATTGGTCCTTTCCAGCCCCCTCAAGGCCATCTCAAACTAGACCCACGGGAAACAGACCCCCCCCCCCCGACTACAGTCTCAGGGTATGCAGAAATCTAAGCAATGGAGTGCCTCCATCTCTAAAGTAGGGAGTGCTAAACCAGCCCCTTACGGGAAAGAATTCCCAATGACTTCTCAACTCCACTTCCCACCTCTGCCCAACTGCTTGTGCCCCAGGAGGAAAACTTGCCCTTCATGCAAATTCCTCTCACTGCCAACCCCAAAATGGTTCCAAGACATTCCTCCAAACCAGTGGGCAGAGGCACAAAACCAAGTTCAATCCCTGCTCTCTAAGGTCAATTCAACCTGTTCTTGTGGAACAGATAAGTCAAGGATTTTACTCCAGACTTTTCCTGGTACCCAGAAAAGAGGGCACTTGGTACCCAGTCCTAGATCAATTCTCAACACCTTCCTGGTGGTACCAAAATTCAAAATGCTCACCCTGCAGCAGCTTCTGACTATGGTAGCCAAAGATGCCTGGTTAGTCACCCTATCTGCACATCCCTATAAGGGAGTCATGCAGGAAAGATCTATGCTTCAGGGCAGGATGTATGCATTATCAGTTCTCTGCACTTCCCTTTGGCTTATCCACTGCTCCCAGAGTATTCACAAAATGCCTGGCTCCAGCCATTGCTTACTGCATACAGAGAACTATTCATATTTACCCATACTTGGACGACTGCCTGATTCAGGCAGACAGTCAGGAACTGCTGTTGCAGCACCTGACATTTGTAAAAAAAATCTTCTAACCTCCCTGAGGTACACCATCAATGAAAAGAAATCGAAACTAGTCCCCAGTCAAAAGATGGTATTCCTGGGAGCAAGCTTGGACACAGCATCCGAGATGGCATTCCTCACTCCAGAAAAACAAGCCTATCTGACAGACTGTTTCACTCAAATGGCCACCAGAACCCAGCTATCCGCAAGGAAAATCCTGCAGGCCCTAGGGTTCATGGCCTCATGCATCCTACTAATTCCATATGCCAAACTGTATATGAGGAAACTTCAGTGGTACTTAAAAAGTCTTTGGTGCCAACACTCTCAGGACCTGGAAACAGTCATTCCTATAATACCCTAAGGACAGAGTTTTTTGGTGGGCAGCAGCATGCAGCCACAACAAGGGACTGCCCTTTAATCAACCCCACGCTGCCCAGACCCTAACCACAGACGCATCAGACTATGCTTGGGGGCCACACATGGACGGCAAGTGCATTCAGGGCCACTGGAGCCCAAGTCAAATTCATCTGCACATCTACCAAAAAGAGATGCTAGCTGTGCAGCACCCTCTGACAGCTTTCAGGTCCCTAATCTCACCAGGACACCTGCTAATAAAAACATACAACACTACAGTTATGTGGTACATCAAAAAGCAGGGGGAACCCACTCTTACCTACTCTGCAGGCTAACCATGGCCCTGTGGAACACTGTCTTGGACATACAGGTCCATCTGCAAGCTCACTTCCTGCCAGGCAAACAAACCTCACTGGCAAATGACTTAAGCAGAAATTTCCTAGACCCACATGACTGGCAACTAGAGCCCAGCACCTTCAACCTTCTGATTCAGAAATGGAGGACCCCAGAGGTGGATCTCTTTACCTCCCCCTGCAATCACCATCTCGGCAAATTCTTCACCAGGACACCTCACAGCAGGGCTTGGAAAATGGATGCCCTGTCCTTCCATTGGGTAAATCTCTCAATCTATGCCTTTCCCCCCTGCCCCTTCTCTCAAGATGAGACAGGACAGACCAAGGACAGTTCTGATTGCCTCGGACTGGCCACGCCAGCACTGGTATGCACTTTTGCGTGTGCAGCCTGTCACTGGTGCCACCCTGGCACCTACACCAGAACCCAGCCCTGCTCTCCCAGCAGGGGGGGACAGATCTTGCATCCACAACTGCAAACCCGAAGTCTTGCAGCCTGGCTTACTCCTTTAACTCTTCCCCCAGTAACCAGCCTAAGCAAGCAGGTGCTGGATGTCATTCTTGAAGCTAGAAGACCCAGTACAAGGAAATCCTATGCTGATAAGTGGAAAAGGTACTGCTCCTGGATTCAATCTAAAGGAGAGGGCACAACTCTGCCCTTCCTGCCTCTAATCCTGGATTACTTAGCAGATCTACTCCACAGAGGCCTATCCTTTTCTTCTATTAAAATCCATGCCTCTGACATTTTGGCTCATTACAACACTGAGCCACCTGTCTTCTCTCACCCTCTTATCAAACAGTTTCTGAGAGGGCCAAACAACTTAAGGCCACCTAGGAGAGAACCCACCCCTGCTTGAGACCTTAACTTTGTACTGGAAAAGCTCAAGCTACCCCCCCTTTGAGACCACAGCATCAGCAGAGTTAAAATTCCTCTCTTGGAAAACAGCTTTGCTTCTGGCCATCACTTCAGACAGTTCAGATTCTACCTTGATAGGACTAAGACCTTCAGGAAATCTGACCAGTTACTAGTCAGCTTTGCACCAGGGGCAGAGGGTAAAACCATTTCAAAGCAAATTTTCAAATGGATAGCACACTGCATCCATTTCTGCTACAAGTACCATGGGAAACCAACCCCTCAGGCAGTCAGAACACACTCCCCTAAGGGCAACTTTCACCTCTACAGCTTCCTCAGGGGAGTCCTTACCAGAGACGTCCTGGAAGTTGCTACCTGGAGTTCTGTATACACCTTCACCAAACATTAGCACCTGCCTATCTTTTCCAAATCCAGGGTGGGTTTTGCAACAGCAGTCCTGCAAGGCATACAAGCCAGCCCCATCTCTTCTTGACTGCCTCCACCCTTCTTCAGCTTTGGGAATCTACACAAGTGTGATGACTGCAACAGTGAAGCACAAAGAACATAGTACAGTTGTATACACTTATATATGTAGATGATAGAGTGTATTCACTGTTGCAGTGAATCCTTTATAAACGCATTCTATGAACACCTTCAGGAATGCATGGATCCTGCGATCCCAAATAAAACCAAGACCCAATCCTCCAAAGGCAGACGTCCTGTCTAGTGGACCCCAGCCATAAACAAACTATACAATAGAAGGAGGAAGCTACTAAATGATGGAGCAAAATCCCAAAAAGGGAAGGCATCACTGATCAGTATTAGCAAAAAACTCCGGGCACACATAAAATTGTCTAAGGCCAGCTTCGAGAGATAAATTGCACAGGACACTAAGGATAATCACAAGGCTTTCTTTAGTTATGTTAGGAACCTGGGTGGTAATTCCCAGATATGCTCAGAATTAGCCCAAAATGACAAAAAATACACCGAACCCACAGACATTGCCAACATCCTAGCTGACAACTCCCCCCCCCCCCACACCAAAAGGGCAAATATCTATCCCAGCAGAGTGCTGCCCCCCTGACATCTCAGATGCTCAGGTAAGAGCCACCCTCTCCAAAGCAAAAAACACAGCATCAATGGGACCAGATGGTGTCCCGGGCTGTGTCCTACATGAACTCCAAGAAGAGCTAAACCCAAACATAAAACTACTTGTTCAATCTCAGCCTTACTACAGGATATGTGCCCAAAGAGTGGCGTACAGCAACAGTGGTCCCTCTCCATAAAGGTGGTGCCTCAACGGATCCTGGAAACTATCGCCCCATAAGTCTGACTAGCTTGGTCTGCAAAGCTATGGAAAGGATCATGATGGACCTCATAAATAAAGATATTGGGGACCTACAAACACTGGATCCTACCCAGTTCGGCTTTAAGGGCAGATCCTGCCTCTTAAACCTGGTTGATTTCTTTGAAATAGTCACCAAGGCCATTGACGAGGGGAAGGTGGTCCACACAGCCTACCTGGACCTCGCAAAAGCCTTCGATACAATACCCCATTCGGGCATTATAGATGAGCTCACCAGCTTAAATATAAACCCCTATGTCACTAGATGGATTGCAAATTGGCTCAAGGACAGAACCCACATGGTTAGAATTGCTGGAGCCATGTCAGACTCCAAACCAGTTACAAGTGGTGTCCCACAAGGCTCAGTCCTGGGACCCCTCTTGTTCGGTATATATTGCTCGGGCATCCAGGCCAACACGGAAGGACTGTGGCTGACCAAGTTCGCAGATGACTGCAAACTGGGTGCCATAATCGACTCTCCAGCCGACACAAGCATCCTCCAAAAGGTCCTCATAGAAACAGACAACTGGTGCCAGAGCCATGGCCTCAAGCGAAATGCCAAAAAGTGTATAGTCATCCCCTTTGGCAAAAACAAAGTGCCCACAAATTACCACATAGGTGGTAATCCATTAAGTACAGGAGAAGTAATTAGGGACCTGGGGACCCAAGTTGATAGCAATCTCTCATTTGACAACCACGTGGCCAAAGTGGTTAGAAAAACATTTTGTATAGCCCACCTCATCTTGAAGGGATTCACATCTAGATCAGGGGACGTCATCGTGCCTCTTTACTCATCCCTCATCAGGCCCATAATTGAGTACAATGCCCCTTTTGGGATGTACCTTACCAGACACCTGCAGCAACTGGAAAGACCCCAAAAGTACCTCACCAAGAGGATCAAAGGGCTCAAACAGATGCCATATGCTGCCTAGTTAAAGAAACTCCAGCTCTACTCAGTGGCATACCGCCTGTTCAGAGACGATCTGTGCCTGACGTATAAAGCCATGTCCAACCTGGAATTAATGGACATGCTGCACCTCAAAATCCAAATCCCATCGAGCTACGCGCTCGAGACTTGAACCTCAGCACAGAAATAAATAGGACATGCTGGAGGGACTGATTCATAACCCAGAGGCTCCCTTCACTCTGGAATAAAATCCCAGTCCAGGTTAGGCAGAGTCCCTCATTGACTCTCTTCAAGAGGAATCTTGATGAGTGGATAGGAGATCGTAGGTTTACCCCAGGTATCACTTCTGTGTCACTGTTAGACAGAGGCACAGTATACTAACTCAAAAGGGCATAGCAAAATAAATTTAAAATGGGTGGCGAAAGCCAAACACATTCTGGCTAGGCTTATAAATGCCCTAGGGCAGATAGCCTAGTATGAACCTATGAGTCCTGGTTTCTCTCCCTCCAGCCCCCTTCTCTCTCTCTCCTCTGTCTACTCACTCCCTTCAGGGGTATTGGTATTTACTTTTTACTGGTGGTGTTTTCCCCACCATAACTTAGCTCCCTATTTGGGGGGCTCCTGACATTTGGGGCAAGAAAAACTGATGGAATGGCGTCGGCTGCCTGTTTTTATACCCCTGACGTCAGTCCTGGAGTGACGGCAACCGATGCAGAAATACTAAGTCTCTGGTATTCGGGCCGACTGAGGGCTACCTGCAGGCAGATAACCCAAGTGTGATGACTGCAACAGTGAATGCACTCTAACATCTACATTTATGGTAAGTGTACACAACTGTACTTTTTTTGGGTGGGGGTTGTTGTCTGCAATAAACAGTTTAAAGGTGAAGAGCGATGTTTGATATTTGCTCTTCTCTTGCATTTTTTTCAGTGTGTCAGGACTGTGTGTTGAGTCCAGATATTACAATAAGAAGCCTCTGCAAAGTGGTGATAGAGTTCTGGAATGTGTCAGTGTTTATAGAAGAGATACGGATTCAGTGATCTACAACACAGTTGGATTAAAGTTTAAGAAATGAGACTGTGACGACCATGCCCTGGCCTAGCAATCAAAGAGCCTCAATCCTCACCACTATCACCAGGGAGGTCGTCTCCTAGAAGAGGAAAGGATAACTAATACACACAGTAGAGTGCAATTTCCCTTAAGTGCACACAGAGATCAAAGTCAGTCTGGGGCTGGTTGCTCCCTTGCTCTCCAGGTCCCCAGTAAGACCCCCCACTGGCACAGCTATAGGGTCCAGATCTCAGCCTAGCTGGTAAGCTAACATCCAGGATCCTCTGTTCCACCAGTGCTTCGAGTCCCTGCCCAGGTAGCTGACACACACCCAGACTTTGAGATAAGTATTTATACAACTTCACAGATACTCCTGGGAAAGGCTGACAGATTCTCTAGCTGTGCCCCTTTACCCAGACTATACAGAGGTAATTCATCCCACCACCAGCTAATATTGTCAGCTACCCAAAGGTCCTTGAAAGGGTGTCCATTTATTACTGTGCAATATTATCCAATTGGTAATGCGACTATTCAGTCTTAAGGCTTATTGGACTGGCTTATTACGATAACCTCTATAAATATGCAATGTACTCTAGAGCCTATCTGTACACAAACCAGGTACTGGTAAAGGTTTTTAAAATATTTAATAATAAATAATTAAAACGCAAGACAATACTACTACACCACAGAGTTCAGAGATCAACAGAAACTTAAACAATGCAGTAGGACAGGCCTGATGTCAAAGAAACAATCTAATTTTCTAATCTTAATAGAATACACAGTGCTGTAATCCTACTTGCATACATAAAGAGCATAAGCAGTACTGGGGTTGATGGTCCAAGACAAATGCTTGCAGTCTCTCCCTCAACAATAGCTTTTAAAACAGTAACAAACAACTCTGCTAAGGCCTCCCAAATTACATCATTTTGACACTTAGGTTTTCCCAGTATTCACATTACATCATCTTGACACTTAGTCTGGAGTTCCCAGGCCACAAACTGCATTATTTATTAAGCTAACACTTGCTCAGGAAAGTACAACAATAAAAGACATTTCACATGTATACCTGTCTACTCGGCAGCATTTTTTTAGATTATTGTAACTTCAAAGAACATTTGAAATGCTTGGCTTGATTTTCCTTACAGCAGATGGCAATGTTGCAACAATCTTGAAGTTCACATTTTACAGTGTTTTCTTTCATTTAAAAACACAAACCTGTATTTTACATTTATTTATACAAATGGTAGAATTATGTATAAAATTCTATTTGACTAGACTGGCAGCCTTCACCCATCTTTCCCCAATCTTCACCCCCCCCCCCCCCCCGGAGAACTCAAGCTAGCTTTTCAAGTGACCCTTGAGAAACGCCACTTGAGAGGGTTAGGTCTATCTGGGTGTACCTCACCCCATTTCTTGTCTTGACAGCCCATCTGCATTGGCATTGCTGCTCCCACTGTGGTGCTGCACTGACATATATGCTTGCAACCCCTAGCTCCATCTTAGCAATTTGGCATTTTGCTTACTGGCTCTGTTTAACCGTATTGGAGGGTTGCGATCTGTCATTAGTGACTTTTCTTCCATACAGATAAGGCTGAAGTTTTTGCAATGCCCACACAATAGCTAGACATTCCTTTTCTACAGCTGCATAGCATTCCTCCCTGGGTTGGAGCCTACGACTGAGGTAAGCCACTGGGTGCTCTTCCCCCTCTGAAGAAATCTGGCTAAGTACAGCCCCCACCCCATGGTTCGAAGCATCCACCTGTACAACAAATTCTTTGCTGTAATCTGGACTGGCTAACAGAGGTCCTCCCAAAGCTTCTGTAAGGTTCTGAAATGCCTGCTCACATGCTGGGGTCCACACTACCTTATCTGGCTTATTCTTCCTTGTCAGGTCTGTGAGGGGAGCGGCTGTGGTACTATAACTAGGGACGAACTTTCTGTAGTACCCTGCTGTCCCTAAGAATACCCTCACCTGCTTCTTAGTAACAGCTGCAGGCGATGCCTGAATAGCTTCCACTTTTGGCAGGTTCTGGCCTTATCTTACCACTCCCCACTCTATGTTCTAGGTATGAGACCTCTGCCATACCCACCTGACATTTGCTCAGCTTAATGGTCAAACCTGCTGTCTCTAGTCTGCCCAGCACCTCCCTGACATGCTGAAGGTGCTCTGGCCAGGAATGGTTGTAGATGGCAATATCTAGGTAAGCAAGGGCAAACCCTCCTGCTCTTGCTAGGCTATTATACACCAGCCTCTGGAAAGTTGCTGGGCCATTCTTTATCCCAAAGGGCATCTTTGTGAACTTGTACAAGCCAAAAGGAATCACAAAAGCTGACTTCTCTCTAGCACTGGGAGTCAAGGGCACTTGCCAGTAACCCTTGGTAAGATCAATGGTTGTAAGATACTTAGCCCCACCCAGCTGCTCTGGGGCTTCATCTGTCCTAGGCATGGGGTAAGCATCCGACTCTGTGTGACTATTTTATTTCCTGTAATCCACACAGAACCTGGTGCCGTCATCCTTCTTTGGCACCGACACCACTGGCAAGGCACAAGGACTGTTGGACTCTTGAATCACCCCTAGTTCCAACATCTCCTGTATCTCCTCCCTCAGAGTCTGTTTGACTCTCTCAGGCACCTTACAAGGGGCCTGCCTAATATTTGGGGTCCTGTATCCACCTGGTGCTGCACCAGGTGGGTGCTCCCGGATTTCCCAGTGAACATGTCCCCAAATTCCTGCGACATTGCTCAGATTTCTCAAACCTGGGTAGGAGAACTGCTGGGACACTGCTACCCCTTCCACTGAGGTGTCGGCCCGAGCCTCACTGAGGAGATCAGTCCCCAGATCTCCCTCAGACTCCTCCTGCAATCCATTGCAAATACTCAGCACAAGGGCCTCCCTATCGTGGTAAGGTTTCATCATGTTAACATGGTACAGTCTGTGCCCCTGCCATCTGCCTAGCACTTCCATCATGTAATTAACATCACTTACCTTTCTTACCACCTTGTAGGGTCCCTCCCAAGCTGCTTTAAGCTTGTTGTGTCTGACAGGAATGAGGACCATTACCTACTGCCCCACAGCATACTCTCTAGCTCTGGCATTCCTGTCATACTACACCTTTTTCTGTTGTTGGGCTTCTGCCAGGTTCTCCTGGGCCAAGCCCATGAATTCCCTGAGCCTTGTCCTGAGGTTTAGGATGTATGCCACAACAGACTCCTTGTGAGACTCATACTCCCCTTCCCACTCATCTTGAATTAAATCTAGAGGTCCCCTCACAGTGTGCCCATACAGCTACTCAAGGGGTGAAAAACCTGTGGATTCCTGGGGAACCTCTCTGTAAGCAAACAGATGGAGCAAATATTTGTCCCACTCCCTCTTAAATTGATCTGCAAATGCCCATAGCATGGACTTGATTGTAGAGTTTAACCTCTCAACAAGACCATTAGTCTGGGGATGGTAGGGGTGGTCTTCATGTGCTTCACCCCACAGGTCTTCTACAGACAAGCCAGCAGGTCTGACATGAAATTGGCACCTCGGTCAGTCAGTATTTCCTTTGGGAAACCTACCCTGCTAAAAATCTCTAACAAAGCATTTGCCACCTTCTCTGCCTCAATGGAGGACAAAGCCACTGCCTCAGGGTATCATGTAGCATAATCCACTACCACTAAGATATACTTTTTCCCTGGGGAACTTGGGGTACTCAGAGGACCCACAATATCCATAGCTACCCCCTGAAATGGCTCCTCAATCACAGGTAAAGGCATCACAGGAGCTCTCACCTTGTCTCCTGCCTTGCCTACCTTTTGGCACTGCTCACAGGTCCTGCAGTACCCTGTTATTTCTCTGGAAATTCCAGGCCAATAGAAGTTTTGCATAATATGCCTCTTTGTATGTTTTATGCCCATATGACCTGCAAAGGGAATATCATGGGCTATGTCTAGAAGCGCCAGACGGTAACCTCCTAGGCACTACCAACTGCTGTAGTCTTTCACCTTCTAGCCCTCCCTCAGGGGTCCACTCTGTACAGTAACCCTTTGTCCCAGTATACAGATCCCCCCTTCCCTTGAGAATCAGGTGCCTCCCTAGCTACCTGCCTCAGGCCTTGCAATGTAGGGTCTGAGAGCTGAGCCTATCTCAACTCTCTCCTTGTAACCCTTCCCAGATCCCCTTCCATTGGAAGTCTGGCATCCTCTGACAGTGGTGCCTCACTGTCAGCCTGGGTACTACTACTCATCTCTACCCTTGCAGTTACCATGTCCAAGGGATCATCGGTTCCCACAAGCAGCTGTGGCTCACATTCAGTTTCACTGCTACAGTGTAGCTCCCTCCCTGAAGTAGCCACCTCAGCAGTCCTGGCTGCATGTATGCAGTCTGTCTGTGTCTCCCCCAGGCTACCAGACCCACATGCTTGTCTCCTTGCCTCACTGCGTATGGGACTGCCTTATCCAAATCCTTCCCTCTCAGAACATCTGCAGGATGGTAGTTCCATACCCCTGTTGTCTCAAGACAGCATACTGTTGGCATTTTGTCTTTACCACTTACTGGCTCCCTCATCTTTGGTTCTTCACCTTGTCTCCGTGGACATCTGTATGCCACATGGCCCCACTGGTTGCATTCAAAACATTTCACCCTAGCTGCTGGACGTGTACCTGGACTAGTGGCTTCCCCTGCTATGGGCAGATTCTGTTAGGGCAGTCTGTGCTGTCCACCATGAGTTCCTTTAGACCCATGAGTAATACTGGGGGTCCCCTTCCTGTTCAGGGCTGTCCTGCTTGCCAGGTATAGGTCTCCCTTCTTTCCCAACTCATCTGAAGTAGCACATTGTCTATCAGCTAACCAGATCCTCATGTCCTCAGGCAAGTGCTAAGGGCTTGTTCCCTCACCAAAACGTCTGCCAGCCCTTCAAAAGTGGTGACCTGACATCCACTCACCCAGCTATGAAAATAAGTGCTCAGTTCAACAACATATTCACATAGATTTTCATCTGCCTTGCATCTGTGCTCACAAGTCTTTTTCCTATACATTTCAGGTGTTGGCTTAAAACATTGTAACAGACACTTTTTTACAGTAGTATAATCAAAATAGACAGAGTCAAGCATTTGTGATATACAGGTTACAGCTTTCCCATGGAGTAAGGGGGTCAGGAACCGTACCCCAGAGCCTTTGGTCAACACTATACTGATGTCCTTCAAGGATGCATCTGCAGTCATAACATATGGGTTGTCCTGCCTCAGGCAGCCCTTCGCTCGGCCGGATTCCAAAGTCTGGGTCTGGCCTCGGCTGATGTCGCACTTTCCCCGACGTCAGAGCATCTGGGGTATAAAAGCATCAGCAGACGCCATTTTCCTCAGTCTTTCTTGCCGTGCGGTGCCCGAAGCAGAAGCTGTTCGCAAGTGCCGGTCCGCCAGATCCAGTGATTTCAGCTACCGAAGACTTCGAAAAAAGCTAAGTACCCCGTTGGGGACTCTTTCTTGCCTCAGCCGATGTCAGACAAAGTAAATTGTTTAACTTGTGGGAAACAAATACCTCATAAGGATTTCCATTCTTACTGCCTTCCTTGCTTAGGCCCAGACCACGACGTATCGGCCTGTTTAGCCTGTGCCTCCTTCAACCGACGAAATCTTAGACGTCGGTCGGAGTTGCAGAGGAATTTTTTGGAGCCGCTTTTGCTTATAAAATGCCGTCGGAGACTCCGACTTCACATATGGTCAAAAAACGCAAGGAAAAGGACCGACACTCGCGGCCTGCGGTTTCGGCTGAAACCATGGCTAGGCCTACCGTGAGTGTCTCGGTTTCGGCCGAATCCGAGTCCTCGGTGATTCCTTCTTCCGAAACCATACTTCCGACCACCGAGGCCCGAGAGGCCCCGGCTGAGTCGGCTTCAGAACTAACCTACCGAAGCTAGTGTTCAGGAATTGTCCGACACCATACCTTTGGACATTTCTACCCCTGCACGTGGGGCAGCTAGGCCCCCTGCTTCCATGTCCATTAAGGCCTTTTCAAGGGCTAAAGCTGCCAAACTTTCAAAAGCTTTGCCTGCCAAATCTACCTCCCAGAGGCCTACCTCTAGTTCACAGATCCTCAGCCTTGCTGAGGACCTTATTTCCTTAATTAGGGGTTCACAACCTCACCCAGACAGGGCCTCTCAACCTCCTCCAGACAAAAGGCCCAGGACTGACCCCTCTGATCCACACTCCTCAGATGATTCCACGGATGGAGCTGAGTTGTCAGACCACCAGGAAGGGGCTTACTCGCCTTATGAGGATTCAGATGCAGAGGAATCTATCCCTTCGGCCTCCCCTCCTGAGGAGTTTTCCTTTGGTGAGACTCTGCACTCCATGAGAAAGCATTTTCAATGGCAAGGTCAGGATTTCTCTGATTCTAGAAAAAGATCAAGGACCTTTTTGCATTTGCCTCAGCATAGGCCCTTAGCTATACCTCCTGTTCTGAATGTAATTGATGATGTGTACAATGATGTCAGTACGGCCCCTGATACTCTCCCTCCGGCCCCTGCCAAACCTGACCGATACTACAGGGTTCCGGATTCTCATTTCCACTTGTATAAAGCCCATTCTGCAGACCCAGAAACTATTTCTCAGGGCCCTAAAGGGGTTGCGGCCGCTACTGCCAAAAATCCTCTACCCTCTGACAGAGAGTCTAGAGCTTTAGAGAGATGGGGAAAGAAGGTGTATACTTCTGCAACTCTTTCTGTCAGGGCATTAAACTGTCAATTTTATATGATACAGTACCAGGAATATTTGTTAGATGAACTGAATAAAAAACTTTCTTCTCCTGAACCCCTAGACCGTAAATCCCTTCAGGATTTGGTACACAACTCAAAACAGGTTAGTAATCATTTCTTAAATGTGGCTATGATGCACTGGAGGCTTCATTTAGATCAGCTATGACTGGGGCAGTTATTCGTAGGCATGCCTGGCTGAAGGAGCAATCTTTGCCAGACCACGTCAAAGCTAAACTCCTGGATGCTCCAATGGAGAAACAAAATTTATTTGGCTCCTCTGCTCAGGAGATCTTAAAGGTTGAAGAAAAGGCAAAATCTGTGCAAACAGTTAAAGATTTCCTGCAAGTTCAACCACCGAGATTCCGCAGAAACTGGCCTACTAAGAATTGGTCCTTTCCAGACTCAGACAGAGCCCAGAGAGGCAGGAACAGGCCCGGCAGCAAACAAAGGG